>NW_026947599.1:600000-939282 GCF_034190915.1 Cavia porcellus | reverse complement strand
GGTGCTTTAGCTTTCTCCATCCTACATTGCCACTCACTGCCTATCCTAATTCAGACACTCCGATTCACACCACCCCATGATGTTTTTCTCACTCCTACTAGTGAATGTAATGTAACACACACCCATACAATGCGCACCACCCCGTGATGTTTTCTCACTCCTACTAGTGAATGTAATGTAACACACACCCATACAATGCGCACCACCCCGAGATGTTTTTCCGAAACCTATCCTACATTGCCACTGCATGTTCCCTGAACTCCCCATGCTGACCACCCCGCGGTGTTTTCTCCATCCTACATTGCCACTCACTGCCTATCCTAATTCCGACCCTCCGATTCACACCACCCCGTGATGTTTTTCTCACTCCTACTAGTGAATGTAATGTAACACACACCCATACAAGGCGCACCACCCCGTGATGTTTTTCTCACTCCTACTAGTGAATGTAATGTAGCACAAACCCATACAATGTGCACCACCCCGCGATGTTTTTCAGAAACCTATCCTACATTGCCACTGCATGTTCCCTGACCTCCCCATGCTGACCACCCCGCGGTGCTTTTCTCCATCCTACATTGCCACTCACTGCCTATCCTAATTCAGACCCTCCGATTCACACCACCCCGTGATGTTTTTCTCACTCCTACTAGTGAATGTAATGTAACACACACCCATACAATGCGCACCACCCCGTGATGTTTTTCTCACTCCTACTAGTGAATGTAATGTAACACACACCCATAAAATGCGCACCACCCCGAGATGTTTTTCAGAAACCTATCCTACATTGCCACTGCATGTTCCCTGACCTCCCCATGCTGACCACCCCGCGGTGCTTTTCTCCATCCTACATTGCCACTCACTGCCTATCCTAATTCAGACCCTCCGAGTCACACCACCCCATGATGTTTTTCTCACTCCTACTAGTGAATGTAATGTAACACACACCCATACAATGCGCAACACCCCGTGATGTTTTTCTCACTCCTACTAATGAATGTAATGTAACACACACCCATACAATGCGCACCACCCCGCGATGTTTTTCAGAAACGTATCCTACATTGCCGACTGCATGTTCCGTGACCTCCCCATGCTGACCACCCCGCGGTGCTTTTCTCCACCCTAAATTGCCACTCACTGCCTATCCTAATTCAGACCCTCCGATTCACACCACCCCGTGATGTTTTTTCTCACTCCTACTACTGAATGCAATGAAACACACACCCATACAATGCGCACCCACCGCGATGTTTTTCAGAAACCTATCCTACATGGCCACTGCATGTTCCCTGACCTCCCCATGCTGACCACCCCGCGGTGCTTTTCTCCATCCTACATTGCCACTAACATGCCTATCCTAATTCAGACCCTCCGATTCACACCACCCCGGGATGTTTTTTCTCACTCCTACTAGTGAATGTAATGTAACACACACCCATACAATGTGCACCACCCCGTGATGTTTTTCTCACTCCTACTAGTGAATGTAATGCAACACACACCCATACAATGCGCACCGCCCCGTGATGTTTTTCTCACTCCTACTAGTGAATGTAATGTAACACACACCCATACAATGCGCACCACCACGCGATGTTTTTCAGAAACCTATCCTACATTGCCACTGCATGTTCCCTGACCTCCCCAACTGACCACCCCGCGGTGCTTTTCTCCATCCTACATTGCCACTCACTGCCTATCCTAATTCAGACCCTCCGATTCACACCACCCCGTGATGTTTTTCTCACTCCTATTAGTGAATGTAATGTAACACACACCCATACAATGCGCACCACCACGTGATGCTTTTCTCAGTCCTACTAGTGAATGTAATGTAACACACACACATACAATGCGCACCACCCCGCGATGTTTTTCAGAAACCTATCCTACATTGCCACCTCATGTTCCCTGACCTCCGCATGCTGACCACCCCGCGGTGCTTTTCTCCATTATACATTGCCACTCACTGCCTATCCTAATTCAGACCTTCCGATTCACACCACCCCGTGATGTTTTTCTCACTCCTACTAGTGAATGTAATGTAAGACACACCCATACAATGCGCACCACCCCGCGATGTTTTTCAGAAACCTATCCTACATTGCCACTGCATGTTCCCTGACCTCCCCATGCTGACCACCCCGCCGTGCTTTTCTCCATCCTACATTGCCACTCACTGCTATCCTAATTCAGACCCTCCGATTCACACCACCCCGTGATGTTTTTCTCACTCCTACTAGTGAATGTAATGAAACACACACCCATACAATGCACACCACCCCGTGATGTTTTTCTCACTCCTACTAGTGAATGTAATGTAACACACCCCCATACAATGCACACCACCCCGCGATGTTTTTCAGAAACCTATCCTACATTGCCACTGCATGTTCCCTGACCTCCCCATGCTGACCACCCCGCGGTGCTTTTCTCCATCCTACATTGCCCCTCACTGCCTATCCTAATTCAGACCCTCCGATTCACACCACCCCGGGATGTTTTTCTCACTCCTACTAGTGAATGTAATGTAACACACACCCATACAATGCGCACCACCCCGTGATGTTTTTCTCACTCCTACTAGTGAATGTAATGTAACACACACCCATACAATGCGCACCACCCCGCGATGTTTTTCAGAAACCTATCCTACATTGCCACTGCATGTTCCCTGACCTCCCCATGCTGACCACCCCGCGGTGCTTTTCTCCATCCTACATTGCCACTCACTGCCTATCCTAATTCAGACCCTCCGATTCACACCACCCCGTGATGTTTTTCTCACTCCTACTAGTGAATGTAGTGTAACACACACCCATACAATGCGCACCACCCCGTGATGTTTTTCTCACTCCTACTAGTGAATGTAATGTAACACACACCCATACAATGCGCACCACCCCGAGATGTTTTTCCGAAACCTATCCTACATTGCCACTGCATGTTCCCTGACCTCCCCATGCTGACCACCCCGCGGTGCTTTTCTCCATCCTACATTGCCACTCACTGCCTATCCTAATTCAGACCCTCCGATTCACACCACCCCGTGATGTTTTTCTCACTCCTACTAGTGAATGTAATGTAACACACACCTATACAAGGCGCACCACCCCGTGATGTTTTTCTCACTCCTACTAGTGAATGTAATGTAGCACAAACCCATACAATGTGCACCACCCCGCGATGTTTTTCAGAAACCTATCCTACATTGCCACTGCATGTTCCCTGACCTCCCCATGCTGACCAACCCGTGGTGCTTTTCTCCATCCTACATTGCCACTCACTGCCTATCCTAATTCAGACCCTCCGATTCACACCACCCCGTGATGTTTTCTCACTCCTACTAGTGAATGTAATGTAACACACACCCATACAATGCGCACCACCCCGTGATGTTTTTCTCACTCCTACTAGTGAATGTAATGTAACACACACCCATACAATGCGCAATACCCCGTGATGTTTTCTCACTCCTACTAGTGAATGTAATGTAACACACACCCATACAATGCGCACTACCCCGCGATGTTTTTCAGAAACCTATCCTACATTGCCACTGCATGTTCCCTGACCTCGCCATGCTGACCACCCTGCGGTGCTTTTCTCCATCCTATATTGCCACTCACTGCCTATCCTAATTCAGACCCTCCGATTCACACCACCCCGTGATGTTTTTCTCACTCCTACTAGTGAATGTAATGTAACACACACCCATACAATGCGCACCACCCCGTGATGTTTTTCTCACTCCTACTAGTGAATGTAATGTAACACACACCCATACAATGCGCACTACCCCGCGATGTTTTTCAGAAACCTATCCTACATTGCCACTGCATGTTCCCTGACCTCGCCATGCTGACCACCCTGCGGTGCTTTTCTCCATCGTACATTGCCACTCACTGCCTATCCTAATTCAGACCCTCCGAAACACACCACCCCGTCATGTTTTTCTCACTCCTACTAGTGAATGTAATGAAACACACACCCATACAATGCACACCACCCCGTGATGTTTTTCTCACTCCTACTAGTGAATGTAATGTAACACACACCCATACAATGCGCACCACCCCGCGATGTTTTTCAGAAACCTATCCTACATTGCCACTGCATGTTCCCTGACCTCCCCATGCTGACCACCCCGCGGTGCTTTTCTCCATCCTACATTGCCACTCACAGCGTATCCTAATTCAGACACTCCGATTCACACCACCTCGTGATGTTTTTCTCACTCCTACTAGTGAATGTAATGTAACACACACCCATACAATGCGCACCACCCCGTGATGTTTTTCTCACTCCTACTAGTGAATGTAATGTAACACACACCCATACAAAGCGCACCACCCCGCGATGTTTTTCAGAAACCTATCCTACATTGCCACTGCATGTTCCCTGACCTCCCCAGGCTGACCACCCCGCGGTGCTTTTCTCCATCCTACATTGCCACTCACAGCCTATCCTAATTCAGACCTTCCGATTCACACCACCCCGTGATGTTTTTCTCACTCCTACTAGTGAATGTAATGTAACTCACACCCATACAATGCGCACCAGCCCGTGATGTTTTTCTCACTCCTACTAGTGAATGTTATGTAACACACACCCATACAATGCGCACCACCCCGCGATGTTTTTCAGAAACCTATCCTACATTGCCACTGCATGTTCCCTGACCTCCATATGCTGACCTTCCCGCGGTGCTTTTCTCCATCCTACATTGCCACTCACTGCCTATCCTAATTCAGACCCTCCGATTCACACCACCCCGTGATGTTTTTCTCACTCCTACTAGTGAATGTAATGTAACACACACCCATACAATGCGTATCACCCCGCGATGTTTTTCAGAAACCTATCCTACATTGCCACTGCATGTTCCCTGACCTCCCCATGCTGACAACCCCACGGTGCTTTTCTCCATCCTACGTTGCCACTCACTGCCTATCCTAATTCAGACCCTCCGATTCAAACCACCCCGTGATGATTTTCTCACTCCTACTAGTGAATGTTATGTAACACACACCCATACAATGCGCACCACACCGTGATGTTTTTCTCACTCCTACTAATGAATGTAATGTAACACACACCCATACAATGCGCACCACCCCGCGATGTTTTTCTCACTCCTACTAGTGAATGTAATGTAACACACACCCATACAATGCGCACCACTCCGCGATGTTTTTCAGAAACCTATCCTACATTGCCACTGCATGTTCCCTGACCTCCCCATGCTGACCATCCCGCGGTGCTTTTCTCCATCCTACATTCCCACTCACTGCCTATCCTAATTCAGACCCTCCGATTCACACCACCCCGTGATGTTTTTCTCACTCCTACTAGTGAATGTAATGTAACACACACCCATACAATGCGCACCACCCCGTGATGTTTTTCTCACTCCTACTAGTGAATGTAATATAACACACACCCATACAATGCGCACACCCCGAAATGTTTTTCAGAAACCTATCCTACATTGCCACTGCATGTTCCCTGACCTCCCCATGCTGACCACCCCACGGTGCTTTTCTCCATCCTACATTGCCACTCACTGCCTATCCTAATTCAGACCCTCCGATTCATACCACCCCGTGATGTTTTTCTCACTCCTACTAGTGAATGTAATGTAACACAAACCCATACAATGCGCACCACCCCGTGATGTTTTTCTCACTCCTACTAGTGAATGTAATGTAACACACACCCATACAATGCGCACCACCCCGCGATGTTTTTCAGAAACCTATCCTACATTGCCACTGCATGTTCCCTGACCTCCCATGCTGACCACCCCGCGGTGCTTTTCTCCATCCTACATTGCCACTCACTGCCTATCCTAATTCAGACCCTCCGATTCACACCACCCCGTGATGTTTTTCTCACTCCTACTAGTGAATGTAATGTAACTCACACCCATACAATGCGCACCACCCCGTGATGTTTTTCTCACTCCTACTAGTGAATGTAATGTAACACACACCCATACAATGCGCACCACTCCGCGATGTTTTTCAGAAACCTATCCTACATTGCCACTGCATGTTCCCTGACCTCCCCATGCTGACCACCCCGCGGTGCTTTTCTCCATCCTACATTGCCACTCACTGCCTATCCTAATTCACACCCTCCGATTCATACCACCCCGTGATGTTTTTCTCACTCCTACTAGTGAATGTAATGTAACACAAACCCATACAATGCGCACCACCCCGTGATGTTTTTCTCACTCCTACTAGTGAATGTAATGTAACACACACCCATAAAATGCGCACCACCCCGAGATATTTTTCCGAAACCTATCCTACATTGCCACTGCATGTTCCCTGACCTCCCCATGCTGACCACCCCGCGGTGCTTTTCTCCATCCTACATTGCCACTCACTGCCTATCCTAATTCAGACACTCCGATTCACACCACCCCATGATGTTTTTCTCACTCCTACTAGTGAATGTAATGTAACACACACCCATACAATGCGCACCACCCCGTGATGTTTTTCTCACTCCTACTAGTGAATGTAATGTAACACACACCCATACAATGCGCACCACCCCGAGATGTTTTTCCGAAACCTATCCTACATTGCCACTGCATGTTCCCTGAACTCCCCATGCTGACCACCCCGCGGTGTTTTTCTCCATCCTACATTGCCACTCACTGCCTATCCTAATTCAGACCCTCCGATTCACACCACCCCGTGATGTTTTTCTCACTCCTACTAGTGAATGTAATGTAACACACACCCATACAAGGCGCACCACCCCGTGATGTTTTTCTCACTCCTACTAGTGAATGTAATGTAGCACAAACCCATACAATGTGCACCACCCCGCGATGTTTTTCAGAAACCTATCCTACATTGCCACTGCATGTTCCCTGACCTCCCCATGCTGACCACCCCGCGGTGCTTTTCTCCATCCTACATTGCCACTCACTGCCTATCCTAATTCAGACCCTCCGATTCACACCACCTCGTGATGTTTTTCTCACTCCTACTAGTGAATGTAATGTAACACACACCCATACAATGCGCACCACCCCGTGATGTTTTTCTCACTCCTACTAGTGAATGTAATGTAACACACACCCATAAAATGCGCACCACCCCGAGATGTTTTTCAGAAACCTATCCTACATTGCCACTGCATGTTCCCTGACCTCCCCATGCTGACCACCCCGCGGTGCTTTTCTCCATCCTACATTGCCACTCACTGCCTATCCTAATTCAGACCCTCCGAGTCACACCACCCCATGATGTTTTTCTCACTCCTACTAGTGAATGTAATGTAACACACACCCATACAATGCGCAACACCCCGTGATGTTTTTCTCACTCCTACTAATGAATGTAATGTAACACACACCCATACAATGCGCACCACCCCGCGATGTTTTTCAGAAACGTATCCTACATTGCCGACTGCATGTTCCGTGACCTCCCCATGCTGACCACCCCGCGGTGCTTTTCTCCACCCTAAATTGCCACTCACTGCCTATCCTAATTCAGACCCTCCGATTCACACCACCCCGTGATGTTTTTCTCACTCCTACTACTGAATGCAATGAAACACACACCCATACAATGCGCACCACCCCGCGATGTTTTTCAGAAACCTATCCTACATGGCCACTGCATGTTCCCTGACCTCCCCATGCTGACCACCCCGCGGTGCTTTTCTCCATCCTACATTGCCACTCACTGCCTATCCTAATTCAGACCCTCCGATTCACACCACCCCGGGATGTTTTTCTCACTCCTACTAGTGAATGTATTGTAACACACACCCATACAATGTGCACCACCCCGTGATGTTTTTCTCACTCCTACTAGTGAATGTAATGCAACACACACCCATACAATGCGCACCGCCCCGTGATGTTTTTCTCACTCCTACTAGTGAATGTAATGTAACACACACCCATACAATGCGCACCACCACGCGATGTTTTTCAGAAACCTATCCTACATTGCCACTGCATGTTCCCTGACCTCCCCAACTGACCACCCCGCGGTGCTTTTCTCCATCCTACATTGCCACTCACTGCCTATCCTAATTCAGACCCTCCGATTCACACCACCCCGTGATGTTTTTCTCACTCCTATTAGTGAATGTAATGTAACACACACCCATACAATGCGCACCACCACGTGATGCTTTTCTCAGTCCTACTAGTGAATGTAATGTAACACACACACATACAATGCGCACCACCCCGCGATGTTTTTCAGAAACCTATCCTACATTGCCACCTCATGTTCCCTGACCTCCGCATGCTGACCACCCCGCGGTGCTTTTCTCCATTATACATTGCCACTCACTGCCTATCCTAATTCAGACCTTCCGATTCACACCACCCCGTGATGTTTTTCTCACTCCTACTAGTGAATGTAATGTAAGACACACCCATACAATGCGCACCACCCCGCGATGTTTTTCATTAACCTATCCTACATTGCCACTGCATGTTCCCTGACCTCCCCATGCTGACCACCCCGCCGTGCTTTTCTCCATCCTACATTGCCACTCACTGCCTATCCTAATTCAGACCCTCCGATTCACACCACCCCGTGATGTTTTTCTCACTCCTACTAGTGAATGTAATGAAACACACACCCATACAATGCACACCACCCCGTGATGTTTTTCTCACTCCTACTAGTGAATGTAATGTAACACACCCCCATACAATGCACACCACCCCGCGATGTTTTTCAGAAACCTATCCTACATTGCCACTGCATGTTCCCTGACCTCCCCATGCTGACCACCCCGCGGTGCTTTTCTCCATCCTACATTGCCCCTCACTGCCTATCCTAATTCAGACCCTCCGATTCACACCACCCCGGGATGTTTTTCTCACTCCTACTAGTGAATGTAATGTAACACACACCCATACAATGCGCACCACCCCGTGATGTTTTTCTCACTCCTACTAGTGAATGTAATGTAACACACACCCATACAATGCGCACCACCCCGCGATGTTTTTCAGAAACCTATCCTACATTGCCACTGCATGTTCCCTGACCTCCCCATGCTGACCACCCCGCGGTGCTTTTCTCCATCCTACATTGCCACTCACTGCCTATCCTAATTCAGACCCTCCGATTCACACCACCCCGTGATGTTTTTCTCACTCCTACTAGTGAATGTAGTGTAACACACACCCATACAATGCGCACCACCCCGTGATGTTTTTCTCACTCCTACTAGTGAATGTAATGTAACACACACCCATACAATGCGCACCACCCCGAGATGTTTTTCCGAAACCTATCCTACATTGCCACTGCATGTTCCCTGACCTCCCCATGCTGACCACCCCGCGGTGCTTTTCTCCATCCTACATTGCCACTCACTGCCTATCCTAATTCAGACCCTCCGATTCACACCACCCCGTGATGTTTTTCTCAATCCTACTAGTGAATGTAATGTAACACACACCTATACAAGGCGCACCACCCCGTGATGTTTTTCTCACTCCTACTAGTGAATGTAATGTAGCACAAACCCATACAATGTGCACCACCCCGCGATGTTTTTCAGAAACCTATCCTACATTGCCACTGCATGTTCCCTGACCTCCCCATGCTGACCAACCCGTGGTGCTTTTCTCCATCCTACATTGCCACTCACTGCCTATCCTAATTCAGACCCTCCGATTCACACCACCCCGTGATGTTTTTCTCACTCCTACTAGTGAATGTAATGTAACACACACCCATACAATGCGCACCACCCCGTGATGTTTTTCTCACTCCTTCTAGTGGATGTAATGTAACACACACCCATACAATGCGCACCACCCCGCGATGTTTTTCAGAAACCTATCCTACATTGCCACTGCATGTTCCCTGACCTCCCCATGCTGACCACCCCGCGGTGCTTTTCTCCATCCTATATTGCCACTCACTGCCTATCCTAATTCAGACCCTCCGATTCACACCACCCCGTGATGTTTTTCTCACTCCTACTAGTGAATGTAATGTAACACACACCCATACAATGCGCACCACCCCGTGATGTTTTTCTCACTCCTACTAGTGAATGTAATGTAACACACACCCATACAATGCGCACTACCCCGCGATGTTTTTCAGAAACCTATCCTACATTGCCACTGCATGTTCCCTGACCTCGCCATGCTGACCACCCTGCGGTGCTTTTCTCCATCCTACATTGCCACTCACTGCCTATCCTAATTCAGACCCTCCGAAACACACCACCCCGTCATGTTTTTCTCACTCCTACTAGTGAATGTAATGAAACACACACCCATACAATGCACACCACCCCGTGATGTTTTTCTCACTCCTACTAGTGAATGTAATGTAACACACACCCATACAATGCGCACCACCCCGCGATGTTTTTCAGAAACCTATCCTACATTGCCACTGCATGTTCCCTGACCTCCCCATGCTGACCACCCCGCGGTGCTTTTCTCCATCCTACATTGCCACTCACAGCGTATCCTAATTCAGACACTCCGATTCACACCACCCCGTGATGTTTTTCTCACTCCTACTAGTGAATGTAATGTAACACACACCCATACAATGCGCACCACCCCGTGATGTTTTTCTCACTCCTACTAGTGAATGTAATGTAACACACACCCATACAAAGCGCACCACCCCGCGATGTTTTTCAGAAACCTATCCTACATTGCCACTGCATGTTCCCTGACCTCCCCAGGCTGACCACCCCGCGGTGCTTTTCTCCATCCTACATTGCCACTCACAGCCTATCCTAATTCAGACCTTCCGATTCACACCACCCCGTGATGTTTTTCTCACTCCTACTAGTGAATGTAATGTAACTCACACCCATACAATGCGCACCAGCCCGTGATGTTTTTCTCACTCCTACTAGTGAATGTTATGTAACACACACCCATACAATGCGCACCACCCCGCGATGTTTTTCAGAAACCTATCCTACATTGCCACTGCATGTTCCCTGACCTCCATATGCTGACCTTCCCGCGGTGCTTTTCTCCATCCTACATTGCCACTCACTGCCTATCCTAATTCAGACCCTCCGATTCACACCACCCCGTGATGTTTTTCTCACTCCTACTAGTGAATGTAATGTAACACACACCCATACAATGCGTATCACCCCGCGATGTTTTTCAGAAACCTATCCTACATTGCCACTGCATGTTCCCTGACCTCCCCATGCTGACAACCCCACGGTGCTTTTCTCCATCCTACGTTGCCACTCACTGCCTATCCTAATTCAGACCCTCCGATTCAAACCACCCCGTGATGATTTTCTCACTCCTACTAGTGAATGTTATGTAACACACACCCATACAATGCGCACCACACCGTGATGTTTTTCTCACTCCTACTAATGAATGTAATGTAACACACACCCATACAATGCGCACCACCCCGCGATGTTTTTCTCACTCCTACTAGTGAATGTAATGTAACACACACCCATACAATGCGCACCACTCCGCGATGTTTTTCAGAAACCTATCCTACATTGCCACTGCATGTTCCCTGACCTCCCCATGCTGACCATCCCGCGGTGCTTTTCTCCATCCTACATTCCCACTCACTGCCTATCCTAATTCAGACCCTCCGATTCACACCACCCCGTGATGTTTTTCTCACTCCTACTAGTGAATGTAATGTAACACACACCCATACAATGCGCACCACCCCGTGATGTTTTTCTCACTCCTACTAGTGAATGTAATATAACACACACCCATACAATGCGCACACCCCGAAATGTTTTTCAGAAACCTATCCTACATTGCCACTGCATGTTCCCTGACCTCCCCATGCTGACCACCCCACGGTGCTTTTCTCCATCCTACATTGCCACTCACTGCCTATCCTAATTCAGACCCTCCGATTCATACCACCCCGTGATGTTTTTCTCACTCCTACTAGTGAATGTAATGTAACACAAACCCATACAATGCGCACCACCCCGTGATGTTTTTCTCACTCCTACTAGTGAATGTAATGTAACACACACCCATACAATGCGCACCACCCCGCGATGTTTTTCAGAAACCTATCCTACATTGCCACTGCATGTTCCCTGACCTCCCATGCTGACCACCCCGCGGTGCTTTTCTCCATCCTACATTGCCACTCACTGCCTATCCTAATTCAGACCCTCCGATTCACACCACCCCGTGATGTTTTTCTCACTCCTACTAGTGAATGTAATGTAACTCACACCCATACAATGCGCACCACCCCGTGATGTTTTTCTCACTCCTACTAGTGAATGTAATGTAACACACACCCATACAATGCGCACCACTCCGCGATGTTTTTCAGAAACCTATCCTACATTGCCACTGCATGTTCCCTGACCTCCCCATGCTGACCACCCCGCGGTGCTTTTCTCCATCCTACATTGCCACTCACTGCCTATCCTAATTCAGACCCTCCGATTCACACCACCCCGTGATGTTTTTCTCACTCCTACTAGTGAATGTAATGTAACACACACCCATACAATGCGCACCACCCCGCGATGTTTTTCAGAAACCTATCCTACATTGCCACTGCATGTTCCCTGACCTCCCCATGCTGACCACCCCGCAATGCTTTTCTCCATCCTACATTGCCACTCACTGCCTATCCTAATTCAGACCCTCCGATTCACACCACCCCGTGATGTTTTTCTCACTCCTACTAGTGAATGTAATGTAACACACACCCATACAATGCGCACCACCCCGTGATGTTTTTCTCACTCCTACTAGTGAATGTAATGTAACACACACCCATACAATGCGCACCACCCCGCGATGTTTTTCAGAAACCTATCCTACATTGCCACTGCATGTTCCCTGACCTCCCCATGCTGACCACCCCGCGGTGCTTTTCTCCATCCTACATTGCCACTCACTGCCTATACTAATTCAGACCCTCCGATTCACACCACACCGTGATGTTTTTCTCACTCCTACTAGTGAATGTAATGTAACACACACCCATACAATGCGCACCACCCCGTGATGTTTTTCTCACTCCTACTAGTGAATGTAATGTAACACACACCCATACAATGCGCACCAACCCGCGATGTTTTTCAGAAACCTATCCTACATTGCCACTGCATGTTCCCTGACCTCCCCATGCTGACCACCCCGCGGTGCTTTTCTCCATCATACATTGCCACTCACTGCCTATCCTAATTCAGACACTCCGATTCACACCACCCCGTGATGTTTTTCTCACTCCTACTAGTGAATGTAATGTAACACACACCCATACAATACGCACCACCCAGCGATGTTTTTCAGAAACATATCCTACATTGCCACTGCATGTTCCCTGACCTCCCCATGCTGACCACCCCGCGGTGCTTTTCTCCATCCTACATTGCCACTCACTGCCTATCCTAATTCAGACCCTCCGATTCACACCACCCCGTGATGTTTTTCTCACTCGTACTAGTGAATGTAATGTAACACACACCCATACAATGCGCACCACCCCGTGATGTTTTTCTCACTCCTACTAGTGAATGTAATGTAGCACACACCCATACAATGCGCACCACCCCGCGATGTTTTTCAGAAACCTATCGTACATTGCCAATGCATGTTCCCTGACCTCCCCATGCTGACCACCCCGCGGTGCTTTTCTCCACCCTACATTGCCACTCACTGCCTATCCTAATTCAGACCCTCCGATTCACACCATCCCGTGATGTTTTTCTCACTCCTACTAGTGAATGCAATGAAACACACACCCATACAATGCCCACAACCCCGTGATGTTTTTCTCACTCCTACTAGTGAATGTAATGTAACACACACCCATACAATGCGCACTACCCCGAGATGTTTTTCAGAAACCTATCCTACATTGCCACTGCATGTTCCCTGACCTCCCCATGCTGCGAACCCCATGGTGCTTTTCTCCATCCTACATTGCCACTCACTGCCTATCCTAATTCAGACCCTCCGATTCACACCACCCCGTGATGTTTTTCTCACTCCTACTAGTGAATGTAATGTAACACACACCCATACAATGCGCACCACCCCGTGATGTTTTTCTCACTCCTACTAGTGAATGTAATGTAACACACACCCATACAATGCGCACCACCCCGCGATGTTATTCAGAAACCTATCCTACATTGCAACTGCATGTTCCCTGACCTCCTTATGCTGACCACCCCGCGGTGCTTTTATCCATCCTACATTGCCACTCACTGCCTATCCTAATTCAGACCCTCCGACTCACACCACCCCGTGATGTTTTTCTCACTCCTACTAGTGAATGTAATGTAACACACACCCATACAATGCGCACCACCCGGTGATGTTTTTCTCACTCCTATTAGTGAATGTTATGTAACACACACCCATACAAGGCGCACCACCCCGCGATGTTTTTCTCACTCCTACTAGTGAATGTAATGTAACACACATCCATACAATGCGCACCACCCCGTGATGTTTTTCCCACTCCTACTAGTGAATGTAATGTAACACACACCCATACAATGCGCACCACCCCGCGATGTTTTTCAGAAACCTATCCTACATTGCCACTGCATGTTCCCTGACCTCCCCATGCTGACCACCCCGCGGTGCTTTTCTCCATCCTACATTGCCACTCACTGCCTATCCTAATTCAGACCCTCCGATTCACACCACCCCGTGATGTTTTTCTCACTCCTACTAGTGAATGTAATGTAACTCACACCCATACAATGCGCACCACCCCGTGATGTTTTTCTCACTCCTACTAGTGAATGTAATGTAACACACACCCATACAATGCGCACCACTCCGCGATGTTTTTCAGAAACCTATCCTACATTGCCACTGCATGTTCCCTGACCTCCCCATGCTGACCACCCCGCGGTGCTTTTCTCCATCCTACATTGCCACTCACTGCCTATCCTAATTCAGACCCTCCGATTCACACCACCCCGTGATGTTTTTCTCACTCCTACTAGTGAATGTAATGTAACACACACCCATACAATGCGCACCACCCCGCGATGTTTTTCAGAAACCTATCCTACATTGCCACTGCATGTTCCCTGACCTCCCCATGCTGACCACCCCGCGATGCTTTTCTCCATCCTACATTGCCACTCACTGCCTATCCTAATTCAGACCCTCCGATTCACACCACCCCGTGATGTTTTTCTCACTCCTACTAGTGAATGTAATGTAACACACACCCATACAATGCGCACCACCCCGTGATGTTTTTCTCACTCCTACTAGTGAATGTAATGTAACACACACCCATACAATGCGCACCACCCCGCGATGTTTTTCAGAAACCTATCCTACATTGCCACTGCATGTTCCCTGACCTCCCCATGCTGACCACCCCGCGGTGCTTTTCTCCATCCTACATTGCCACTCACTGCCTATCCTAATTCAGACCCTCCGATTCACACCACACCGTGATGTTTTTCTCACTCCTACTAGTGAATGTAATGTAACACACAACCATACAATGCGCACCACCCCGTGATGTTTTTCTCACTCCTACTAGTGAATGTAATGTAACACACACCCATACAATGCGCACCAACCCGCGATGTTTTTCAGAAACCTATCCTACATTGCCACTGCATGTTCCCTGACCTCCCCATGCTGACCACCCCGCGGTGCTTTCCTCCATCATACATTGCCACTCACTGCCTATCCTAATTCAGACCCTCCGATTCACACCACCCCGTGATGTTTTTCTCACTCCTACTAGTGAATGTAATGTAACACACACCCATACAATGCGCACCACCTCGTGATGTTTTTCCCACTCCTACTAGTGAATGTAATGTAACACACACCCATACAATGCGCACCACCCCGCGATGTTTTTCAGAAACCTATCCTACATTGCCACTGCATGTTCCCTGACTTCCCCATGCTGACCACCCCGCGGTGCTTTTCTCCATCCTACATTGCCACTCACTGCCTATCCTAATTCAGACCCTCCGATTCACACCACCCCGTGATGTTTTTCTCACTCCTACTAGTGAATGTAATGTAACACACACCCATACAATGCGCACCACCCCGTGATGTTTTTCTCACTCCTACTAGTGAATGTAATGTAATACACACCCATACAATGCGCACCACCCCGCGATGTTTTTCAGAAACCTATCCTACATTGCCACTGCATGTTCCCTGACCTCCCCATGCTGACCACATCACGGTGCTTTTCTCCATCCTACATTGCCACTCACTGCCTATCGTAATTCAGACCCTCCGATTCACACGACCCCGTGATGTTTTTCTCACTCCTACTAGTGAATGTAATGTAACACACACCCATACAATACGCACCACCCAGCGATGTTTTTCAGAATCATATCCTACATTGCCACTGCATGTTCCCTGACCTCCCCATGCTGACCACCCCGCGGTGCTTTTCTCCATCCTACATTGCCACTCACTGCCTATCCTAATTCAGACCCTCCGATTCACACCACCCCGTGATGTATTTCTCACTCGTACTAGTGAATGTAATGTAACACACACCCATACAATGCGCACCACCCCGTGATGTTTTTCTCACTCCTACTAGTGAATGTAATGTAACACACACCCATACAATGCGCACCACCCCGCGATGTTTTTCAGAAACCTATCGTACATTGCCACTGCATGTTCCCTGACCTCCCCATGCTGACCACCCCGCGGTGCTTTTCTCCACCCTACATTGCCACTCACTGCCTATCCTAATTCAGACCCTCCGATTCACACCATCCCGTGATGTTTTTCTCACTCCTACTAGTGAATGCAATGAAACACACACCCATACAATGCGCACAACCCCGTGATGTTTTTCTCACTCCTACTAGTGAATGTAATGTAACACACACCCATACAATGCGCACCACCCCGAGATGTTTTTCAGAAACCTATCCTACATTGCCACTGCATGTTCCCTGACCTCCCCATGCTGCGAACCCCCCGGTGCTTTTCTCCATCCTACATTGCCACTCACTGCCTATCCTAATTCAGACCCTCCGATTCACACCACCCCGTGATGTTTTTCTCACTCCTACTAGTGAATGTAATGTAACACACACCCATACAATGCGCACCACCCCGTGATGTTTTTCTCACTCCTACTAGTGAATGTAATGTAACACACACCCATACAATGCGCACCACCCCGCGATGTTATTCAGAAACCTATCCTACATTGCAACTGCATGTTCCCTGACCTCCCCATGCTGACCACTCCGCGGTGCTTTTATCCATCCTACATTGCCACTCACTGCCTATCCTAATTCAGACCCTCCGACTCACACCACCCCGTGATGTTTTTCTCACTCCTACTAGTGAATGTAATGTAACACACACCCATACAATGCGCACCACCCGGTGATGTTTTTCTCACTCCTATTAGTGAATGTTATGTAACACACACCCATACAAGGCGCACCACCCCGCGATGTTTTTCAGAAACCTATCCTACATTGCCACTGCATGTTCCCTGACCTCAACATGCTGACCACCCCGCGGTGCTTTTCTCCATCCTACATTGCCACTCACTGCCTATCCTAATTCAGACCCTCCGATTCACACCACCCCGTGATGTTTTTCTCACTCCTACTAGTGAATGTAAAGTAACACACACCCATACAATGCGCACCACCCCGCGATGTTTTTCAGAAACCTATCCTACGTTGCCACTGCATGTTCCCTGACCTCCCCATGCTGACCACCCCGCGGTGCTGTTCTCCATCCTACATTGCCACTCACTGCCTATCCTAATTCAGACCTTCCGATTCACACCACCCCGTGATGTTTTTCTCACTCCTACTAGTGAATGTAATGTAACACACACCCATACAATGCGCACCACCCCGCGATGTTTTTCAGAAACCTATCCTACGTTGCCACTGCATATTCCCTGACCTCCCCATGCTGACCACCCCGCGGTGCTGTTCTCCATCCTACATTGCCACTCACTGCCTATCCTAATTCAGACCTTCCGATTCACACCACCCCGTGATGTTTTTCTCACTCCTACTAGTGAATGTAATGTAACACACACCCATACAATGCGCACCACCCCGCGATGTTTTTCAGAAACCTATCCTACATTGCCACTGCATGTTCCATGACCTCCCCATGCTGACCACCCCGCGGTGCTTTTCTCCATCCTACATTGCCACTCACTGCCTATCCTAATTCAGACCCTCCGATTCACACCACCCCGTGAAGTTTTTCTCACTCGTACTAGTGAATGTAATGTAACACACACCCATACAATGCGCACCACCCCGCGATGTTTTTCAGAAACCTATCCTACATTGCCACTGCATGTTCCCTGACCTCCCCATGCTGACCACCCCGCGGTGCTTTTCTCCACCCTACATTGCCACTCACTGCCTATACTAATTCAGACCCTCCGATTCACACCCTCCCGTGATGTTTTTCTCACTCCTACTAGTGAATGCAATGAAACACACACCCATACAATGCGCACCACCCCGTGATGTTTTTCTCACTCCTACTAGTGAATGTAATGTAACGCACACCCATACAATGCGCACCACCCCGAGATGTTTTTCAGAAACCTAT
Source organism: Cavia porcellus (assembly GCF_034190915.1). Classification (NCBI taxonomy): domain Eukaryota; kingdom Metazoa; phylum Chordata; class Mammalia; order Rodentia; family Caviidae; genus Cavia; species Cavia porcellus. The sequence continues at coordinate 920,690 of NW_026947599.1, read as the reverse complement.
CCTACATTGCCACTGCATGTTCCCTGACCTCCCCATGCTGCCCACCCCGCGGTGCTTTTCTCCATCCTACATTGCCACTCACTGCCTATCCTAATTCAGACCCTCCGATTCACACCACCCCGTGATGTTTTTCTCACTCCTACTAGTGAATGTAATGTAACACACACCCATACAATGCGCACCACCCCGTGATGTTTTTCTCACTCCTACTAGTGAATGTTATGTAACACACACCCATACAAGGCGCACCACCCCGCGATGTTTTTCAGAAACCTATCCTACATTGCCACTGCATGTTCCCTGACCTCCCCATGCTGACCACCCCGCGGTGCTTTTCTCCATCCTACATTGCCACTCACTGCCTATCCTAATTCAGACCCTCCGATTCACACCACCCCGTGATGTTTTTCTCACTCGTACTAGTGAATGTAATGTAACACACACCCATACAATGCGCACCACCCCGTGATGTTTTTCTCACTCCTACTAGTGAATGTAATGTAACACACACCCATACAATGCGCACCACCCCGCGATGTTTTTCAGAAACCTATCCTACATTGCCACTGCATGTTCCCTGACCTCCCCATGCTGACCACCCCACGGTGCTTTTCTCAATCCTACATTGCCACTCACTGCCTATCCTAATTCAGACCCTCCGATTCACACCACCCCGTGATGTTTTTCTCACTCCTACTAGTGAATGTAATGTAACACACACCCATACAATACGCACCACCCAGCGATGTTTTTCAGAAACATATCCTACATTGCCACTGCATGTTCCCTGACCTCCCCATGCTGACCACCCCGCGGTGCTTTTCTCCATCCTACATTGCCACTCACTGCCTATCCTAATTCAGACCCTCCGATTCACACCACCCCGTGATGTTTTTCTCACTCGTACTAGTGAATGTAATGTAACACACACCCATACAATGCGCACCACCCCGTGATGTTTTTCTCACTCCTACTAGTGAATGTAATGTAACACACACCCATACAATGCGCACCACCCCGCGATGTTTTTCAGAAACCTATCCTACATTGCCACTGCATGTTCCCTGACCTCCCCATGCTGACCAACCCGCGGTGCTTTTCTCCACCCTACATTGCCACTCACTGCCTATCCTAATTCAGACCCTCCGATTCACACCATCCCGTGATGTTTTTCTCACTCCTACTAGTGAATGCAATGAAACACACACCCATACAATGCGCACCACCCCGTGATGTTTTTCTCACTCCTACTAGTGAATGTAATGTAACGCACACCCATACAATGCGCACCACCCCGAGATGTTTTTCAGAAACCTATCCTACATTGCCACTGCATGTTCCCTGACCTCCCCATGCTGCCCACCCCGCGGTGCTTTTCTCCATCCTACATTGCCACTCACTGCCTATCCTAATTCAGACCCTCCGATTCACACCACCCCGTGATGTTTTTCTCACTCCTACTAGTGAATGTAATGTAACACACACCCATACAATGCGCACCACCCCGTGATGTTTTTCTCACTCCTACTAGTGAATGTTATGTAACACACACCCATACAAGGCGCACCACCCCACGATGTTTTTCAGAAACCTATCCTACATTGCCACTGCATGTTCCCTGACCTCCCCATGCTGACCACACCGCGGTGCTTTTCTCCATCCTACATTGCCACTCACTGCCTATCCTAATTCAGACCCTACGATTCACACCACCCCGTGATGTTTTTCTCACTCCTACTAGTGAATGTAATGTAACACACATCCATACAATGCGCACCACCCCGCGATGTTTTTCAGAAACCTATCCTACTTTGCCACTGCATGTTCCCTGACCTCCCCATGCTGACCACCCCGCGGTGCTGTTCTCCATCCTACATTGCCACTCACTGCCTATCCTAATTCAGACCCTTCGATTCACACCACCCTGTGATGTTTTTCTCAGTCCTACTAGTGAGTGTAATGTACCAAACACCCATACAATGCGCACCACCCCGTGATGTTTTTCTCACTCCTACTAGTGAATGTAAGGTAACACACACCCATACAATGCGCACCACCCCGCGATGTTTTTCAGAAACCTATCCTACATTGCCACTGCATGTTCCCTGACCTCCCCATGCTGACCACCCCGCGGTGCTTTTCTCCATCCTACATTGCCACTCACTGCCTATCCTAATTCAGACCCTTCGATTCACACCACCCCGTGATGTTTTTCTCACTCCTAGTAGTGAGTGTAATGTACCACACAGCCATACAATGCGCACCACCCCGTGATCTTTTTCTCACTCCTACTAGTGAATGTAATGTAACACACACCCATACAATGCGCACCACCCCGCGATGTTTTTCAGAAACCTATCCTACATTGCCACTGCATGTTCCCTGACCTCCCCATGCTGACCACCCCGCGGTGCTGTTCTCCATCCTACATTGCCGCTCACTGCCTATCCTAATTCAGACCCTCCGATTCACACCACCCCGTGATGTTTTTCTCACTCCTACTAGTGAATGTAATGTAACACACACCCATACAATGCGCACCACCCCGTGATGTTTTTCTCACTCCTACTAGTGAATGTAATGTAACACACACCCATACAATGCGCACCAACCCGTGATGTTTTTCTCACTCCTACTAGTGAATGTTATGTAACACACACCCATACAAGGCGCACCACCCCGCGATGTTTTTCAGAAACCTATCCTACATTGCCACTGCATGTTCCCTGACCTCCCCATGCTGACCACACCGCGGTGCTTTTCTCCATCCTACATTGCCACTCACTGCCTATCCTAATTCAGACCCTACGATTCACACCACCCCGTGATGTTTTTCTCACTCCTACTAGTGAATGTAATGTAACACACACCCATACAATGCGCACCACCCCGCGATGTTTTTCAGAAACCTATCCTACTTTGCCACTGCATGTTCCCTGACCTCCCCATGCTGACCACCCCGCGGTGCTGTTCTCCATCCTACATTGCCACTCACTGCCTATCCTAATTCAGACCCTTCGATTCACACCACCCTGTGATGTTTTTCTCAGTCCTACTAGTGAGTGTAATGTACCAAACACCCATACAATGCGCACCACCCCGTGATGTTTTTCTCACTCCTACTAGTGAATTTAAGGTAACACACACCCATACAATGCGCACCACCCCGCGATGTTTTTCAGAAACCTATCCTACATTGCCACTGCATGTTCCCTGACCTCCCCATGCTGACCACCCCGCGGTGCTTTTCTCCATCCTACATTGCCACTCACTGCCTATCCTAATTCAGACCCTTCGATTCACACCACCCCGTGATGTTTTTCTCACTCCTAGTAGTGAGTGTAATGTACCACACAGCCATACAATGCGCACCACCCCGTGATGTTTTTCTCACTCCTACTAGTGAATGTAATGTAACACACACCCATACAATGCGCACCACCCCGCGATGTTTTTCAGAAACCTATCCTACGTTGCCACTGCATGTTCCCTGACCTCCCCATGCTGACCACCCCGCGGTGCTGTTCTCCATTCTACATTGCCGCTCACTGCCTATCCTAATTCAGACCCTTCGATTCACACCACCCTGTGATGTTTTTCTCACTCCTACTAGTGAGTGTAATGTACCAAACACCCATACAATGCGCACCACCCCGTGATGTTTTTCTCACTCCTACTAGTGAATGTAAGGTAACACACACCCATACAATGCGCACCACCCCGCGATGTTTTTTAGAAACCTATCCTACATTGCCACTGCATGTTCCCTGACCTCCCCATGCTGACCACACCGCGGTGCTTTTCTCCATCCTACATTGCCACTCACTGCCTATCCTAATTCAGACCCTACGATTCACACCACCCTGTGATGTTTTTCTCACTCCTACTAGTGAATGTAATGTAACACACACCCATACAATGCGCACCACCCCGCGATGTTTTTCAGAAACCTATCCTACTTTGCCACTGCATGTTCCCTGACCTCCCCATGCTGACCACCCCGCGGTGCTGTTCTCCATCCTACATTGCCACTCACTGCCTATCCTAATTCAGACCCTTCGATTCACACCACCCTGTGATGTTTTTCTCAGTCCTACTAGTGAGTGTAATGTACCAAACACCCATACAATGCGCACCACCCCTGATGTTTTTCTCACTCCTACTAGTGAATGTAAGGTAACACACACCCATACAATGCGCACCACCCCGCGATGTTTTTCAGAAACCTATCCTACATTGCCACTGCATGTTCCCTGACCTCCCCATGCTGACCACCCCGCGGTGCTTTTCTCCATCCTACATTGCCACTCACTGCCTATCCTAATTCAGACCCTTCGATTCACACCACCCCGTGATGTTTTTCTCACTCCTAGTAGTGAGTGTAATGTACCACACAGCCATACAATGCGCACCACCCCGTGATGTTTTTCTCACTCCTACTAGTGAATGTAATGTAACACACACCCGTACAATGCGCACCACCCCGCGATGTTTTTCAGAAACCTATCCTACGTTGCCACTGCATGTTCCCTGACCTCCCCATGCTGACCACCCCGCGGTGCTGTTCTCCATCCTACATTGCCGCTCACTGCCTATCCTAATTCAGACCCTCCGATTCACACCACCCCGTGATGTTTTTCTCACTCCTACTAGTGAATGTAATGTAACACACACCCATACAATACGCACCACCCAGCGATGTTTTTCAGAAACATATCCTACATTGCCACTGCATGTTCCCTGACCTCCCCATGCTGACCACCCCGCGGTGCTTTTCTCCATCCTACATTGCCACTCACTGCCTATCCTAATTCAGACCCTCCGATTCACACCACCCCGTGATGTTTTTATCACTCGTACTAGTGAATGTAATGTAACACACACCCATACAATGCGCACCACCCCGTGATGTTTTTCTCACTCCTACTAGTGAATGTAATGTAACACACACCCATACAATGCGCACCACCCCGCGATGTTTTTCAGAAACCTATCCTACATTGCCACTGCCTGTTCCCTGACCTCCCCATGCTGACCACCCCACGGTGCTTTTCTCAATCCTACATTGCCACTCACTGCCTAATCCTAATTCAGACCCTCCGATTCACACCACCCCGTGATGTTTTTCTCACTCCTACTAGTGAATGTAATGTAACACACACCCATACAATACGCACCACCCAGCGATGTTTTTCAGAAACATATCCTACATTGCCACTGCATGTTCCCTGACCTCCCCATGCTGACCACCCCGCGGTGCTTTTCTCCATCCTACATTGCCACTCACTGCCTATCCTAATTCAGACCCTCCGATTCACACCTCCCCGTGATGTTTTTCTCACTCGTACTAGTGAATGTAATGTAACACACACCCATACAATGCGCACCACCCCGTGATGTTTTTCTCACTCCTACTAGTGAATGTAATGTAACACACACCCATACAATGCGCACCACCCCGCGATGTTTTTCAGAAACCTATCCTACATTGCCACTGCATGTTCCCTGACCTCCCCATGCTGACCACCCCGCGATGCTTTTCTCCACCCTACATTGCCACTCACTGCCTATCCTAATTCAGACCCTCCGATTCACACCATCCCGTGATGTTTTTCTCACTCCTACTAGTGAATGCAATGAAACACACACCCATACAATGCGCACCACCCCGTGATGTTTTTCTCACTCCTACTAGTGAATGTAATGTAACGCACACCCATACAATGCGCACCACCCCGAGATGTTTTTCAGAAACCTATCCTACATTGCCACTGAATGTTCCCTGACCTCCCCATGCTGCCCACCCCGCGGTGCTTTTCTCCATCCTACATTGCCACTCACTGCCTATCCTAATTCAGACCCTCCGATTCACACCACCCCGTGATGTTTTTCTCACTCCTACTAGTGAATGTAATGTAACACACACCCATACAATGCGCACCACCCCGTGATGTTTTTCTCACTCCTACTAGTGAATGTTATGTAACACACACCCATACAAGGCGCACCACCCCGCGATGTTTTTCAGAAACCTATCCTACATTGCCACTGCATGTTCCCTGACCTCCCCATGCTGACCACACCGCGGTGCTTTTCTCCATCCTACATTGCCACTCACTGCCTATCCTAATTCAGACCCTACGATTCACACCACCCCGTGATGTTTTTCTCACTCCTACTAGTGAATGTAATGTAACACACACCCATACAATGCGCACCACCCCGCGATGTTTTTCAGAAACCTATCCTACTTTGCCACTGCATGTTCCCTGACCTCCCCATGCTGACCACCCCGCGGTGCTGTTCTCCATCCTACATTGCCACTCACTGCCTATCCTAATTCAGACCCTTCGATTCACACCACCCTGTGATGTTTTTCTCAGTCCTACTAGTGAGTGTAATGTACCAAACACCCATACAATGCGCACCACCCCGTGATGTTTTTCTCACTCCTACTAGTGAATGTAAGGTAACACACACCCATACAATGCGCACCACCCCGCGATGTTTTTCAGAAACCTATCCTACATTGCCACTGCATGTTCCCTGACCTCCCCATGCTGACCACCCCGCGGTGCTTTTCTCCATCCTACATTGCCACTCACTGCCTATCCTAATTCAGACCCTTCGATTCACACCACCCCGTGATGTTTTTCTCACTCCTAGTAGTGAGTGTAATGTACCACACAGCCATACAATGCGCACCACCCCGTGATCTTTTTCTCACTCCTACTAGTGAATGTAATGTAACACACACCCATACAATGCGCACCACCCCGCGATGTTTTTCAGAAACCTATCCTACATTGCCACTGCATGTTCCCTGACCTCCCCATGCTGACCACCCCGCGGTGCTGTTCTCCATCCTACATTGCCACTCACTGCCTATCCTAATTCAGACCCTCCGATTCACACCACCCCGTGATGTTTTTCTCACTCCTACTAGTGAATGTAATGTAACACACACCCATACAATGCGCACCACCCCGTGATGTTTTTCTCACTCCTACTAGTGAATGTAATGTAACACACACCCATACAATGCGCACCACCCCGCGATGTTTTTCAGAAACCTATCCTACGTTGCCACTGCATGTTCCCTGACCTCCCCATGCTGACCACCCCGCGGTGCTGTTCTCCATCCTACATTGCCACTCACTGCCTATCCTAATACAGACCCTTCGATTCACACCACCCTGTGATGTTTTTCTCACTCCTACTAGTGAGTGTAATGTACCAAACACCCATACAATGCGCACCACCCCGTGATGTTTTTCTCACTCCTACTAGTGAATGTAAGGTAACACACACCCATACAATGCGCACCACCCCGCGATGTTTTTCAGAAACCTATCCTACATTGCCACTGCATGTTCCCTGACCTCCCCATGCTGACCACCCCGCGGTGCTTTTCTCCATCCTACATTGCCACTCACTGCCTATCCTAATTCAGACCCTTCGATTCACACCACCCCGTGATGTTTTTCTCACTCCTAGTAGTGAGTGTAATGTACCACACAGCCATACAATGCGCACCACCCCGTGATCTTTTTCTCACTCCTACTAGTGAATGTAATGTAACACACACCCATACAATGCGCACCACCCCGCGATGTTTTTCAGAAACCTATCCTACATTGCCACTGCATGTTCCCTGACCTCCCCATGCTGACCACCCCACGGTGCTTTTCTCAATCCTACATTGCCACTCACTGCCTATCCTAATTCAGACCCTCCGATTCACACCACCCTGTGATGTTTTTCTCACTCCTACTAGTGAATGTAATGTAACACACACCCATACAATACGCACCACCCAGCGATGTTTTTCAGAAACATATCCTACATTGCCACTGCATGTTCCCTGACCTCCCCATGCTGACCACCCCGCGGTGCTTTTCTCCATCCTACATTGCCACTCACTGCCTATCCTAATTCAGACCCTCCGATTCACACCACCCCGTGATGTTTTTCTCACTCGTACTAGTGAATGTAATGTAACACACACCCATACAATGCGCACCACCCCGTGATGTTTTTCTCACTCCTACTAGTGAATGTAATGTAACACACACCCATACAATGCGCACCACCCCGAGATGTTTTTCAGAAACCTATCCTACATTGCCACTGCATGTTCCCTGACCTCCCCATGCTGCCCACCCCGCGGTGCTTTTCTCCATCCTACATTGCCACTCACTGCCTATCCTAATTCAGACCCTCCGATTCACACCACCCCGTGATGTTTTTCTCACTCCTACTAGTGAATGTAATGTAACACACACCCATACAATGCGCACCACCCCGTGATGTTTTTCTCACTCCTACTAGTGAATGTTATGTAACACACACCCATACAAGGCGAACCACCCCGCGATGTTTTTCAGAAACCTATCCTACATTGCCACTGCATGTTCCCTGACCTCCCCATGCTGACCACACCGCGGTGCTTTTCTCCATCCTACATTGCCACTCACTGCCTATCCTAATTCAGACCCTACGATTCACACCACCCCGTGATGTTTTTCTCACTCCTACTAGTGAATGTAATGTAACACACACCCATACAATGCGCACCACCCCGCGATGTTTTTCAGAAACCTATCCTACGTTGCCACTGCATGTTCCCTGACCTCCCCATGCTGACCACCCCGCGGTGCTGTTCTCCATCCTACATTGCCACTCACTGCCTATCCTAATTCTCACCCTTCGATTCACACCACCCTGTGATGTTTTTCTCAGTCCTACTAGTGAGTGTAATGTACCAAACACCCATACAATGCTCACCACCCCGTGATGTTTTTCTCACTCCTACTAGTGAATGTAAGGTAACACACACCCATACAATGCGCACCACCCCGCGATGTTTTTCAGAAACCTATCCTACATTGCCACTGCATGTTCCCTGACCTCCCCATGCTGACCACCCCGCGGTGCTTTTCTCCATCCTACATTGCCACTCACTGCCTATCCTAATTCAGACCCTTCGATTCACACCACCCCGTGATGTTTTTCTCACTCCTAGTTGTGAGTGTAATGTACCACACAGCCATACAATGCGCACCACCCCGTGATCTTTTTCTCACTCCTACTAGTGAATGTAATGTAACACACACCCATACAATGCGCACCACCCAGCGATGTTTTTCAGAAACCTATCCTACATTGCCACTGCATGTTCCCTGACCTCCCCATGCTGACCACCCCGCGGTGCTGTTCTCCATCCTACATTGCCACTCACTGCCTATCCTAATTCAGACACTCCGATTCACACCACCCCGTGATGTTTTTCTCACTCCTACTAGTGAATGTAATGTAACACACACCCATACAATGCGCACCACCCCGTGATGTTTTTCTCACTCCTACTAGTGAATGTAATGTAACACACACCCATACAATGCGCACCACCCCGCGATGTTTTTCAGAAACCTATCCTACATTGCCACTGCATGTTCCCTGACCTCCCCATGCTGACCACCACGCGTTCCTTTTCTCCATCCTACATTGCCACTCACTGCCTATGCTAATTCAGACCCTCTGATTCACACCACCCCGTGATGTTTTTCTCACAACTACTAGTGAATGAAATGTAACACACACCCATACAATGCGCACCACCCCGTGATGTTTTTCTCACTCCTACTAATGAATGTAATGTAACACGCACGCATACAATGCGCACCACCCCGCGATGTTTTTCAGAAACCTATCCTACATTGCCACTGCATGTTCCCTGACCTCCCCATGCTGACCACCCCGCGGTGCTTTTCTCCATCCGACATTGCCACTAATGCCTATCCTAATTCATACTCTCCGATTCACACCACCCCGTGATGTTTTTCTCACTCCTACTAGTGAATGTAATGTAACACACACCCATACAATGCGCACCACCCCGCGATGTTTTTCAGAAACCTATCGTACATTGCCACTGCATGTTCCCTGACCTCCCCATGCTGACCACCCCGCGGTGCTTTTCTCCATCCTACATTGCCACTCACTGCCTATCCTAATTCAGACCCTCCGATTCACACCACCCCGTGATGTTTTTCTCACTCCTACTAGTGAATGTAATGTAACACACACCCATACAATGCGCACCACCCCGTGATGTTTTTCTCACTCCTACTAGTGAATGTTATGTAACACACACCCATACAAGGCGCACCACCCCGCGATGTTTTTCAGAAACCTATCCTACATTGCCACTGCATGTTCCCTGACCTCCCCATGCTGACCACACCGCGGTGCTTTTCTCCATCCTACATTGCCACTCACTGCCTATCCTAATTCAGACCCTACGATTCACACCACCCCGTGATGTTTTTCTCACTCCTACTAGTGAATGTAATGTAACACACACCCATACAATGCGCACCACCCCGCGATGTTTTTCAGAAACCTATCCTACTTTGCCACTGGATGTTCCCTGACCTCCCCATGCTGACCACCCCGCGGTGCTGTTCTCCATCCTACATTGCCACTCACTGCCTATCCTAATTCAGACCCTTCGATTCACACCACCCTGTGATGTTTTTCTCAGTCCTACTAGTGAGTGTAATGTACCAAACACCCATACAATGCGCACCACCCCGTGATGTTTTTCTCACTCCTACTAGTGAATGTAAGGTAACACACACCCATACAATGCGCACCACCCCGCGATGTTTTTCAGAAACCTATCCTACATTGCCACTGCATGTTCCCTGACCTCCCCATGCTGACCACCCCGCGGTGCTGTTCTCCATCCTACATTGCCACTCACTGCCTATCCTAATTCAGACCCTCCGATTCACACCACCCCGTGATGTTTTTCTCACTCCTACTAGTGAATGTAATGTAACACACACCCATACAATGCGCACCACCCCGTGATGTTTTTCTCACTCCTACTAGTGAATGTAATGTAACACACACCCATACAATGCGCACCACCCCGCGATGTTTTTCAGAAACCTATCCTACGTTGCCACTGCATGTTCCCTGACCTCCCCATGCTGACCACCCCGCGGTGCTGTTCTCCATCCTACATTGCCACTCACTGCCTATCCTAATACAGACCCTTCGATTCACACCACCCTGTGATGTTTTTCTCACTCCTACTAGTGAGTGTAATGTACCAAACACCCATACAATGCGCACCACCCCGTGATGTTTTTCTCACTCCTACTAGTGAATGTAAGGTAACACACACCCATACAATGCGCACCACCCCGCGATGTTTTTCAGAAACCTATCCTACATTGCCACTGCATGTTCCCTGACCTCCCCATGCTGACCACCCGGCGGTGCTTTTCTCCATCCTACATTGCCACTCACTGCCTATCCTAATTCAGACCCTTCGATTCACACCACCCCGTGATGTTTTTCTCACTCCTAGTAGTGAGTGTAATGTACCACACAGCCATACAATGCGCACCACCCCGTGATCTTTTTCTCACTCCTACTAGTGAATGTAATGTAACACACACCCATACAATGCGCACCACCCCGCGATGTTTTTCAGAAACCTATCCTACATTGCCACTGCATGTTCCCTGACCTCCCCATGCTGACCACCCCACGGTGCTTTTCTCAATCCTACATTGCCACTCACTGCCTATCCTAATTCAGACCCTCCGATTCACACCACCCCGTGATGTTTTTCTCACTCCTACTAGTGAATGTAATGTAACACACACCCATACAATACGCACCACCCAGCGATGTTTTTCAGAAACATATCCTACATTGCCACTGCATGTTCCCTGACCTCCCCATGCTGACCACCCCGCGGTGCTTTTCTCCATCCTACATTGCCACTCACTGCCTATCCTAATTCAGACCCTCCGATTCACACCACCCCGTGATGTTTTTCTCACTCGTACTAGTGAATGTAATGTAACACACACCCATACAATGCGCACCACCCCGTGATGTTTTTCTCACTCCTACTAGTGAATGTAATGTAACACACACCCATACAATGCGCACCACCCCGAGATGTTTTTCAGAAACCTATCCTACATTGCCACTGCATGTTCCCTGACCTCCCCATGCTGCCCACCCCGCGGTGCTTTTCTCCATCCTACATTGCCACTCACTGCCTATCCTAATTCAGACCCTCCGATTCACACCACCCCGTGATGTTTTTCTCACTCCTACTAGTGAATGTAATGTAACACACACCCATACAATGCGCACCACCCCGTGATGTTTTTCTCACTCCTACTAGTGAATGTTATGTAACACACACCCATACAAGGCGAACCACCCCGCGATGTTTTTCAGAAACCTATCCTACATTGCCACTGCATGTTCCCTGACCTCCCCATGCTGACCACACCGCGGTGCTTTTCTCCATCCTACATTGCCACTCACTGCCTATCCTAATTCAGACCCTACGATTCACACCACCCCGTGATGTTTTTCTCACTCCTACTAGTGAATGTAATGTAACACACACCCATACAATGCGCACCACCCCGCGATGTTTTTCAGAAACCTATCCTACGTTGCCACTGCATGTTCCCTGACCTCCCCATGCTGACCACCCCGCGGTGCTGTTCTCCATCCTACATTGCCACTCACTGCCTATCCTAATTCTCACCCTTCGATTCACACCACCCTGTGATGTTTTTCTCAGTCCTACTAGTGAGTGTAATGTACCAAACACCCATACAATGCTCACCACCCCGTGATGTTTTTCTCACTCCTACTAGTGAATGTAAGGTAACACACACACATACAATGCGCACCACCCCGCGATGTTTTTCAGAAACCTATCCTACATTGCCACTGCATGTTCCCTGACCTCCCCATGCTGACCACCCCGCGGTGCTTTTCTCCATCCTACATTGCCACTCACTGCCTATCCTAATTCAGACCCTTCGATTCACACCACCCCGTGATGTTTTTCTCACTCCTAGTAGTGAGTGTAATGTACCACACAGCCATACAATGCGCACCACCTCGTGATCTTTTTCTCACTCCTACTAGTGAATGTAATGTAACACACACCCATACAATGCGCACCACCCAGCGATGTTTTTCAGAAACCTATCCTACATTGCCACTGCATGTTCCCTGACCTCCCCATGCTGACCACCCCGCGGTGCTGTTCTCCATCCTACATTGCCACTCACTGCCTATCCTAATTCAGACACTCCGATTCACACCACCCCGTGATGTTTTTCTCACTCCTACTAGTGAATGTAATGTAACACACACCCATACAATGCGCACCACCCCGTGATGTTTTTCTCACTCCTACTAGTGAATGTAATGTAACACACACCCATACAATGCGCACCACCCCGCGATGTTTTTCAGAAACCTATCCTACATTGCCACTGCATGTTCCCTGACCTCCCCATGCTGACCACCACGCGTTCCTTTTCTCCATCCTACATTGCCACTCACTGCCTATGCTAATTCAGACCCTCTGATTCACACCACCCCGTGATGTTTTTCTCACAACTACTAGTGAATGAAATGTAACACACACCCATACAATGCGCACCACCCCGCGATGTTTTTCAGAAACCTATCCTACATTGCCACTGCATGTTCCCTGACCTCCCCATGCTGACCACCCCGCGGTGCTTTTCTCCATCCGACATTGCCACTAATGCCTATCCTAATTCATACTCTCCGATTCACACCACCCCGTGATGTTTTTCTCACTCCTACTAGTGAATGTAATGTAACACACACCCATACAATGCGCACCACCCCGCGATGTTTTTCAGAAACCTATCGTACATTGCCACAGCATGTTCCCTGACCTCCCCATGCTGACCACCCCGCGGGGCTTTTCTCCACCCTACATTGCCACTCACTGCCTATCCTAATTCAGACCCTCCGATTCACACCACCCCGTGATGTTTTTCTCACTCCTACTAGTGAATGCAATGAAACACAAACCCATACAATGCGCACCACCCCGTGATGTTTTTGTCACTCCTACTAGTGAATGTAATGTAACACACACCCATACAATGTGCACCACCCCGAGATGTTTTTCAGAAACCTATCCTACATTGCCACTGCATGTTCCCTGACCTCCCCATGCTGCCCACCCCGCGGTGCTTTTCTCCATCCTACATTGCCACTCACTGCGTATCCTAATTCAGACCCTCCGATTCACACCACCCCGTGATGTTTTTCTCACTCCTACTAGTGAATGTAATGTAACACACACCCATACAATGCGCACCACCCCGCGATGTTTTTCAGAAACCTATCCTACATTGCCACTGCATGTTCCTTGACCTCCCCATGCTGACCACCCCGCGGTGCTTTTATCCATCCTACATTGCCACTCACTGCCTATCCTAATTCAGACCCTCCGACTCACACCACCCCGTGATGTTTTTCTCACTCCTACTAGTGAATGTAATGTAACACACTGCCATACAATGCGCACCACCCGGTGATGTTTTTCTCACTCCTACTAGTGAATGTTATGTAACACACACCCATACAAGGCGCACCACCCCGCGATGTTTTTGAGAAACCGATCCTACATTGCCACTGCATGTTCCCTGACCTCCCCATGCTGACCGCCCCGCGGTGCTTTTCTCCATCCTACATTGCCACTCACTGCCTATCCTAATTCAGACCCTCCGATTCACACCACCCCGTGATGTTTTTCTCACTCCTAGTAGTGAATGTAATGTAACACACACCCATACAATGCGCACCACCCCGCGATGTTTTTCAGAAACCTATCCTACATTGCCACTGCATGTTCCCAGACCTCCCCATGCTGACCACCCCGCGGTGCTTTTATCCATCCTACATTGCCACTCACTGCCTATCCTAATTCAGACCCTCCGACTCACACCACCCCGTGATGTTTTTCTCACTCCTACTAGTGAATGTAATGTAACACACACCCATACAATGCGCACCACCCGGTGATGTTTTTCGCACTCCTACTAGTGAATGTTATGTAACACACACCCATACAATGCGCACCACCCCGCGATGTTTTTCAGAAACCTATCCTACATTGCCACTGCATGTTCCCTGACCTCCTCATGCTGACCACCCCGCGGTGCTTTTCTCCATCCTACATTGCAACTCACTGCCTATCCTAATTCAGACCCTCCGATTCACACCACCCCGTGATGTTTTTCTCACTACTACTAGTGAATGTAATGTAACACACACCCATACAATGCCCACCACCCCGCGATGTTTTTCAGAAACCTATCCTACATTACCACTGCATGTTCCCTGACCTCCCCATGCTGACCACCCCGCGGTGCTGTTCTCCATCCTACATTGCCACTCACTGCCTATCTTAATACAGACCCTTCGATTCACACCACCCCGTGATGTTTTTCTCACTCCTACTAGTGAGTGTAATGTACCACACACCCATACAATGCGCACCACCCCGTGATGTTTTTCTCACTCCTACTAGTGAATGTAATGTAACACACACCCATACAATGCGCACCACCCCGCGATGTTTTTCAGAAACCTATCCTACATTGCCAATGCATGTTCCCTGACCTCCCCATGCTGACCACTCCGCGGTGCTTTTCTCCATCCTACATTGCCACTCACTGCCTATCCTAATTCAGACCCTTCGATTCACACCACCCCGTGATGTTTTTCTCACTCCTACTACTGAGTGTAATGTACCACACACCCATACAATGCGCACCACCCCGTGATGTTTTTCTCACTCCTACTAGTGAATGTAATGTAACACACACCCATACAATGGGCACCACCCCGTGATGTTTTTCTCACTCCTACTAGTGAATGTTATGTAACACACACCCATACAATACGCACCACCCCGCGATGTTTTTCAGAAACCTATCCTACATTGCCACTGCATGTTCCCTGACCTCCCCATGCTGACCACCCCGCGGTGCTGTTCTCCATCCTACATTGCCACTCACTGCCTATCCTAATTCAGACACTCCGATTCACACCACCCCGTGATGTTTTTCTCACTCCTACTAGTGAATGTAATGTAACACACACCCATACAATGCGCACCACCCCGTGATGTTTTTCTCACTCCTACTAGTGAATGTAATGTAACACACACCCATACAATGCGCACCACCCCGCGATATTTTTCAGAAACCTATCCTACATTGCCACTGCATGTTCCCTGACCTCCCCATGCTGACCACCACGCGTTCCTTTTCTCCATCCTACATTGCCACTCACTGCCTATGCTAATTCAGACCCTCTGATTCACACCACCCCGTGATGTTTTTCTCACAACTACTAGTGAATGAAATGTAACACACACCCATACAATGCGCACCACCCCGCGATGTTTTTCAGAAACCTATCCTACATTGCCACTGCATGTTCCCTGACCTCCCCATGCTGACCACCCCGCGGTGCTTTTCTCCATCCGACATTGCCACTAATGCCTATCCTAATTCATACTCTCCGATTCACACCACCCCGTGATGTTTTTCTCACTCCTACTAGTGAATGTAATGTAACACACACCCATACAATGCGCACCACCCCGCGATGTTTTTCAGAAACCTATCGTACATTGCCACTGCATGTTCCCTGACCTCCCCATGCTGACCACCCCGCGGTGCTTTTCTCCACCCTACATTGCCACTCACTGCCTATCCTAATTCAGACCCTCCGATTCACACCACCCCGTGATGTTTTTCTCACTCCTACTAGTGAATGCAATGAAACACAAACCCATACAATGCGCACCACCCCGTGATGTTTTTGTCACTCCTACTAGTGAATGTAATGTAACACACACCCATACAATGTGCACCACCCCGAGATGTTTTTCAGAAACCTATCCTACATTGCCACTGCATGTTCCCTGACCTCCCCATGCTGCCCACCCCGCGGTGCTTTTCTCCATCCTACATTGCCACTCACTGCGTATCCTAATTCAGACCCTCCGATTCACACCACCCCGTGATGTTTTTCTCACTCCTACTAGTGAATGTAATGTAACACACACCCATACAATGCGCACCACCCCGCGATGTTTTTCAGAAACCTATCCTACATTGCCACTGCATGTTCCTTGACCTCCCCATGCTGACCACCCCGCGGTGCTTTTATCCATCCTACATTGCCACTCACTGCCTATCCTAATTCAGACCCTCCGACTCACACCACCCCGTGATGTTTTTCTCACTCCTACTAGTGAATGTAATGTAACACACTGCCATACAATGCGCACCACCCGGTGATGTTTTTCTCACTCCTACTAGTGAATGATATGTAACACACACCCATACAAGGCGCACCACCCCGCGATGTTTTTGAGAAACCTATCCTACATTGCCACTGCATGTTCCCAGACCTCCCCATGCTGACCACCCCGCGGTGCTTTTATCCATCCTACATTGCCACTCACTGCCTATCCTAATTCAGACCCTCCGACTCACACCACCCCGTGATGTTTTTCTCACTCCTACTAGTGAATGTAATGTAACACACACCCATACAATGCGCACCACCCGGTGATGTTTTTCGCACTCCTACTAGTGAATGTTATGTAACACACACCCATACAATGCGCACCACCCCGCGATGTTTTTCAGAAACCTATCCTACATTGCCACTGCATGTTCCCTGACCTCCTCATGCTGACCACCCCGCGGTGCTTTTCTCCATCCTACATTGCAACTCACTGCCTATCCTAATTCAGACCCTCCGATTCACACCACCCCGTGATGTTTTTCTCACTACTACTAGTGAATGTAATGTAACACACACCCATACAATGCCCACCACCCCGCGATGTTTTTCAGAAACCTATCCTACATTGCCAATGCATGTTCCCTGACCTCCCCATGCTGACCACTCCGCGGTGCTTTTCTCCATCCTACATTGCCACTCACTGCCTATCCTAATTCAGACCCTTCGATTCACACCACCCCGTGATGTTTTTCTCACTCCTACTACTGAGTGTAATGTACCACACACCAATACAATGCGCACCACCCCGTGATGTTTTTCTCACTCCTACTAGTGAATGTAATGTAACACACACCCATACAATGGGCACCACCCCGTGATGTTTTTCTCACTCCTACTAGTGAATGTTATGTAACACACACCCATACAATACGCACCACCCCGCGATGTTTTTCAGAAACCTATCCTACATTGCCACTGCATGTTCCCTGACCTCCCCACGCCGACCACCCCGCGGTGCTTTTCTCCATCCTACATTGCCACTCACTGCCTATCTTAATTCAGACCCTCCGATTCACACCACCCCGTGATGTTTTTCTCACTCCTACTAGTGAATGTAATGTAACACACACCCATACAATGCGCACCACCCCGCGATGTTTTTCAGAAACCTATCCTACATTGCCACTGCATGTTCCCTGACCTCCCCATGCTGACCACCCCGCGGTGCTGTTCTCCATCCTACATTGCCACTCATGCCTATCCTAATTCAGACCCTTCGATTCACACCACCCCGTGATGTTTTTCTCACTCCTACTAGTGAGTGTAATGTACCACACACCCATACAATGCGCACCACCCCGTGATGTTTTTCTCACTCCTACTAGTGAATGTAATGTAACATACACCAATACAATGCGCACCACCCCGCGATGTTTTTGAAAAAACCTATCCTACATTGCCACTGCATGTTCCCTGACCTCCCCATGCTGACCACCCCGCGGTGCTTTTCTCCATCCTACATTGCCACTCACTGCCTATCCTAATTCAGACCATCCGATTCACACCACCCCGTGATGTTTTTCTCACTCCTACTAGTGAATGCAATGAAACACACACCCATACAATGCGCACCACCCCGTGATGTTTTTCTCACTCCTACTAGTGAATGTAATGTAACACACACCCACACAATGCGCACCACCCCGCGATGTTTTTCAGAAACCTATCCTACATTGCCACTGCATGTTCCCTGACCTCCCCATGCTGACCACCCCGCGATGCTTTTCTCCATCCTACATTGCCACTCACTGCCTATCCTAATTCAGACCCTCCGATTCACACCACCCCGTGATGTTTTTCTCACTCCTACTAGTGAATGTAATGTAACACACACCCATACAATGCGCACCACCCCGTGATGTTTTTCTCACTCCTACTAGTGAATGTAATGTAACACACACCCATACAATGCGCACCACCCCGCGATGTTTTTCAGAAACCTATCCTACATTGCCACTGCATGTTCCCTGACCTCCCCATGCTGAACACCTTGCGGTGCTTTTCTCCATCCTACATTGCCACTCACTGCCTATCCTAATTCAGACCCTCCGATTCACACCACCCCGTGATGTTTTTCTCACTCCTACTAGTGAATGTAATGTAACACACACCCATACAATGCGCACCACCCCGCGATGTTTTTCAGAAACCTATCCTACATTGCCACTGCATGTTCCCTGACCTCCCCATGCTGACCACCCCGCGGTGCTTTTCTCCATCCTACATTGCCACTCACTGCCTATCCTAATTGAGAAACTCCGATTCACACCACCCCGTGATGTTTTTCTCGCTCCTACTAGTGAATGTAATGTAACACACACCCATACAATGCGCACCACCCCGCGATGTTTTTCAGAAACCTATCCTACATTGCCACTGCATGTTCCCTGACCTCCCCATGCTGACCACCCCGCGGTGCTGTTCTCCATCCTACATTGCCACTCACTGCCTATTCTAATTCAGACACTCCGATTCACACCACCCCGTGATGTTTTTCTCACTCCTACTAGTGAATGTAATGTAACACACACCCATACAATGCGCACCACCCCGTGATGTTTTTCTCACTCCTACTAGTGAATGTAATGTAACACACACCCATACAATGCGCACCACCCCGCGATGTTTTTCAGAAACCTATCCTACATTGCCACTGCATGTTCCCTGACCTCCCCAAGCTGACCACCCCGAGGTGCTTTTCTCCATCCTACATTGCCACTCACTGCCTATTCTAATTCAGACACTCCGATTCACACCACCCCGTGATGTTTTTCTCACTCCTACTAGTGAATGTAATGTAACACACACCCATACAATGCGCACCACCCCGTGATGTTTTTCTCACTCCTACTAGTGAATGTAATGTAACACACACCCATACAATGGGCACCACCCCGTGATGTTTTTCTCACTCCTACTAGTGAATGTTATGTAACACACACCCATACAATACGCACCACCCCGCGATGTTTTTCAGAAACCTATCCTACATTGCCACTGCATGTTCCCTGACCTCCCCACGCTGACCACCCCGCGGTGCTTTTCTCCATCCTACATTGCCACTCACTGCCTATCTTAATTCAGACCCTCCGATTCACACCACCCCGTGATGTTTTTCTCACTCCTACTAGTGAATGTAATGTAACACACACCCATACAATGCGCACCACCCCGCGATGTTTTTCAGAAACCTATCCTACATTGCCACTGCATGTTCCCTGACCTCCCCATGCTGACCACCCCGCGGTGCTGTTCTCCATCCTACATTGCCACTCATGCCTATCCTAATTCAGACCCTTCGATTCACACCACCCCGTGATGTTTTTCTCACTCCTACTAGTGAGTGTAATGTACCACACACCCATACAATGCGCACCACCCCGTGATGTTTTTCTCACTCCTACTAGTGAATGTAATGTAACATACACCAATACAATGCGCACCACCCCGCGATGTTTTTCAAAAACCTATCCTACATTGCCACTGCATGTTCCCTGACCTCCCCATGCTGACCACCCCGCGGTGCTTTTCTCCATCCTACATTGCCACTCACTGCCTATCCTAATTCAGACCATCCGATTCACACCACCCCGTGATGTTTTTCTCACTCCTACTAGTGAATGCAATGAAACACACACCCATACAATGCGCACCACCCCGTGATGTTTTTCTCACTCCTACTAGTGAATGTAATGTAACACACACCCATACAATGCGCACCACCCCGCGATGTTTTTCAGAAACCTATCCTACATTGCCACTGCATGTTCCCTGACCTCCCCATGGTGACCACCCCGCGATGCTTTTCTCCATCCTACATTGCCACTCACTGCCTATCCTAATTCAGACCCTCCGATTCACACCACCCCGTGATGTTTTTCTCACTCCTACTAGTGAATGTAATGTAACACACACCCATACAATGCGCACCACCCCGTGATGTTTTTCTCACTCCTACTAGTGAATGTAATGTAACACACACCCATACAATGCGCACCACCCCGCGATGTTTTTCAGAAACCTATCCTACATTGCCACTGCATGTTCCCTGACCTCCCCATGCTGAACACCTTGCGGTGCTTTTCTCCATCCTACATTGCCACTCACTGCCTATCCTAATTCAGACCCTCCGATTCACACCACCCCGTGATGTTTTTCTCACTCCTACTAGTGAATGTAATGTAACACACACCCATACAATGCGCACCACCCCGCGATGTTTTTCAGAAACCTATCCTACATTGCCACTGCATGTTCCCTGACCTCCCCATGCTGACCACCCCGCGGTGCTTTTCT
This sequence comes from Cavia porcellus, assembly GCF_034190915.1. Lineage (NCBI taxonomy): Eukaryota > Metazoa > Chordata > Mammalia > Rodentia > Caviidae > Cavia > Cavia porcellus. The sequence continues at coordinate 899,183 of NW_026947599.1, read as the reverse complement.
CCATCCTACATTGCCACTCACTGCCTATCCTAATTGAGAAACTCCGATTCACACCACCCCGTGATGTTTTTCTCACTCCTACTAGTGAATGTAATGTAACACACACCCATACAATGCGCACCACCCCGCGATGTTTTTCAGAAACCTATCCTACATTGCCACTGCATGTTCCCTGACCTCCCCATGCTGACCACCCCGCGGTGCTGTTCTCCATCCTACATTGCCACTCACTGCCTATCCTAATTCAGACCATTCGATTGACACCACACCGTGATGTTTTTCTCACTCCTACTAGTGAATGCAATGTAACACACACCCATACAATTCGCACCACCCCGTGATGTTTTTCTCACTCCTAGTTGTGAGTGTAATGTACCACACAGCCATACAATGCGCACCACCCCGTGATCTTTTTCTCACTCCTACTAGTGAATGTAATGTAACACACACCCATACAATGCGCACCACCCAGCGATGTTTTTCAGAAACCTATCCTACATTGCCACTGCATGTTCCCTGACCTCCCCATGCTGACCACCCCGCGGTGCTGTTCTCCATCCTACATTGCCACTCACTGCCTATCCTAATTCAGACACTCCGATTCACACCACCCCGTGATGTTTTTCTCACTCCTACTAGTGAATGTAATGTAACACACACCCATACAATGCGCACCACCCCGTGATGTTTTTCTCACTCCTACTAGTGAATGTAATGTAACACACACCCATACAATGCGCACCACCCCGCGATGTTTTTCAGAAACCTATCCTACATTGCCACTGCATGTTCCCTGACCTCCCCAAGCTGACCACCCCGAGGTGCTTTTCTCCATCCTACATTGCCACTCACTGCCTATTCTAATTCAGACACTCCGATTCACACCACCCCGTGATGTTTTTCTCACTCCTACTAGTGAATGTAATGTAACACACACCCATACAATGCGCACCACACCGTGATGTTTTTCTCACTCCTAGTAGTGAATGGAATGTAACACACACCCATACAATGTGCACTACCCAGCGATGTTTTTCAGAAACCTATCCTACATTGCCACTGCATGTTCCAGAACCTCCCCATGCTGACCACCCCGCGATGCTTTTCTCCATCCTACATTGCCACTCAGTGCCTATCCTAATTCAGACCCTCCGATTCACACCACCCCATGATGTTTTTCTCACTCCTACTAGTGAATGTAATGTAACACACACCCATATAATGCGCACCACCCCGTGATGTTTTTCTCACTCCTACTAGTGAATGTAATGTAACACACACCCATACAATGCGCACCACCCCGCGATGTTTTTCAGAAACCTATCCTACATTGCCACTGCATGTTCCCTGACCTCCGCATGCTGACCACCCCGCGGTGCTTTTCTCCATCCTACATTGCCACTCACTGCCTATCCTAATTCAGACCCTCCGATTCACACCACCCCGTGATGTTTTTCTCACTCCGACTAGTGAATGTAATGTAACACACACCCATACAATGTGCACCACCCCGTGATGTTTTTCTCACTCCTACTAGTGAATGTAATGTAACACACACCCATACAATGCACACACCCCGCGATGATTTTCAGAAACCTATCCTACCTTGCCACTGCATGTTCCCTGACTCCCCATGCTGACCACCACGCGGTGCTTTTCTCCACCCTACATTGCCACTCACTGCCTATCCTAATTCAGACCCTCCGATTCACACCACCCCGTGATGTTTTTCTCACTTCTACTAGTGAATGCAATGTAACACACACCCATACAATGCGCACCACCCCGTGATGTTTTTCTCACTCCTACTAGTGAATGTAATGTAACACACACCCATACAATGCGCACCACGCCGCGATGTTTTTCACAAACCTATCCTACATTGCCACTGCATGTTCCCTGACCTCCCCATGCTGACCACCCCGCGGTGCTTTTCTCCATCCTACATTGCCACTCACTGCCTATCCTAATTCAGACCCTCCGATTCATACCACCCCATGATGTTTTTCTCACTCATACTAGTGAATGTAATGTAACACACACCCATACAATGCGCACCACCTCGTGATGTTTTTCTCACTCCTACTAGTGAATGTAATGTAACACACACCCATACAATGCGCACCACCCCGCGATGTTTTTCAGAAACCTATCCTACATTGCCACTGCATGTTCCCTGACCTCCCCATGCTGACCACCCCGCGGTGCTGTTCTCCATCCTACATTGCCACTCATGCCTATCCTAATTCAGACCCTTCGATTCACACCACCCCGTGATGTTTTTCTCACTCCTACTAGTGAGTGTAATGTACCACACACCCATACAATGCGCACCACCCCGTGATGTTTTTCTCACTCCTACTAGTGAATGTAATGTAACATACACCAATACAATGCGCACCACCCCGCGATGTTTTTCAAAAACCTATCCTACATTGCCACTGCATGTTCCCTGACCTCCCCATGCTGACCACCCCGCGGTGCTTTTCTCCATCCTACATTGCCACTCACTGCCTATCCTAATTCAGACCATCCGATTCACACCACCCCGTGATGTTTTTCTCACTCCTACTAGTGAATGCAATGAAACACACACCCATACAATGCGCACCACCCCGTGATGTTTTTCTCACTCCTACTAGTGAATGTAATGTAACACACACCCATACAATGCGCACCACCCCGCGATGTTTTTCAGAAACCTATCCTACATTGCCACTGCATGTTCCCTGACCTCCCCATGCTGACCACCCCGCGATGCTTTTCTCCATCCTACATTGCCACTCACTGCCTATCCTAATTCAGACCCTCCGATTCACACCACCCCGTGATGTTTTTCTCACTCCTACTAGTGAATGTAATGTAACACACACCCATACAATGCGCACCACCCCGTGATGTTTTTCTCACTCCTACTAGTGAATGTAATGTAACACACACCCATACAATGCGCACCACCCCGCGATGTTTTTCAGAAACCTATCCTACATTGCCACTGCATGTTCCCTGACCTCCCCATGCTGAACACCTTGCGGTGCTTTTCTCCATCCTACATTGCCACTCACTGCCTATCCTAATTCAGACCCTCCGATTCACACCACCCCGTGATGTTTTTCTCACTCCTACTAGTGAATGTAATGTAACACACACCCATACAATGCGCACCACCCCGCGATGTTTTTCAGAAACCTATCCTACATTGCCACTGCATGTTCCCTGACCTCCCCATGCTGACCACCCCGCGGTGCTTTTCTCCATCCTACATTGCCACTCACTGCCTATCCTAATTGAGAAACTCCGATTCACACCACCCCGTGATGTTTTTCTCACTCCTACTAGTGAATGTAATGTAACACACACCGATACAATGCGCACCACCCCGCGATGTTTTTCAGAAACCTATCCTACATTGCCACTGCATGTTCCCTGACCTCCCCATGCTGACCACCCCGCGGTGCTGTTCTCCATCCTACATTGCCACTCACTGCCTATCCTAATTCAGACCATTCGATTGACACCACACCGTGATGTTTTTCTCACTCCTACTAGTGAATGCAATGTAACACACACCCATACAATTCGCACCACCCCGTGATGTTTTTCTCACTCCTACTAGTGAATGTAATGTAACACACACCCATACAATGCGCACCACCCCGCGATGTTTTTCAGAAACCTATCCTACATTGCCACTGCATGTTCCCTGACCTCCCCATGCTGAACACCCCGCGGTGCTTTTCTCCATCCTACATTGCCACTAACTGCCTATCCTAATTCAGACCCTCCGATTCACACCACCCCGTGATGTTTTTCTCACTCCTACTAGTGAATGTAATGTAACACACACCCATACAATGCGCACCACCCCGTGATGTTTTTCTCACTCCTACTAGTGAATGTAATGTAACACACACCCATACAATGCGCACCACCCCGCGATGTTTTTCAGAAACCTATCCTACATTGCCACTGCATGTTCCCTGACCTCCCCAAGCTGACCACCCCGAGGTGCTTTTCTCCATCCTACATTGCCACTCACTGCCTATTCTAATTCAGACACTCCGATTCACACCACCCCGTGATGTTTTTCTCACTCCTACTAGTGAATGTAATGTAACACACACCCATACAATGCGCACCACACCGTGATGTTTTTCTCACTCCTAGTAGTGAATGGAATGTAACACACACCCATACAATGTGCACCACCCAGCGATGTTTTTCAGAAACCTATCCTACATTGCCACTGCATGTTCCCTGACCTCCCCATGCTGACCACCCCGCGGTGCTTTTCTCCATCCTACATTGCCACTCAGTGCCTATCCTAATTCAGACCCTCCGATTCACACCACCCCATGATGTTTTTCTCACTCCTACTAGTGAATGTAATGTAACACACACCCATATAATGCGCACCACCCCGTGATGTTTTTCTCACTCCTACTAGTGAATGTAATGTAACACACACCCATACAATGCGCACCACCCCGCGATGTTTTTCAGAAACCTATCCTACATTGCCACTGCATGTTCCCTGACCTCCGCATGCTGACCACCCCGCGGTGCTTTTCTCCATCCTACATTGCCACTCACTGCCTATCCTAATTCAGACCCTCCGATTCACACCACCCCGTGATGTTTTTCTCACTTCTACTAGTGAATGCAATGTAACACACACCCATACAATGCGCACCACCCCGTGATGTTTTTCTCACTCCTACTAGTGAATGTAATGTAACACACACCCATACAATGCGCACCACGCCGCGATGTTTTTCACAAACCTATCCTACATTGCCACTGCATGTTCCCTGACCTCCCCATGCTGACCACCCCGCGGTGCTTTTCTCCATCCTACATTGCCACTCACTGCCTATCCTAATTCAGACCCTCCGATTCATACCACCCCATGATGTTTTTCTCACTCATACTAGTGAATGTAATGTAACACACACCCATACAATGCGCACCACCCCGTGATGTTTTTCTCACTCCTACTAGTGAATGTAATGTAACACACACCCATACAATGCGCACCACCCCGCGATGTTTTTCAGAAACCTATCCTACATTGCCACTGCATGTTCCCTGACCTCCCCATGCTGACCACCCCGCGATGCTTTTCTCCATCCTACATTGCCACTCACTGCCTATCCTAATTCAGACCCTCCGATTCACACCACCCCATGATGTTTTTCTCACTCCTACTAGTGAATGTAATGTAACACACACCCATACAATGCACACCACCCCGTAATGTTTTTCTCACTCCTACTAGTGAATGTAATGTAACACACACCCATACAATGCGCACCACCCCGCGATGTTTTTCAGAAACCTATCCTACATTGCCAATGCATGTTCCCTGACCTCTGCATGCTGACCACCCCGCGGTGCTTTTCTCCACCCTACATTGCCACTCACTGCCTATCCTAATTCAGACCCTCCGATTCACACCACCCTGTGATGTTTTTCTCACTCCTACTAGTGAATGCAATGTAACACACACCCATACAATGCGCACCACCCCGTGATGTTTTTCTCACTCCTACTAGTGAATGTAATGTAACACACACCCATACAATGCGCACCACCCCGCGATGTTTTTCAGAAACCTATCCTACATTGCCACTGCATGTTCCCTGACCTCCCCATGCTGACCACCCCGCGGTGCTTTTCTCCATCCTACATTGCCACACACTGCCTATCCTAATTCAGAACCTCCGATTCACACCACCCAGTGATGTTTTTCTCACTCCTACTAGTGAATGTAATGTAACACACACCCATAGAATGCGAACCACCCCGTGATGTTTTTGTCACTCCTACTAGTGAATGTAATGTAACACACACCCATACAATGCGCACCACCCCGCGATGTTTTTCAGAAACCTATCCTACATTGCCACTGCATGTTCCCTGACCTCCCCATGCTGACCACCCCGCGGTGCTTTTCTCTATCCTACATTGCCACTCACTGCCTATCCTAATTCAGACAATCCGATTCACACCACCCCGTGATGTTTTTCTCACTCCTACTAGTGAATGTAATGTAACACACACCCATACAATGCGCACCACCCCGTGATGTTTTTCTCACTCCTACTAGTGGATGTAATGTAACACACACCCATATAATGCGCACCACCCCGCAATGTTTTTCAGAAACCTATCCTACATTGCCACTGCACGTTCCCTGACCTCCTCATGCTGACCACCCCGCGATGCTTTTCTCCATCCTACATTGCCACTCACTGCCTATCCTAATTCAGACCTTCCGATTCACACCACCCCGTGATGTTTTTCTCACTCCTACTAGTGAATGCAATATAACACACACCCATACAATGCGCACCACCCCGTAATATTTTTCTCACTCCTACTAGTGAATGTAATGTAACACACACCCATACAATGCGCACCACCCCGCGATGTTTTTCAGAAACCTATCCTACATTGCCACTGCATGTTCCCTGACCTCCCCATGCTGACCACCCCGCGGTGCTTTTCTCCACCCTACATTGCCACTCACTGCCTATCCTAATTCAGACCATCCGATTCACACCACCCCGTGATGTTTTTCTCACTCCTACTATTGAATGCAATGAAACACACACCCATACAATGCGCACCACCCCGTGATGTTTTTCTCACTCCTACTAGTGAATGTAATGTATCACACACCCATACAATGCGCACCACCCCGTAATGTTTTTCTCACTCCAACTAGTGAATGTAATGTAACACACACCCATACAATGCGCACCACCCCGTGATGTTTTTCTCACTCCTACTAGTGAATGTAATGTAACACACAACCATACAATGCGCACCACCCCGCGATGTTTTTCAGAAACCTATCCTACATTACCACTGCATGTTCCCTGACCTCCCCATGCTGACCACCCCGGGGTGCTGTTCTCCATCCTACATTGCCACTCACTGCCTATCCTAATTCAGACCCTTCGATTCACACCACCCCGTGATGTTTTCTCACTCCCACTAGAGAGTGTAATGTACCACACACCCATACAATGCGCACCACCCCGTGATGTTTTTCTCACTCCTACTAGTGAATGTAATGTAACATACACCCATACAATGCGCACCACCCCGCGATGTTTTTCAAAAACCTATCCTACATTGCCACTGCATGTTCCCTGACCTTCCCATGCTGACCACCCCGCGGTGCTTTTCTCCATCCTACATTGCCACTCACTGCCTATCCTAATTCAGACCATCCGATTCACACCACCCCGTGATGTTTTTCTCACTCCTACTAGTGAATGCAATGAAACACAGACCCATACAATGCGCACCACCCCGTGATGTTTTTCTCACTCCTACTAGTGAATGTAATGTAACACACACCCATACAATGCGCACCACCCCGTGATGTTTTTCTCACTCCTACTAGTGAATGTAATGTAACACACACCCATATAATGCACACCCCCCGCGATGATTTTCAGAAACCTATCCTACCTTGCCACTGCATGTTCCCTGACCTCCCCATGCTGACCACCCCGCGGTGCTTTTCTCCACCCTACATTGCCACTCACTGCCTATCCTAATTCAGAAACTCCGTTTCACACCACCCCGTGATGTTTTTCTCACTCCTACTAGTGAATGTAATGTAACACACACCCATACAATACGCACCACCCCGCGATGTTTTTCAGAAACCTATCCTACATTGCCACTGCATGTTCCCTGACCTCCCCATGCTGACCACCCCGCGGTGCTTTTCTCCACCCTACATTGCCACTCACTGCCTATCCTAATTCAGACCATCCGATTCACACCACCCCGTGATGTTTTTCTCACTCCTACTATTGAATGCCATGAAACACACACCCATACAATGCGCACCACCCCGTGATGTTTTTCTCACTCCTACTAGTGAATGTAATGTAACACACACCCATACAATGCGCACCACCCCGCGATGTTTTTCAGAAACCTATCCTACATTGCCACTGCATGTTCCCTGACCTCCCCATGCTGACCACCCCGTGGTGCTTTTCTCCATCCTACATTGCCACTCACTGCCTATCCTAATTGAGACCCTCCGATTCACACCACCCCGTGATGTTTTTCTCACTCCTACTAGTGAATGCATTGAAACACACACCCATACAATGCGCACCACCCCGTGATGTTTTTCTCACTCCTACTAGTGAATGTAATGTAACACACAACCATACAATGCGCACCACCCCGCGATGTTTTTCAGAAACCTATCCTACATTACCACTGCATGTTCCCTGACCTCCCCATGCTGACCACCCCGCGGTGCTGTTCTCCATCCTACATTGCCACTCACTGCCTATCCTAATTCAGACCCTACGATTCACACCACCCCGTGATGTTTTCTCACTCCTACTAGTGAGTGTAATGTACCACACACCCATACAATGCGCACCACCCCGTGATGTTTTTCTCACTCCTACTAGTGAATGCAATGAAACACACACCCATACAATGCGCACCACCCCGTGATGTTTTTCTCACTCCTACTAGTGAATGTAATGTAACACACACCCATATAATGCGCACCACCCCGCGATGTTTTTCAGAAACCTATCCTACATTGCCACTGCATGTTCCCTGACCTCCTCATGCTGACCACCCCTCGATACTTTTCTCCATCCTACATTGCCACTCACTGCCTATCCTAATTCAGACCCTCCGATTCACACCACCCAGTGATGTTTTTCTCACTCCTACTAGTGAATGTAATGTAACACACACCCATACATTGCGCACCACCCCGCGATGTTTTTCAGAAACCTATCCTACATTGCCACTGCATGTTCCCTGACCTCCCCATGCTGACCACCCCGCGGTGCTGTTCTCCATCCTACATTGCCACTCACTGCCTATCCTAATTCAGACCATTCGATTCACACCACACCGTGATGTTTTTCTCACTCCTACTAGTGAGTGTAATGTACCACACACCCATACAATGCGCACCACCCCATGATGTTTTTCTCACTCCTACTAGTGAATGTAATGTAACACACACCCATACAATGCGCACCACCCCGCGATGTTTTTCAGAAACCTATCCTACATTGCCACTGCATGTTCCCTGACCTCCCCATGCTGACCACCCCGCGGTGCTTTTCTCCATCCTACATTGCCACTCACTGCCTATCCTAATTCAGACCATCCGATTCACACCACCCCGTGATGTTTTTCTCACTCCTACTAGTGAATGCAATGAAACACACAGCCATACAATGTGCACCACCCCGTGATGTTTTTCTCACTCCTACTAGTGAATGTAATGTAACACACACCCATACAATGCACCCCCCCCGCGATGATTTTCAGAAACCTATCCTACCTTGCTACTGCATGTTCCCTGACCTCCCCATGCTGACCACCCCGCGGTGCTTTTCTCCACCCTACATTGCCACTCACTGCCTATCCTAATTCAGACCCTCCGATTCACACCACCCCGTGATGTTTTTCTCACTCCTACTAGTGAATGCAATGTAACACACACCCATACAATGCGCACCACCCCGTGATGTTTTTCTCACTCCTACTAGTTAATGTAATGTAACACACACCCATACAATGCGCACCACCCCGCGATGTTTTTCAGAAACCTATCCTACATTGCCACTGCATGTTCCCTGACCTCCCCATGCTGACCACCCCACGGTGCTTTTCTCCATCCTACATTGCCACTCACTGCCTATCCTAATTCAGACCCTCCGATTCACACCACCCCGTGATGTTTTTCTCACTCTACTAGTGAATGTAATGTAACACACACCCATAGAATGCGCACCACCCCGTGATGTTTTTGTCACTCCTACTAGTGAATGTAATGTAACACACACCCATACAATGCGCACCACCCCGCGATGTTTTTCAGAAACCTATCCTACATTGCCACTGCATGTTCCCTGACCTCCCCATGCTGACCACCCCGCGGTCCTTTTCTCCATCCTACATTGCCACTCACTGCCTATCCTAATTCAGACCCTCCGATTCACACCACCCCGTGATGTTTTTCTCACTCCTACTAGTGAATGTAATGTAACACACACCCATACAATGCGCACCACCCCGTGATGTTTTTCTCACTCCTACTAGTGAATGTAATGTAACACACACCTATACAATGCGCACACCCCGCGATGATTTTCAGAAACCTATCCTACCTTGCCACTGTATGTTCCCTGACCTCCCCATGCTGACCACCCCGCGGTGCTTTTCTCCATCCTACATTGCCACTCACTGCCTATCCTAATTCAGACACTCCGATTCACACCACCCCGTGATGTTTTTCTCACTCCTACTATTGAATGCAATGAAACACACACCCATACAATGCGCACCACCCCGTGATGTTTTTCTCACTCCTACTAGTGAATGTAATGTAACACACACCCATACAATGCGCACCACCCCGAGATGTTTTTCAGAAACCTATCCTACTTTGCCACTGCATGTTCCCTGACCTCCCCATGCTGCCCACCCCGCGGTGCTTTTCTCCATCCTACATTGCCACTCACTGCCTATGCTAATTCAGACCCTCCGATTCACACCACCCCGTGATGTTTTTCTCACTCCTACTAGTGAATGTAATGTAACACACACCCATACAATGCGCACCACACCGTGATGTTTTTCTCACTCCTAGTAGTGAATGGAATGTAACACACACCCATACAATGTGCACCACCCAGCGATGTTTTTCAGAAACCTATCCTACATTGCCACTGCATGTTCCAGAACCTCCCCATGCTGACCACCCCGCGATGCTTTTCTCCATCCTACATTGCCACTCAGTGCCTATCCTAATTCAGACCCTCCGATTCACACCACCCCATGATGTTTTTCTCACTCCTACTAGTGAATGTAATGTAACACACACCCATACAATGCGCACCACCCCGTGATGTTTTTCTCACTCCTACTAGTGAATGTAATGTAACACACACCCATACAATGCGCACCACCCCGCGATGTTTTTCAGAAACCTATCCTACATTGCCACTGCATGTTCCCTGACCTCCGCATGCTGACCACCCCGCGGTGCTTTTCTCCATCCTACATTGCCACTCACTGCCTATCCTAATTCAGACCCTCCGATTCACACCACCCCGTGATGTTTTTCTCACTCCGACTAGTGAATGTAATGTAACACACACCCATACAATGTGCACCACCCCGTGATGTTTTTCTCACTCCTACTAGTGAACGTAATGTAACACACACCCATACAATGCACACCCCCCGCGATGATTTTCAGAAACCTATCCTACCTTGCCACTGCATGTTCCCTGACTCCCCATGCTGACCACCACGCGGTGCTTTTCTCCACCCTACATTGCCACTCACTGCCTATCCTAATTCAGACCCTCCGATTCACACCACCCCGTGATGTTTTTCTCACTCCTACTAGTGAATGCAATGTAACACACACCCATACAATGCGCACCACCCCGTGATGTTTTTCTCACTCCTACTAGTGAATGTAATGTAACACACACCCATACAATGCGCACCACGCCGCAATGTTTTTCAGAAACCTATCCTACATTGCCACTGCATGTTCCCTGACCTCCCCATGCTGACCACCCCGCGGTGCTTTTCTCCATCCTACATTGCCACTCACTGCCTATCCTAATTCAGACCCTCCGATTCATACCACCCCATGATGTTTTTCTCACTCATACTAGTGAATGTAATGTAACACACACCCATACAATGCGCACCACCCCGTGATGTTTTTCTCACTCCTACTAGTGAATGTAATGTAACACACACCCATACAATGCGCACCACCCCGCGATGTTTTTCAGAAACCTATCCTACATTGCCACTGCATGTTCCCTGACCTCCCCATGCTGACCACCCCGCGATGCTTTTCTCCATCCTACATTGCCACTCACTGCCTATCCTAATTCAGACCCTCCGATTCACACCACCCCATGATGTTTTTCTCACTCCTACTAGTGAATGTAATGTAACACACACCCATACAATGCACACCACCCCGTAATGTTTTTCTCACTCCTACTAGTGAATGTAATGTAACACACACCCATACAATGCGCACCACCCCGCGATGTTTTTCAGAAACCTATCCTACATTGCCACTGCATGTTCCCTGAGCTCTGCATGCTGACCACCCCGCGGTGCTTTTCTCCACCCTACATTGCCACTCACTGCCTATCCTAATTCAGACCCTCCGATTCACACCACCCTGTGATGTTTTTCTCACTCCTACTAGTGAATGCAATGTAACACACACCCATACAATGCGCACCACCCCGTGATGTTTTTCTCACTCCTACTAGTGAATGTAATGTAACACACACCCATACAATGCGCACCACCCCGCGATGTTTTTCAGAAACCTATCCTACATTGCCACTGCATGTTCCCTGACCTCCCCATGCTGACCACCCCGAGGTGCTTTTCTCCATCCTACATTGCCACACACTGCCTATCCTAATTCAGACCCTCCGATTCACACCACCCCGTGATGTTTTTCTCACTCCTACTAGTGAATGTAATGTAACACACACCCATAGAATGCGCACCACCCCGTGATGTTTTTGTCACTCCTACTAGTAAATGTAATGTAACACACACCCATACAATGCGCACCACCCCGCGATGTTTTTCAGAAACCTATCCTACATTGCCACTGCATGTTCCCTGACCTCCCCATGCTGACCACCCCGCGGTGCTTTTCTCTATCCTACTATGCCACTCACTGCCTATCCTAATTCAGACCCTCCGATTCACACCACCCCGTGATGTTTTTCTCACTCCTACTAGTGAATGTAATGTAACACACACCCATACAATGCGCACCACCCCGTGATGTTTTTCTCACTCCTACTAGTGAATGTAATGTAACACACACCCATATAATGCGCACCACCCCGCGATGTTTTTCAGAAACCTATCCTACATTGCCACTGCATGTTCCCTGACCTCCTCATGCTGACCACCCCGCGATGCTTTTCTCCATCCTACATTGCCACTCACTGCCTATCCTAATTCAGACCTTCCGATTCACACCACCCCGTGATGTTTTTCTCACTCCTACTAGTGAATGCAATATAACACACACCCATACAATGCGCACCACCCCGTAATATTTTTCTCACTCCTACTAGTGAATGTAATGTAACACACACCCATACAATGCGCACCACCCCGCGATGTTTTTCAGAAACCTATCCTACATTGCCACTGCATGTTCCCTGACCTCCCCATGCTGACCACCCCGCGGTGCTTTTCTCCACCCTACATTGCCACTCACTGCCTATCCTAATTCAGACCATCCGATTCACACCACCCCGTGATGTTTTTCTCACTCCTACTATTGAATGCAATGAAACACACACCCATAAAATGCGCACCACCCCGTGATGTTTTTCTCACTCCTACTAGTGAATGTAATGTATCACACACCCATACAATGCGCACCACCCCGTAATGTTTTTCTCACTCCAACTAGTGAATGTAATGTAACACACACCCATACAATGCGCACCACCCCGTGATGTTTTTCTCACTCCTACTAGTGAATGTAATGTAACACACAACCATACAATGCGCACCACCCCGCGATGTTTTTCAGAAACCTATCCTACATTACCACTGCATGTTCCCTGACCTCCCCATGCTGACCACCCCGGGGTGCTGTTCTCCATCCTACATTGCCACTCACTGCCTATCCTAATTCAGACCCTTCGATTCACACCACCCCGTGATGTTTTCTCACTCCTACTAGAGAGTGTAATGTACCATACACCCATACAATGCGCACCACCCCGTGATGTTTTTCTCACTCCTACTAGTGAATGTAATGTAACATACACCCATACAATGCGCACCACCCCGCGATGTTTTTCAAAAACCTATCCTACATTGCCACTGCATGTTCCCTGACCTCCCCATGCTGACCACCCCGCGGTGCTTTTCTCCATCCTACATTGCCACTCACTGCCTATCCTAATTCAGACCATCCGATTCACACCACCCCGTGATGTTTTTCTCACTCCTACTAGTGAATGCAATGAAACACAGACCCATACAATGCGCACCACCCCGTGATGTTTTTCTCACTCCTACTAGTGAATGTAATGTAACACACACCCATTTAATGCGCACCACCCCACGATGTTTTTCAGAAACCTATCCTACATTGCCACTGCATGTTCCCTGACCTCCCCATGCTGACCACCCCGCGGTGCTTTTCTCCACCCTACATTGCCACTCACTGCCCTTCCTAATTCAGACCATCCGATTCACACCACCCCGTGATGTTTTTCTCACTCCTACTATTGAATGCCATGAAACACACACCCATACAATGCGCACCACCCCGTGATGTTTTTCTCACTCCTACTAGTGAATGTAATGTAACACACACCCATACAATGCGCACCACCCCGCGATGTTTTTCAGAAACCTATCCTACATTGCCACTGCATGTTCCCTGACCTCCCCATGCTGACCACCCCGTGGTGCTTTTCTCCATCCTACATTGCCACTCACTGCCTATCCTAATTGAGACCCTCCGATTCACACCACCCCGTGATGTTTTTCTCACTCCTAGTAGTGAATGCAATGAAACACACACCCATACAATGCGCACCACCCCGTGATGTTTTTCTCACTCCTACTAGTCAATGTAATGTAACACACAACCATACAATGCGCACCACCCCGCGATGTTTTTCAGAAACCTATCCTACATTACCACTGCATGTTCCCTGACCTCCCCATGCTGACCACCCCGCGGTGCTGTTCTCCATCCTACATTGCCACTCACTGCCTATCCTAATTCAGACCCTACGATTCACACCACCCCGTGATGTTTTCTCACTCCTACTAGTGAGTGTAATGTACCACACACCCATACAATGCGCACCACCCCGTGATGTTTTTCTCACTCCTACTAGTGAATGCAATGAAACACACACCCATACAATGCGCACCACCCCGTGATGTTTTTCTCACTCCTACTAGTGAATGTAATGTAACACACACCCATATAATGCGCACCACCCCGCGATGTTTTTCAGAAACCTATCCTACATTGCCACTGCATGTTCCCTGACCTCCTCATGCTGACCACCCCTCGATACTTTTCTCCATCCTACATTGCCACTCACTGCCTATCCTAATTCAGACCCTCCGATTCACACCACCCAGTGATGTTTTTCTCACTCCTACTAGTGAATGTAATGTAACACACACCCATACATTGCGCACCACCCCGCGATGTTTTTCAGAAACCTATCCTACATTGCCACTGCATGTTCCCTGACCTCCCCATGCTGACCACCCCGCGGTGCTGTTCTCCATCCTACATTGCCACTCACTGCCTATCCTAATTCAGACCATTCGATTCACACCACACCGTGATGTTTTTCTCACTCCTACTAGTGAGTGTAATGTACCACACACCCATACAATGCGCACCACCCCGTGATGTTTTTCTCACTCCTACTAGTGAATGTAATGTAACACACACCCATACAATGCGCACCACCCCGCGATGTTTTTCAGAAACCTATCCTACATTGCCACTGCATGTTCCCTGACCTCCCCATGCTGACCACCCCGCGGTGCTTTTCTCCATCCTACATTGCCACTCACTGCCTATCCTAATTCAGACCATCCGATTCACACCACCCCGTGATGTTTTTCTCACTCCTACTAGTGAATGCAATGAAACACACAGCCATACAATGTGCACCACCCCGTGATGTTTTTCTCACTCCTACTAGTGAATGTAATGTAACACACACCCATACAATGCACCCCCCCCGCGATGATTTTCAGAAACCTATCCTACCTTGCCACTGCATGTTCCCTGACCTCCCAATGCTGACCACCCCGCGGTGCTTTTCTCCACCCTACATTGCCACTCACTGCCTATCCTAATTCAGACCCTCCGATTCACACCACCCCGTGATGTTTTTCTCACTCCTACTAGTGAATGCAATGTAACACACACCCATACAATGCGCACCACCCCGTGATGTTTTTCTCACTCCTACTAGTGAATGTAATGTAACACACACCCATACAATGCGCACCACCCCGCGATGTTTTTCAGAAACCTATCCTACATTGCCACTGCATGTTCCCTGACCTCCCCATGCTGACCACCCCACGGTGCTTTTCTCCATCCTACATTGCCAATCACTGCCTATCCTAATTCAGACCCTCCGATTCACACCACCCCGTGATGTTTTTCTCACTCTACTAATGAATGTAATGTAACACACACCCATAGAATGTGCACCACCCCGTGATGTTTTTGTCACTCCTACTAGTGAATGTAATGTAACACACACCCATACAATGCGCACCACCCCGCGATGTTTTTCAGAAACCTATCCTACATTGCCACTGCATGTTCCCTGACCTCCCCATGCTGACCACCCCGCGGTCCTTTTCTCCATCCTACATTGCCACTCACTGCCTATCCTAATTCAGACCCTCCGATTCACACCACCCCGTGATGTTTTTCTCACTCCTACTAGTGAATGTAATGTAACACACACCCATACAATGCGCACCACCCCGTGATGTTTTTCTCACTCCTACTAGTGAATGTAATGTAACACACACTTATACAATGCGCACACCCCGCGATGATTTTCAGAAACCTATCCTACCTTGCCACTGTATGTTCCCTGACCTCCCCATGCTGACCACCCCGCGGTGCTTTTCTCCATCCTACATTGCCACTCACTGCCTATCCTAATTCAGACACTCCGATTCACACCACCCCGTGATGTTTTTCTCACTCCTACTATTGAATGCAATGAAACACACACCCATACAATGCGCACCACCCCGTGATGTTTTTCTCACTCCTACTAGTGAATGTAATGTAACACACACCCATACAATGCGCACCACCCCGAGATGTTTTTCAGAAACCTATCCTACATTGCCACTGCATGTTCCCTGACCTCCCCATGCTGCCCACCCCGCGGTGCTTTTCTCCATCCTACATTGCCACTCACTGCCTATGCTAATTCAGACCCTCCGATTCACACCACCCCGTGATGTTTTTCTCACTCCTACTAGTGAATGTAATGTAACACACACCCATACAATGCGCACCACCCCGCGATGGTTTTCACAAACCTATCCTACATTGCCACTGCATGTTCCCTGACCTCCCCATGCTGACCACCCCGCGGTGTTTTTCTCCATCCTACATTGCCACTCACTGCCTATCCTAATTGAGACCCTTCGATTCACACCACCCCGTGATGTTTTTCTCACTCCTACTAGTGAGTGTAATGTACCACACACCCATACAATGCGCACCACCCCGTGATGTTTTTCTCACTCCTACTAGTGAATGTAATGTAACACACACCCATACAATGCGCACCACCCCGCGATGTTTTTCAGAAACCTATCCTACATTGCCACTGCATGTTCCCTGACCTCCCATGCTGACCACCCCGCGGTGCTGTTTTCCATCCTACATTGCCACTCACTGCCTATCCTAATTCAGACCCTCCGATTCACACCACCCCGTGATGTTTTTCTCACTCCTACTAGTGAATGTAATGTAACACACACCCATACAATGCGCACCACCCCGCGATGGTTTTCAGAAACCTATCCTACATTGCCACTGCATGTTCCCTGACCTCCCCATGCTGACCACCCCGCGGTGTTTTTCTCCATCCTACATTGCCACTCACTGCCTATCCTAATTGAGACCCTTCGATTCTCACCACCCCGTGATGTTTTTCTCACTCCTACTATTGAGTGTAATGTACCACACACCCATACAATGCGCACCACCCCGTGATGTTTTTCTCACTCCTACTAGTGAATGTAATGTAACACACACCCATACAATGCGCACCACCCCGTGATGTTTTTCCCACTCCTACTAGTGAATGTAATGTAACACACAACCATACAATGCGCACCACCCCGCGATGTTTTTCAGAAACCTATCCTACATTGCCACTGCATGTTCCCTGACCTCCCCATGCTGACCACCCCGCGGTGCTTTTCTCCATCCTACATTGCCACTCACTGCCTATCCTAATTCAGACCCTCTGATTCACACCACCCCGTGATGTTTTTCTCACTCCTACTAGTGAATGTAATGTAACACACACCCATACAATGCGCACCACCCGGTGATGTTTTTCTCACTCCTACTAGTGAATGTTATGTAACACACACCCATACAAGGCGCACCACCCCGCGATGTTTTTCAGAAACCTATCCTACATTGCCACTGCATGTTCCCTGACCTCCCCATGCTGACCACCCCGCGTTGCTTTTCTCCATCCTACATTGCCACTCACTGCCTATCCTAATTCAGACCCTCCGATTCACACCACCCCGTGATGTTTTTCTCACTCCTACTAGTGAATGTAATGTAACACACACCCATACAATGCGCACCACCCCGCGATGTTTTTCAGAAACCTATCCTACATTGCCACTGCATGTTCCCTGACCTCCCCATGCTGACCACCCCCCGGTGCTGTTCTCCATCCTACATTGCCACTCACTGCCTATCCTAATTCAGACCCTTCGATTCACACCACCCCGTGATGTTTTTCTCACTCCTACTAGTGAGTGTAATGTACCACACACCCATACAATGCGCACCACCCCGTGATTTTTTTCTCACTCCTACTAGTGAATGTAATGTAACATACACCCATACAATGCGCACCACCCCGCGATGTTTTTCAAAAACCTATCCTACATTGCCACTGCATGTTCCCTGACCTCCCCATGCTGACCACCCCGCGGTGCTTTTCTCCACCCTACATTGCCACTCACTGCCTATCCTAATTCAGACCATCCGATTCACACCACCCCGTGATGTTTTTCTCACTCCTACTATTGAATGCAATGAAACACACACCCATACAATGCGCACCACCCCGTGATGTTTTTCTCACTCCTACTAGTGAATGTAATGTAACACACACCCATACAATGCGCACCACCCCGCGTTGTTTTTCAGAAACCTATCCTACATTGCCACTGCATGTTCCCTGACCTCCCCATGCTGACCACCCCGTGGTGCTTTTCTCCATCCTACATTGCCACTCACTGCCTATCCTAATTGAGACCCTCCGATTCACACCACCCCGTGATGTTTTTCTCACTCCTACTAGTGAATGCAATGAAACACACACCCATACAATGCGCAACACCCCGTGATGTTTTTCTCACTCCTACTAGTGAATGTAATGTAACACACAACCATACAATGCGCACCACCCCGCGATGTTTTTCAGAAACCTATCTTACATTACCACTGCATGTTCCCTGACCTCCCCATGCTGACCACCCCGCGGTGCTGTTCTCCATCCTACATTGCCACTCACTGCCTATCCTAATTCAGACCCTACGATTCACACCACCCCGTGATGTTTTCTCACTCCTACTAGTGAGTGTAATGTACCACACACCCATACAATGCGCACCACCCCGTGATGTTTTTCTCACTCCTACTAGTGAATGCAATGAAACACACACCCATACAATGCGCACCACCCCGTGATGTTTTTCTCACTCCTACTAGTGAATGTAATGTAACACACACCCATATAATGCGCACCACCCCGCGATGTTTTTCAGAAACCTATCCTACATTGCCACTGCATGTTCCCTGACCTCCTCATGCTGACCACCCCTCGATACTTTTCTCCATCCTACATTACCACTCACTGCCTATCCTAATTCAGACCTTCCGATTCAGACCACCCCGAGATGTTTTTCTCACTCCTACTAGTGAATGTAATGTAACACACACCCATACATTGCGCACCACCCCGCGATGTTTTTCAGAAACCTATCCTACATTGCCACTGCATGTTCCCTGACCTCCCCATGCTGACCACCCCGCGGTGCTGTTCTCCATCCTACATTGCCACTCACTGCCTATCCTAATTCAGACCATTCGATTCACACCACACCGTGATGTTTTTCTCACTCCTACTAGTGAGTGTAATGTACCACACACCCATACAATGCGCACCACCCCGTGATGTTTTTCTCATTCCTACTAGTGAATGTAATGTAACACACACCCATACAATGCGCACCACCCCGCGATGTTTTTCAGAAACCTATCCTACATTGCCACTGCATGTTCCCTGACCTCCCCATGCTGACCACCCCGCGGTGCTTTTCTCCATCCTACATTGCCACTCACTGCCTATCCTAATTCAGACCATCCGATTCACACCACCCCGTGATGTTTTTCTCACTCCTACTAGTGAATGCAATGAAACACACAGCCATACAATGTGCACCACCCCGTGATGTTTTTCTCACTCCTACTAGTGAATGTAATGTAACACACACCCATACAATGCACCCCCCCCGCGATGATTTTCAGAAACCTATCCTACATTGCCACTGCATGTTCCCTGACCTCCCCATGCTGACCACCCCGCGGTGCTTTTCTCCATCCTACATTGCCACTCACTGCCTATCCTAATTCAGACCCTCTGAATCACACCACCCCGTGATGTTTTTCTCACTCCTACTAGTGAATGTAATGTAACACACACCCATACAATGCGCACCACCCTGTGATGTTTTTCTCACTCCTACTAGTGAATGTAATGTAACACACACCCATATAATGCGCACCACCCCGCGATGTTTTTAGGAAACCTATCCTACATTGCCACTGCATGTTCCCTGACCTCCTCATGCTGACCACCCCGCGATGCTTTTCTCCATCCTACATTGCCACTTACTGCCTATCCTTATTCAGACCTTCCGATTCACACCACCCCGTGATGTTTTTCTCTCTCCTACTAGTGAATGCAATGTAACACACACCCATACAATGCGCACCACCCCGTAATATTTTTCTCACGCCTACTAGTGAATGTAATGTAACACACACCCATACAATGCGCACCACCCCGCGATGTTTTTCAGAAACCTATCCTACATTGCCACTGCATGTTCCCTGACCTCCCCATGCTGACCAGCCCGTGGTGCTTTTCTCCATCCTACATTGCCACTCACTGCCTATCCTAATTCAGACCATCCGATTCACACCACCCCGTGATGTTTTTCTCACTCCTACTAGTGAATGCAATGAAACACACACCCATACAATGCGCACCACCCCGTGATGTTTTTCTCACTCCTACTAGTGAATGTAATGTAACACACACCCATATAATGCGCACAACCCCGCGATGTTTTCCAGAAACCTATCCTACATTGCCACTGCATGTTCCCTGACCTCCTCATGCTGACCACCCCGCGATGCTTTTCTCCATCCTACATTGCCACTCACTGCCTATCCTAATTCAGACCTTCCGATTCACACCACCCGGTGATGTTTTTCTCACTCCTAATAGTGAATGCAATGAAACACACACCCATACAATGCGCACCACCCCGTGATGTTTTTCTCACTCCTACTAGTGAATGTAATGTAACACACACCCATACAATGTGCACCACCCCGCGATGTTTTTCAGAAACCTATCCTACATTGCCACTGCATGTTCCCTGACCTCCCCATGCTGACCACCCCGCGGTCCTGTTCTCCATCGTACATTGCCACTCACTGCCTATCCTAATTCAGACCCTCCGATTCACACCACCCCGTGATGTTTTTCTCACTCCTACTAGTGAATGCAATATAACACACACCCATACAATGCGCACCACCCCGTGATGTTTTTCTCACTCCTACTAGTGAATGTAATGTAACACACACCCATACAATGCGCACCACCCCGCGATGTTTTTCAGAAACCTATCCTACATGCCACTGCATGTTCCCTGACCTCCCCATGCTGACCACCCCGCGAAGCTTTTCTCCATCCTACATTGCCACTCACTACCTATCCTAATTCAGAGCCTCCGATTCACACCACCCCGTGATGTTTTTCTCACTCCTACTAGTGAATGTAATGTAACACACACCCATACAATGCGCACCACCCCGCGATGTTTTTCAGAAACCTATCCTACATTGCCACTGCATGTTCCCTGACCTCCCCATGCTGACCACCCCGCGGTGCTTTTCTCCATCCTACATTGCCACTCACTGCCTATCCTAATTCAGACCCTCCGATTTACACCACCCCGTGATGTTTTTCTCACTCCTACTATTGAATGCAATGAAACACACACCCATACAATGCGCACCACCCCGTGATGTTTTTCTCACTCCTACTAGTGAATGTAATGTAACACACACCCATACAATGCGCACCACCCCGCGATGTTTTTCAGAAACCTATCCTACATTGCCACTGCATGTTCCCTGACCTCCCCATGCTGACCACCCCGCGGTGCTGTTCTCCATCCTACATTGCCACTCACTGCCTATCCTAATTCAGACCCTTCGATTCACACCACCCCGTGATGTTTTTCTCACTCCTACTAGTGAGTGTAATGTACCACACACCCATACAATGCGCACCACCCCGTGATGTTTTTCTCACTCCTACTAGTGAATGTAATGTAACATACACCCATACAATGCGCACCACCCCGCGATGTTTTTCAAAAACCTATCCTACATTGCCACTGCATGTTCCCTGACCTCCCCATGCTGACCACCCCGCCGTGCTTTTCTCCATCCTACATTGCCACTCACTGCCTATCCTAATTCAGACCCTCCGATTCACACCACCCCGTGATGTTTTTCTCACTCCTACTAGTGAATGTAATGTAACACACACCCATACAATGCGCACCACCCCGTAATGTTTTTCTCACTCCTACTAGTGAATGTAATGTAACACACACCCATACAATGCGCACCACCCCGCGATGTTTTTCAGAAACCTATCCTACATTGCCACTGCATGTTCCCTGCCCTCCGCATGCTGACCACCCCGCGGTGCTTTTCTCCATCCTACATTGCCACTCACTGCCTATCCTAATTCAGACCCTCCGATTCACACCACCCCGTGATGTTTTTCTCACTCCTACTAGTGAATGTAATGTAACACACACCCATACAATGCGCACCACCCCGTGATGTTTTTCTCACTCCTACTAGTGAATGTAATGTAACACACACCCATACAATGCACACCCTCCGCGATGACTTTCAGAAACCTATCCTACCTCGCCACTGCATGTTCCCTGACCTCCCCATGCTGACCACCCCGCGGTGCTTTTCTCCACCCTACATTGCCACTCACTGCCTATCCTAATTCAGTCCCTCCGATTCACAGCACCCCGTGATATTTTTCTCACTCCTACTAGTGAATGCAATGTAACACACACCCATACAATGCGCACCAGCCCGTGATGTTTTTCTCACTCCTACTAGTGAATGTAATGTAACACACACCCATACACTGCGCACCACCCCACGATGTTTTTCAGAAACCTATCCTACATTGCCACTGCATGTTCCCTGACCTCCCCCTGCTGACCACCCCGCGGTGCTTTTCTCCACCCTACATTGCCACTCACTGCCTATCCTAATTCAGACCATCCGATTCACACCACCCCGTGATGTTTTTCTCACTCCTACTATTGAATGCAATGAAACACACACCCATACAATGCGCACCACCCCGTGATGTTTTTCTCACTCCTACTAGTGAATGTAATGTAACACACACCCATACAATGCGCACCACCCCGCGTTGTTTTTCAGAAACCTATCCTACATTGCCACTGCATGTTCCCTGACCTCCCCATGCTGACCACCCCGTGGTGCTTTTCTCCATCCTACATTGCCACTCACTGCCTATCCTAATTGAGACCCTCCGATTCACACCACCCCGTGATGTTTTTCTCACTGCTACTAGTGAATGCAATGAAACACACACCCATACAATGCGCAACACCCCGTGATGTTTTTCTCACTCCTACTAGTGAATGTAATGTAACACACAACCATACAATGCGCACCACCCCGCGATGTTTTTCAGAAACCTATCCTACATTACCACTGCATGTTCCCTGACCTCCCCATGCTGACCACCCCGCGGTGCTGTTCTCCATCCTACATTGCCACTCACTGCCTATCCTAATTCAGACCCTACGATTCACACCACCCCGTGATGTTTTCTCACTCCTACTAGTGAGTGTAATGTACCACACACCCATACAATGCGCACCACCCCGTGATGTTTTTCTCACTCCTACTAGTGAATGCAATGAAACACACACCCATACAATGCGCACCACCCCGTGATGTTTTTCTCACTCCTACTAGTGAATGTAATGTAACACACACCCATATAATGCGCACCACCCCGCGATGTTTTTCAGAAACCTATCCTACATTGCCACTGCATGTTCCCTGACCTCCTCATGCTGACCACCCCTCGATACTTTTCTCCATCCTACATTACCACTCACTGCCTATCCTAATTCAGACCCTCCGATTCAGACCACCCCGTGATGTTTTTCTCACTCCTACTAGTGAATGTAATGTAACACACACCCATACATTGCGCACCACCCCGCGATGTTTTTCAGAAACCTATCCTACATTGCCACTGCATGTTCCCTGACCTCCCCATGCTGACCACCCCGCGGTGCTGTTCTCCATCCTACATTGCCACTCACTGCCTATCCTAATTCAGACCATTCGATTCACACCACACCGTGATGTTTTTCTCACTCCTACTAGTGAGTGTAATGTACCACACACCCATACAATGCGCACCACCCCGTGATGTTTTTCTCATTCCTACTAGTGAATGTAATGTAACACACACCCATACAATGCGCACCACCCCGCGATGTTTTTCAGAAACCTATCCTACATTGCCACTGCATGTTCCCTGACCTCCCCATGCTGACCACCCCGCGTTGCTTTTCTCCATCCTACATTGCCACTCACTGCCTATCCTAATTCAGACCATCCGATTCACACCACCCCGTGATGTTTTTCTCACTCCTACTAGTGAATGCAATGAAACACACAGCCATACAATGTGCACCACCCCGTGATGTTTTTCTCACTCCTACTAGTGAATGTAATGTAACACACACCCATACAATGCACCCCCCCCGCGATGATTTTCAGAAACCTATCCTACATTGCCACTGCATGTTCCCTGACCTCCCCATGCTGACCACCCCGCGGTGCTTTTCTCCATCCTACATTGCCACTCACTGCCTATCCTAATTCAGACCCTCTGATTCACACCACCCCGTGATGTTTTTCTCACTCCTACTAGTGAATGTAATGTAACACACACCCATACAATGCGCACCACCCCGCGATGTTTTTCAGAAACCTATCCTACATTGCCACTGCATGTTCCCTGACCTCCCCATGCTGACCACCCCGTGGTGCTTTTCTCCATCCTACATTGCCACTCACTGCCTATCCTAATTCAGACCATCCGATTCACACCACCCCGTGATGTTTTTCTCACTCCTACTAGTGAATGCAATGAAACACACACCCATACAATGCGCACCACCCCGTGATGTTTTTCTCACTCCTACTAGTGAATGTAATGTAACACACACCCATATAATGCGCACAACCCCGCGATGTTTTCCAGAAACCTATCCTACATTGCCACTGCATGTTCCCTGACCTCCTCATGCTGACCACCCCGCGATGCTTTTCTCCATCCTACATTGCCACTCACTGCCTATCCTAATTCAGACCTTCCGATTCACACCACCCCGTGATGTTTTTCTCACTCCTAATAGTGAATGCAATGAAACACACACCCATACAATGCGCACCACCCCGTGATGTTTTTCTCACTCCTACTAGTGAATGTAATGTAACACACACCCATACAATGTGCACCACCCCGCGATGTTTTTCAGAAACCTATCCTACATTGCCACTGCATGTTCCCTGACCTCCCCATGCTGACCACCCCGCGGTCCTTTTCTCCATCCTACATTGCCACTCACTGCCTATCCTAATTCAGACCCTCCGATTCACACCACCCCGTGATGTTTTTCTCACTCCTACTAGTGAATGCAATATAACACACACCCATACAATGCGCACCACCCCGTGATGTTTTTCTCACTCCTACTAGTGAATGTAATGTAACACACACCCATACAATGCGCACCACCCCGCGATGTTTTTCAGAAACCTATCCTACATGCCACTGCATGTTCCCTGACCTCCCCATGCTGACCACCCCGCGAAGCTTTTCTCCATCCTACATTGCCACTCACTGCCTATCCTAATTCAGAGCCTCCGATTCACACCACCCCGTGATGTTTTTCTCACTCCTACTAGTGAATGTAATGTAACACACACCCATACAATGCGCACCACCCCGCGATGTTTTTCAGAAACCTATCCTACATTGCCACTGCATGTTCCCTGACCTCCCCATGCTGACCACCCCGCGATGCTTTTCTCCATCCTACATTGCCACTCACTGCCTATCCTAATTCAGACCTTCGGATTCACACCACCCCGTGATGTTTTTCTCACTCCTACTATTGAATGCAATGAAACACACACCCATACAATGCGCACCACCCCGTGATGTTTTTCTCACTCCTACTAGTGAATGTAATGTAACACACACCCATACAATGCGCACCACCCCGCGATGTTTTTCAGAAACCTATCCTACATTGCCACTGCATGTTCCCTGACCTCCCCATGCTGACCACCCCGCGGTCCTTTTCTCCATCCTACATTGCCACTCACTGCCTATCCTAATTCAGACCCTCCGATTCACACCACCCCGTGATGTTTTTCTCACTCCTACTAGTGAATGCAATGTAACACACACCCATACAATGCGCACCACCCCGTGATGTTTTTCTCACTCCTACTAGTGAAGGTAATGTAACACACACCCATACAATGCGCACCACCCCGCGATGTTTTTCAGAAACCTATCCTACATTGCCACTGCATTTTCCCTGACCTCCCCATGCTGACCACCCCGCGGTGCTTTTCTCCATCCTACATTGCCACTCACTGCCTATCCTAATTCAGACCCTTCGATTCACACCACCCCGTGATGTTTTTCTCACTCCTACTAGTGAGTGTAATGTACCACACACCCATACAATGCGCACCACCCCGTGATGTTTTTCTCACTCCTACTAGTGAATGTAATGTAACACACACCCATACAATGCGCACCACCCCGCGATGTTTTTCAGAAACCTATCCTACATTGCCACTGCATGTTCTCTGACCTCCCCATGCTGACCAGCCCGCGGTGCTGTTTTCCATCCTACATTGCCACTCACTGCCTATCCTAATTCAGACCCTCCGATTCACACCACAACGTGATGTTTTTCTCACTCCTACTAGTGAATGTAATGTAACACACACCCATACAATGCGCACCACCCCGTGATGTTTTTCCCACTCCTACTAGTGAATGTAATGTAACACACAACCATACAATGCGCACCACCCCGCGATGTTTTTCAGAAACCTATCCTACATTGCCACTGCATGTTCCCTGACCTCCCCATGCTGACCACCCCGCGGTGCTTTTCTCCATCCTACATTGCCACTCACTGCCTATCCTAATTCAGACCCTCCGATTCACACCACCCCGTGATGTTTTTCTCACTCCTACTAGTGAATGTAATGTAACACACACCCATACAATGCGCACCACCCCGCGATGTTTTTCAGAAACCTATCCTACATTGCCACTGCATGTTCCCTGACCTCCCCATGCTGACCACCTCCCGGTGCTGTTCTCCATCCTACATTGCCACTCACTGCCTATCCTAATTCAGACCCTCCGATTCACACCACCCCGTGATGTTTTTCTCACTCCTACTAGTGAATGTAATGTAACACACACCCATACAATGCGCACCACCCCGCGATGTTTTTCAGAAACCTATCCTACATTGCCACTGCATGTTCCCTGACCTCCCCATGCTGACCACCCCGCCGTGCTTTTCTCCATCCTACATTGCCACTCACTGCCTATCCTAATTCAGACCCTCCGATTGACACCACCCCGTGATGTTTTTCTCACTCCTATTAGTGAATGTAATGTAACACACACCCATACAATGCGCACCACCCCGTGATGTTTTTCTCACTCCTACTAGTGAATGTAATGTAACACACACCCATACAATGCGCACCACCCCGCGATGTTTTTCAGAAACCTATCCTTCATTGCCACTGCATGTTCCCTGACCTCCCCATGCTGACAACCCAGCGGTGCTTTTCTCCATCCTACATTGCCACTCACTGCCTATCCTAATTCAGTCCCTCCGATTCACACCACCCCATGATGTTTTTCTCACTCCTACTAGTGAATGTAACACACACCCATACAATGCCCACCACCCCGTGATGTTTTTCTCACTCCTACTAGTGAATGTAATGTAACACACACCCATACAATGCGCACCACCCCGCGATGTTTTTCAGAAACCTATCCTACATTGCCACTGCATGTTCCCTGACCTCCCCATGCTGACCACCCGGCGGTGCTTTTCTCCATCCTAAATTGCCACTCACTGCCTATCCTAATTCAGAACCTCCAATTCACACCACCCCGTGATGTTTTTCTCACTCCTACTAGTGAACGTAATGTAACACACACCCATACAAGCCGCACCACCCCGTGATGTTTTTCTCACTCCTACTAGTGAATGTAATGTAACACACACGCATACAATGCGCACCACCCCGCGATGATTTTCAGAAACCTATCCTACATTGCCACTGCATGTTCCCTGACCTCCCCATGTTGACCACCCCGCGGTGCTTTTCTCAATCCTACATTGCCACTCACTGCCTATCTCAATTCAGACCCTCCGATTCACACCACCCCGTGATGTTTTTCTCACTCCTACTAGTGAATGTAATGTAACACACACCCATACAATGCGCACCACCCCGTGATGTTTTTCTCACTCCTACTAGTGAATGTAATGTAACACACACCCATACAATGCGCACCACCCCGCGATGTTTTTCAGAAACCTATCCTACATTGCCACTACATGTTCCCTGACCTCCCCATGCTGACCACCCCGCGGTGCTTTTCTCCATCCTACATTGCCACTCACTGCCTATCCTAATTCAGACCCTCCGATTCACACCACCCCGTGATGTTTTTCTCACTCCTACTAGTGAATGTAATGTAACCCACGCCCATACAATGCGCACAACCCGTGATGTTTTTCTCACTCCTACTAGTGAATGTAATGTAACACACACACATACAATGCGCACCACCCCGCGATGTTATTCAAAAACCTATCCTACATTGCCACTGCATGTTCCCTGACCTCCCCACGCTGACCACCCCGCGGTGCTTTTCTCCATCCTACATTGCCACTCACTGCCTATCCTAATTCAGACCCTCCGATTCACACCACCCCGTGATGTTTTTCTCACTCCTACTAGCGAATGTAATGTAACACACACCCATACAATGCCTACCACGCCGTGATGTTTTTCTCACTCCTACTAGTGAATGTAATGTAACACACACCCATACAATGCGCACCACCCCGTGATGTTTTTCTCACTCCTACTAGTGAATGTAATGTAACACACACCCATACAATGCGCACCACCCCGCGATGTTTTTCAGAAACCTATCCTACATTGCCACTGCATGTTCCATGACCTCCCCATGCTGACCACACCGCGGTGCTTTTCTCCATCCTACATTGCCACTCACTGCCTATCCTAATTCAGACCCTCCGATTCACACCACTCCGTGATGTTTTTCTCACTCCTATTAGTGAATGTAATGTAACACACGCCCATACAATGCGCACCACCCCGTGATGTTTTTCTCATTCCTACTAGTGAAAGTAATGTAACACACACCCATACAATGCGGACCACCCCGCGATGTTTTTCAGAAACCTATCCTTCATTGCCACTGCATGTTCCCTGACCTCCCCATGCTGACAACCCAGCGGTGCTTTTCTCCATCCTACATTGCCACTCACTGCCTATCCTAATTCAGTCCCTCCGATTTACACCACCCCATGATGTTTTTCTCACTCCTACTAGTGAATGTAACACACACCCATACAATGCGCACCACCCCGTGATGTTTTTCTCACTCCTACTAGTGAATGTAATGTAACACACACCCATACAATGCGCACCACCCCGCGATGTTTTTCAGAAACCTATCCTACATTGCCACTGCATGTTCCCTGACCTCCCCATGCTGACCACCCGGCGGTGCTTTTCTCCATCCTAAATTGCCACTCACTGCCTATCCTAATTCAGAACCTCCAATTCACACCACCCCGTGATGTTTTTCTCACTCCTACTAGTGAACGTAATGTAACACACACCCATACAAGCCGCACCACCCCGTGATGTTTTTCTCACTCCTACTAGTGAATGTAATGTAACACACACGCATACAATGCGCACCACCCCGCGATGATTTTCAGAAACCTATCCTACATTGCCACTGCATGTTCCCTGACCTCCCCATGTTGACCACCCCGCGGTGCTTTTCTCAATCCTACATTGCCACTCACTGCCTATCTCAATTCAGACCCTCCGATTCACACCACCCCGTGATGTTTTTCTCACTCCTACTAGTGAATGTAATGTAACACACACCCATACAATGCGCACCACCCCGTGATGTTTTTCTCACTCCTACTAGTGAATGTAATGTAACACACACCCATACAATGCGCACCACCCCGCGATGTTTTTCAGAAACCTATCCTACATTGCCACTACATGTTCCCTGACCTCCCCATGCTGACCACCCCGCGGTGCTTTTCTCCATCCTACATTGCCAATCACTGCCTATCCTAATTCAGACCCTCCGATTCACACCACCCCGTGATGTTTTTCTCACTCCTACTAGTGAATGTAATGTAACCCACGCCCATACAATGCGCACAACCCGTGATGTTTTTCTCACTCCTACTAGTGAATGTAATGTAACACACACACATACAATGCGCACCACCCCGGGATGTTATTCAAAAACCTATCCTACATTGCCACTGCATGTTCCCTGACCTCCCCACGCTGACCACCCCGCGGTGCTTTTCTCCATCCTACATTGCCACTCACTGCCTATCCTAATTCAGACCCTCCGATTCACACCACCCCGTGATGTTTTTCTCACTCCTACTAGCGAATGTAATGTAACACACACCCATACAATGCCTACCACGCCGTGATGTTTTTCTCACTCCTACTAGTGAATGTAATGTAACACACACCCATACAATGCGCACCACTCCGCGATGTTTTTCAAAAACCTATCCTACATTGCCACTGCATGTTCCCTGACCTCCCCATGCTGACCACCCCGCGGTGCTTTTCTCCATCCTACATTGCCACTCACTGCCTATCCTAATTCAGACCCTCCGATTCACACCACCCCGTGTTTTTCTCACTCCTACTAGTGAATGTAATGTAACACACACCCATACAATGCGCACCACCCCGTGATGTTTTTCTCACTCCTACTAGTGAATGTAATGTAACACACATCCATACAATGCGCACGACCCCGTGATGTTTTTCTCACTCCTACTAGTGAATGTAATGTAACACACACCCATACAATGCGCACCACCCCGCGATGTTTTTAGAAACCTATCCTACATTGCCACTGCATGTTCCCTGACCTCCCCATGCTGACCACCCCGCGGTGCTTTTCTCCATCCTACATTGCCACTCAGTGCCTATCCTAATACAGACCCTCCGAATCATACCACCCCGTGATGTTTTTCTCACTCCTACTAGTGAATATAATGTAACACACACCCATACAATGCGCACCACCCCGTGATGTTTTTCTCACTCCTACTAGTGAATGTAATGTAACACACACCCATACAATGCGCACCACCCCGCGATGTTTTTCAGAAACCTATCCTACATTGCCACTGCATGTTCCCTGACCTCCCCATGCTGACCACCCCACGGTGCTTTTCTCCATCCTACATTGCCACTCACTGCCTATCCTAATTCTGACCCGCCGATTCACACCACCCCGTGATGTTTTTCTCACTCCTACTAGTGAATGTAATGTAACACACACCCATACAATGCGCACCACCCAGCCATGTTTTTCAGAAACTTATCCTACATTGCCACTGCATGTTCCCTGACCTCCCCATGCTGACCAGCCTGCGGTGCTTTTCTCCATCCTACATTGCCACTCACTGCCTATCCTAATTCAGACCCTCCGATTCACACCACCCCGTGATGTTTTTCTCACTCCTACTAGTGAATGTAATGTAACACACACCCATACAATGCGCACCAGCCCGTGATGTTTTTCTCACTCCTACTAGTGAATGTAATGTAACACACACCCATACAATGCGCACCACCCCGCGATGTTTTTCAGAAACCTATCCTACATTGCCACTGCATGTTCCCTGACCTCCCCATGCTGACTACCCCGCGGTGCTTTTCTCCATCCTACATTGCCACTCACTGCCTATCCTAATTCAGACCCTCCGATTGACACCACCCCGTGATGTTTTTCTCACTCCTAATAGTGAATGTAATGTAACACACACCCATACAATGCGCACCACCCCGTGATGTTTTTCTCACTCCTACTAGTGAATGTAATGTAACACAGACCCATACAATGCGCACCACCCCGCGATGTTTTTCAGAAACCTATCCTTCATTGCCACTGCATGTTCCCGGACCTCCCCATGCTGACCACCCAGCGGTGCTTTTCTCCATCCTACATTGCCACTCACTGCCTATCCTAATTCAGTCCCTCCGATTCACACCACCCCATGATGTTTTTCTCACTCCTACTCGAGAATGTAACACACACCCATACAATGCGCACCACCCCGTGATGTTTTTCTCACTCCTACTAGTGAATGTAATGTAACACACACCCATACAATGCGCACCACCCCGCGATGTTTTTCAGAAACCTATCCTACATTGCCACTGCATGTTCCCTGACCTCCCCAGGCTGACCACCCGGCGGTGCTTTTCTCCATCCTAAATTGCCACTCAGTGCCTATCCTAATTCAGAACCTCCAATTCACACCACCCCGTGATGTTTTTCTCACTCCTACTAGTGAACGTAATGTAACACAACCCATACAAGCCGCACCACCCCGTGATGTTTTTCTCACTCCTACTAGTGAATGTAATGTAACACACACGCATACAATGCGCACCACCCCGCGATGATTTTCAGAAACCTATCCTACATTGCCACTGCATGTTCCCTGACCTCCCAATGTTGACCACCCCGCGGTGCTTTTCTCCATCCTACATTGCCACTCACTGCCTATCTCAATTCAGACCCTCCGATTCACACCACCCCGTGATGTTTTTCTCACTCCTACTAGTGAATGTAATGTAACACAAACCCATACAATGCGCACCACCCCGTGATGTTTTTCTCACTCCTACTAGTGAATGTAATGTAACACACACCCATACAATGCGCTACAGCCCGCGATGTTTTTCAGAAACCTATCCTACATTGCCACTACATGTTCCCTGACCTCCCCATGCTGACCACCCCGCGGTGCTTTTCTCCATCCTACATTGCCACTCACTGCCTATCCTAATTCAGACCCTCCGATTCACACCACCCCGTGATGTTTTTCTCACTCCTACTAGTGAATGTAATGTAACCCACGCCCATACAATGCGCACCACCCCGTGATGTTTTTCTCACTCCTACTAGTGAATGTAATGTAACACACACACATACAATGCGCACCACCCCGCGATGTTATTCAAAAACCTATCCTACATTGCCACTGCATGTTCCCTGACCTCCCCATGCTGACCACCCCGCGATGCTTTTCTCCATCCTACATTGCCACTCACTGCCTATCCTAATTCAGACCCTCCGATTCACACCACCCCGTGATGTTTTTCTCACTCCTACTAGTGAATATAATGTAACACACACCCATACAATGCGCACCACCCCGTGATGTTTTTCTCACTCCTACTAGTGAATGTAACGTAACACACACCCATCAATGCGCACCTCCCCGCGATGTTTTTGAGAAACCTATCCTACATTGCCACTGCATGTTCCCTGACCTCCCCATGCTGACCACCCCGCGGTGCGTTTCTCCATCCTACATTGCCACTCACTGCCTATCCTAATTCAGACCCTCCGATTCACACCACCCCGTGATGTTTTTCTCACTCCTACTAGTGAATGTACTGTAACACACACCCGTACAATGCGCACCACCCCGTGATGTTTTTCTCACTCCTACTAGTGAATGTAATGTAACACACACCCATACAATGCGCACCACCCCGCGATGTTTTTCAGAAACCTATCCTACATTGCCACTGCATGTTCCCTGACCTCCCCATGCTGACCACCCGCGGTGCTTTTCTCCATCCTACATTGCCACTCACTGCGTATCCTAATTCAGACCCTCCGATTCACACCACCCTGTGATGTTTTTCTCACTGCTACTAGTGAATGTAATGTAACACACACCCATAGAATGCGCACCACCCCGTGATGTTTTTCTCACTCCTACTAGTGAATGTAATGTAACACACACCCATACAATGCGCACCACCCCGTGATGTTTTTCTCACTCCTACTAGTGAATGTAATGTAACACACACCCATACAATGCGCACCACCCCGCGATGTTTTTCAGAAACCTATCCTACATTGCCACTGCATGTTCCCTGACCTCCCCATGCTGACCACCCCGCGGTGCTATTCTCCATTCTACATTGCCACTCACTGCCTATCCTAATTCAGACCCTCCGATTCACACCACTCCGTGATGTTTTTCTCACTCCTATTAGTGAGTGTAATGTAACACACGCCCATACAATGCGCACCACCCCGTGATGTTTTTCTCATTCCTACTAGTGAAAGTAATGTAACACACACCCATACAATGCGGACCACCCCGCGATGTTTTTCAGAAACCTATCCTACATTGCCACTGCACGTACCCTGACCTCCCCATGCTGAACACCCCGTGGTGTTTTTCTCCATCCTACTTTGCCACTCACTGCCTATCCTAATTCAGACCCTCCGATTCACACCACCCCGTGATGTTTTTCTCACTCCTACTAGTGAATATAAGGTAACACACACCCATACAATGCGCACCACCCTGCGATGTTTTTCAGAAACCTATCCTACATTGCCATTGCATGTTCCCTGACCTCCCCACGCTGACCACCCCGCGGTGCTTTTCTCCATCCTACATTGCCACTCACTGCCTATCCTAATTCAGACCCTCCGATTCACACCACCCCGTGATGTTTTTCTCACTCCTACTAGTGAACGTAATGTAACACACACCCATACAATGTGCACCACCCCGTGATGTTTTTCTCACTCCTACTAGTGAATGTAATGTAACACACACCCATACAATGCGCACCACCCCGCGATATTTTTCAGAAACCTATCCTACATTGCCACTGCGTTTTCCCTGACCTCCCCATGCTGACCACCCCGCGGTGCTTTTCTCCATCCTACATTGCCACTCACTGCCTATCCTAATTCAGACCCTCCGATTCACACCACGCCGTGATGTTTTTCTCACTCCTACTAGTGAATGTAATTTAACACACACACATACAATGCCCACCACCCCGTGATGTTTTTCTCACTCCTACTAGTGAATGTAATGTAACACACACCCATACAATGCGCACCACCCCGCGATGTTTTTCAGAAACCTACATTGCCACTGCATGTTCCCTGACCTCCCCATGCTGACCACCCCGCGGTGCTTTTCTCCATACTACATTGCCATTCACTGCCTATCCTAATTCAGACCCTCCGATTCACACCACCCCGTGATGTTTTTCTCACTCCTAATAGTGAATGTAATGTAACACACACCCATACAATGCGCACCACCCCGTGATGTTTTTCTCACTCCTACTAGTGAATGTAATGTAACACAGACCCATACAATGCGCACCACCCCGCGATGTTTTTCAGAAACCTATCCTTCATTGCCACTGCATGTTCCCGGACATCCCCATGCTGACCACCCAGCGGTGCTTTTCTCCATCCTACATTGCCACTCACTGCCTATCCTAATTCAGTCCCTCCGATTCACACCACCCCATGATGTTTTTCTCACTCCTACTCGAGAATGTAACACACACCCATACAATGCGCACCACCCCGTGATGTTTTTCTCACTCCTACTAGTGAATGTAATGTAACACAGACCCATACAATGCGCACCACCCCGCGATGTTTTTCAGAAACCTATCCTTCATTGCCACTGCATGTTCCCGGACCTCCCCATGCTGACCACCCAGCGGTGCTTTTCTCCATCCTACATTGCCACTCACTGCCTATCCTAATTCAGTCCCTCCGATTCACACCACCCCATGATGTTTTTCTCACTCCTACTCGAGAATGTAACACACACCCATACAATGCGCACCACCCCGTGATGTTTTTCTCACTCCTACTAGTGAATGTAATGTAACACACACCCATACAATGCGCACCACCCCGCGATGTTTTTCAGAAACCTATCCTACATTGCCACTGCATGTTCCCTGACCTCCCCAGGCTGACCACCCGGCGGTGCTTTTCTCCATCCTAAATTGCCACTCAGTGCCTATCCTAATTCAGAACCTCCAATTCACACCACCCCGTGATGTTTTTCTCACTCCTACTAGTGAACGTAATGTAACACACACCCATACAAGCCGCACCACCCCGTGATGTTTTTCTCACTCCTACTAGTGAATGTAATGTAACACACACGCATACAATGCGCACCACCCCGCGATGATTTTCAGAAACCTATCCTACATTGCCACTGCATGTTCCCTGACCTCCCAATGTTGACCACCCCGCGGTGCTTTTCTCCATCCTACATTGCCACTCACTGCCTATCTCAATTCAGACCCTCCGATTCACACCACCCCGTGATGTTTTTCTCACTCCTACTAGTGAATGTAATGTAACACAAACCCATACAATGCGCACCACCCCGTGATGTTTTTCTCACTCCTACTAGTGAATGTAATGTAACACACACCCATACAATGCGCTACAGCCCGCGATGTTTTTCAGAAACCTATCCTACATTGCCACTACATGTTCCCTGACCTCCCCATGCTGACCACCCCGCGGTGCTTTTCTCCATCCTACATTGCCACTCACTGCCTATCCTAATTCAGACCCTCCGATTCACACCACCCCGTGATGTTTTTCTCACTCC
The DNA here is from genome assembly GCF_034190915.1 of Cavia porcellus. Taxonomy (NCBI): domain Eukaryota; kingdom Metazoa; phylum Chordata; class Mammalia; order Rodentia; family Caviidae; genus Cavia; species Cavia porcellus. The sequence goes on along the minus strand of NW_026947599.1, from coordinate 862,040 downwards.
TACTAGTGAATGTAATGTAACCCACGCCCATACAATGCGCACCACCCCGTGATGTTTTTCTCACTCCTACTAGTGAATGTAATGTAACACACACACATACAATGCGCACCACCCCGCGATGTTATTCAAAAACCTATCCTACATTGCCACTGCATGTTCCCTGACCTCCCCATGCTGACCACCCCGCGATGCTTTTCTCCATCCTACATTGCCACTCACTGCCTATCCTAATTCAGACCCTCCGATTCACACCACCCCGTGATGTTTTTCTCACTCCTACTAGTGAATATAATGTAACACACACCCATACAATGCGCACCACCCCGTGATGTTTTTCTCACTCCTACTAGTGAATGTAACGTAACACACACCCATCAATGCGCACCTCCCCGCGATGTTTTTGAGAAACCTATCCTACATTGCCACTGCATGTTCCCTGACCTCCCCATGCTGACCACCCCGCGGTGCGTTTCTCCATCCTACATTGCCACTCACTGCCTATCCTAATTCAGACCCTCCGATTCACACCACCCCGTGATGTTTTTCTCACTCCTACAAGTGAATGTAATGTAACACACACCCATACAATGCGCACCACCCCGTGATGTTTTTCTCACTCCTACTAGTGAATGTAATGTAACACACACCCATACAATGCGCACCACCCCGCGATATTTTTCAGAAACCTATCCTACATTGCCACTGCATGTTCCCTGACCTCCCCATGCTGACCACCCGCGGTGCTTTTCTCCATCCTACATTGCCACTCACTGCGTATCCTAATTCAGACCCTCCGATTCACACCACCCTGTGATGTTTTTCTCACTGCTACTAGTGAATGTAATGTAACACACACCCATAGAATGCGCACCACCCCGTGATGTTTTTCTCACTCCTACTAGTGAATGTAATGTAACACACACCCATACAATGCGCACCACCCCGTGATGTTTTTCTCACTCCTACTAGTGAATGTAATGTAACACACACCCATACAATGCGCACCACCCCGCGATGTTTTTCAGAAACCTATCCTACATTGCCACTGCATGTTCCCTGACCTCCCCATGCTGACCACCCCGCGGTGCTATTCTCCATCCTACATTGCCACTCACTGCCTATCCTAATTCAGACCCTCCGATTCACACCACTCCGTGATGTTTTTCTCACTCCTATTAGTGAATGTAATGTAACACACGCCCATACAATGCGCACCACCCCGTGATGTTTTTCTCATTCCTACTAGTGAAAGTAATGTAACACACACCCATACAATGCGGACCACCCCGCGATGTTTTTCAGAAACCTATCCTACATTGCCACTGCACGTTCCCTGACCTCCCCATGCTGAACACCCCGTGGTGCTTTTCTCCATCCTACTTTGCCACTCACTGCCTATCCTAATTCAGACCCTCCGTTTCACACCACCCCGTGATGTTTTTCTCACTCCTACTAGTGAATATAAGGTAACACACACCCATACAATGCGCACCACCCTGCGATGTTTTTCAGAAACCTATCCTACATTGCCATTGCATGTTCCCTGACCTCCCCACGCTGACCACCCCGCGGTGCTTTTCTCCATCCTACATTGCCACTCACTGCCTATCCTAATTCAGACCCTCCGATTCACACCACCCCGTGATGTTTTTCACACTCCTACTAGTGAACGTAATGTAACACACACCCATACAATGTGCACCACCCCGTGATGTTTTTCTCACTCCTACTAGTGAATGTAATGTAACACACACCCATACAATGCGCACCACCCCGCGATATTTTTCAGAAACCTATCCTACATTGCCACTGCGTTTTCCCTGACCTCCCCATGCTGACCACCCCGCGGTGCTTTTCTCCATCCTACATTGCCACTCACTGCCTATCCTAATTCAGACCCTCCGATTCACACCACGCCGTGATGTTTTTCTCACTCCTACTAGTGAATGTAATTTAACACACACACATACAATGCCCACCACCCCGTGATGTTTTTCTCACTCCTACTAGTGAATGTAATGTAACACACACCCATACAATGCGCACCACCCCGCGATGTTTTTCAGAAACCTACATTGCCACTGCATGTTCCCTGACCTCCCCATGCTGACCACCCCGCGGTGCTTTTCTCCATACTACATTGCCATTCACTGCCTATCCTAATTCAGACCCTCCGATTCACACCACCCCGTGATGTTTTTCTCACTCCTAATAGTGAATGTAATGTAACACACACCCATACAATGCGCACCACCCCGTGATGTTTTTCTCACTCCTACTAGTGAATGTAATGTAACACAGACCCATACAATGCGCACCACCCCGCGATGTTTTTCAGAAACCTATCCTTCATTGCCACTGCATGTTCCCGGACCTCCCCATGCTGACCACCCAGCGGTGCTTTTCTCCATCCTACATTGCCACTCACTGCCTATCCTAATTCAGTCCCTCCGATTCACACCACCCCATGATGTTTTTCTCACTCCTACTCGAGAATGTAACACACACCCATACAATGCGCACCACCCCGTGATGTTTTTCTCACTCCTACTAGTGAATGTAATGTAACACACACCCATACAATGCGCACCACCCCGCGATGTTTTTCAGAAACCTATCCTACCTTGCCACTGCATGTTCCCTGACCTCCCCAGGCTGACCACCCGGCGGTGCTTTTCTCCATCCTAAATTGCCACTCACTGCCTATCCTAATTCAGAACCTCCAATTCACACCACCCCGTGATGTTTTTCTCACTCCTACTAGTGAACGTAATGTAACACACACCCATACAAGCCGCACCACCCCGTGATGTTTTTCTCACTCCTACTAGTGAATGTAATGTAACACACACGCATACAATGCGCACCACCCCGCCATGATTTTCAGAAACCTATCCTACATTGCCACTGCATGTTCCCTGACCTCCCCATGTTGACCACCCCGCGGTGCTTTTCTCCATCCTACATTGCCACTCACTGCCTATCTCAATTCAGACCCTCCGATTCACACCACCCCGTGATGTTTTTCTCACTCCTACTAGTGAATGTAATGTAACACAAACCCATACAATGCGCACCACCCCGTGATGTTTTTCTCACTCCTACTAGTGAATGTAATGTAACACACACCCACACAATGCGCTACAGCCCGCGATGTTTTTCAGAAACCTATCCTACATTGCCACTACATGTTCCCTGACCTCCCCATGCTGACCACCCCGCGGTGCTTTTCTCCATCCTACATTGCCACTCACTGCCTATCCTAATTCAGACCCTCCGATTCACACCACCCCGTGATGTTTTTCTCACTCCTACTAGTGAATGTAATGTAACCCACGCCCATACAATGCGCACCACCCCGTGATGTTTTTCTCACTCCTACTAGTGAATGTAATGTAACACACACACATACAATGCGCACCACCCCGCGATGTTATTCAAAAACCTATCCTACATTGCCACTGCATGTTCCCTGACCTCCCCAAGCTGACCACCCCGCGATGCTTTTCTCCATCCTACATTGCCACTCACTGCCTATCCTAATTCAGACCCTCCGATTCACACCACCCCGTGATGTTTTTCTCACTCCTACTAGTGAATATAATGTAACACACACCCATACAATGCGCACCACCCCGTGATGTTTTTCTCACTCCTACTAGTGAATGTAACGTAACACACACCCATCAATGCGCACCTCCCCGCGATGTTTTTGAGAAACCTATCCTACATTGCCACTGCATGTTCCCTGACCTCCCCATGCTGACCACCCCGCGGTGCGTTTCTCCATCCTACATTGCCACTCACTGCCTATCCTAATTCAGACCCTCCGATTCACACCACCCCGTGATGTTTTTCTCACTCCTACTAGTGAATGTAATGTAACACACACCCGTACAATGCGCACCACCCCGTGATGTTTTTCTCACTCCTACTAGTGAATGTAATGTAACACACACCCATACAATGCGCACCACCCCGCGATGTTTTTCAGAAACCTATCCTACATTGCCACTGCATGTTCCCTGACCTCCCCATGCTGACCACCCGCGGTGCTTTTCTCCATCCTACATTGCCACTCACTGCGTATCCTAATTCAGACCCTCCGATTCACACCACCCTGTGATGTTTTTCTCACTGCTACTAGTGAATGTAATGTAACACACACCCATAGAATGCGCACCACCCCGTGATGTTTTTCTCACTCCTACTAGTGAATGTAATGTAACACACACCCATACAATGCGCACCACCCCGTGATGTTTTTCTCACTCCTACTAGTGAATGTAATGTAACACACACCCATACAATGCGCACCACCCCGCGATGTTTTTCAGAAACCTATCCTACATTGCTACTGCATGTTCCCTGACCTCCCCATGCTGACCACCCCGCGGTGCTTTTCTCCATCCTACATTGCCACTCACTGCCTATCCTAATTCAGACCCTCCGATTCACACCACTCCGTGATGTTTTTCTCACTCCTATTAGTGAATGTAATGTAACACACGCCCATACAATGCGCACCACCCCGTGATGTTTTTCTCATTCCTACTAGTGAAAGTAATGTAACACACACCCATACAATGCGGACCACCCCGCGATGTTTTTCAGAAACCTATCCTACATTGCCACTGCACGTTCCCTGACCTCCCCATGCTGAACACCCCGTGGTGCTTTTCTCCATCCTACTTTGCCACTCACTGCCTATCCTAATTCAGACCCTCCGATTCACACCACCCCGTGATGTTTTTCTCACTCCTACTAGTGAATATAAGGTAACACACACCCATACAATGCGCACCACCCTTCGATGTTTTTCAGAAACCTATCCTACATTGCCATTGCATGTTCCCTGACCTCCCCACGCTGACCACCCCGCGGTGCTTTTCTCCATCCTACATTGCCACTCACTGCCTATCCTAATTCAGACCCTCCGATTCACACCACCCCGTGATGTTTTTCTCACTCCTACTAGTGAACGTAATGTAACACACACCCATACAATGTGCACCACCCCGTGATGTTTTTCTCACTCCTACTAGTGAATGTAATGTAACACACACCCATACAATGCGCACCACCCCGCGATATTTTTCAGAAACCTATCCTACATTGCCACTGCGTTTTCCCTGACCTCCCCATGCTGACCACCCCGCGGTGCTTTTCTCCATCCTACATTGCCACTCACTGCCTATCCTAATTCAGACCCTCCGATTCACACCACGCCGTGATGTTTTTCTCACTCCTACTAGTGAATGTAATTTAACACACACACATACAATGCCCACCACCCCGTGATGTTTTTCTCACTCCTACTAGTGAATGTAATGTAACACACACCCATACAATGCGCACCACCCCGCGATGTTTTTCAGAAACCTACATTGCCACTGCATGTTCCCTGACCTCCCCATGCTGACCACCCCGCGGTGCTTTTCTCCATACTACATTGCCATTCACTGCCTATCCTAATTCAGACCCTCCGATTCACACCACCCCGTGATGTTTTTCTCACTCCTACTAGTGAATGTAATGTAACACACACCCATACAATGCGCACCACCCCGTGATGTTTTTCTCACTCCTACTAGTGAATGTAATGTAACACACACCCATAAAATGCGCACCACCCCGTGACGTTTTTCTCACTCCTACTAGTGAATGTAATGTAACACACACACATGCAATGCGCACCACCCCTTGATGTTTTTCTCACTCCTACTAGTGAATGTAATGTAACACACAGCCATACAATGCGCACCACCCCGCGATGTTTTTCAGAAACCTATCCTACATTGCCACTGCATGTTCCCTGACCTCCCCATGCTGACCACCCCGCGGGGCTTTTCTCCATACTACATTGCAACTCGCTGCCTATCCTAATTCAGACCCTCTGATTCACACCACCCCGTGATGTTTTTCTCACTCCTACTAGTGAATGTAATGTAACACACACCCATACAATGCGCACCACCCCGTGATGTTTTTCTCACTCCTACTAGTGAATGTAATGTAACACACACCCATACAATGCGCACCACCCCGTGATGTTTTTCTTACTCCTACTAGTGAATGTAATGTAACACACAGCCATACAATGCACACCACCCCGCGAAGTTTTTCAGAAACCTATCCTACATTGCCACTGCATGTTCCCTCACCTCCCCATGCTGACCACCCCGCGGTGCTTTTCTCCATCCTACATTGCCACTCACTGCCTATCCTAAATGAGACCCTCCGATTCACACCACCCCGTGATGTTTTTCTCACTCCTACTAGTGAATGTAATGTAACACACACCCATACAATGCGCACCACCCCGTGATGTTTTTCTCACTCCTACTAGTGAATGTAATGTAACACACACCCATACAATGCGCACCACCCCGCGATGTTTTTCAGAAAGCTATCCTACATTGCCACTGCATGTTCCCTGACCTCCCCATGCTGACCACCCCACGGTGCTTTTCTCCATCCTACATTGCCACTCACTGCCTATCCTAATTCAGACCCTCCGATTCACACCAACCCCTGATGTTTTTCTCACTCCTACTAGTGAATGTAATGTAACACACACCCATACAATGCGCACCACCCCGTGATGTTTTTCTCACTCCTACTAGTGAATGTAATGTAACACACACCCATACAATGCGCACCACCCCGCGATGTTTTTCAGAAACCTATCCTACATTGCCACTGCCTGTTCCCTGACCTCCCCATGCTGACCACCCCGCGGTGCTTTTCTCCATCCTACATTGCCACTCACTGCCTATCCTAATTCAGACCCTCCGATTCACACCACCCCGTGATGTTTTTCTCACTCCTACTAGTGAATGTAATGTAACACACACCCATACAATGCCTACCACCCCGTGATGTTTTTCTCACTCCTACTAGTGAATGTAATGTAACACACACCCATACAATGCGCACCACCCCGCGATGTTTTCCAGAAACCTATCCTACATTGCCACTGCATTTCCCTGACCTCCCCACGCTGACCACCCCGCGGTGCTTTTCTCCATCCTACATTGCCACTCACTGCCTATCCTGATTCAGACCCTCCCATTATCACCACCCCGTGATGTTTTTCTCACTCCTACTAGTGAATGTAATGTAACACACACCCATACAATGTGAACCACCCCGTGATGTTTTTCTCACTCCTACTAGTGAATGCAATGTAACACACACCCATACAATGCGCACCACCCCGCGATGTTTTTCAGAAACCTATCCTACATTGCCACTGCATGTTCCCTGACCTCCCCATGCTGACCACCCCGCGGTGCTTTTCTCCATCCTACATTGCCACTCACTGCCTATCCTAATTCAGACCCTCCGATTCACACCACCCCGTGATGTTTTTCTCACACCTACTAGTGAATCTAATGTAACACACACCCATACAATGCCCACCACCCCGTGATGTTTTTCTCACTCCTACTAGTGAATGTAATGTAACACACACCCATAAAATGCGCACCACCCCGCGATGTTTTTCAAAAACATATCCTAAATTGCCACTGCATGTTTCCTGACCTCCCCATGCAAACCACCCCGTGGTGCTTTTCTCCATCCTACATTGCCACTCACTGCCTATCCTAATTCAGACCTTCCGATTCACACCACCCCGTGATGTTTTTCTCACTCCTACTAGCGAATGTAATGTAACACACACCCATACAATGCCCACCTCCCCGTGATGTTTTTCTCACTCCTACTAGTGAATGTAATGTAACACACACCCATACAATGCGCACGACTCTGCGATGTTTTTCAGAAACCTATCCTACATTGCCACTGCATGTTCCCTGACCTCCCCATGCTGACCACCCCGTGGTGCTTTTCTCCATCCTACATTGCCACTCACTGCCTATCCTAATTCAGACCCTCCGATTCACACCACCCCGTTATGTTTTTCTCACTCCTATTAGTGAATGTAATGTAACACACGCCCATACAATGCGCACCACCCCGTGATGTTTTTCTCACTCCTACTAGTGAATGTAATGTAACACACACCCATACAATGCGCACCACCCCGCGATGTTTTTCAGAAACCTATCCTACATTGCCACTGCACGTTCCCTGACCTCCCCATGCTGAACACCCCGCGGTGCTTTTCTCCATCCTACTTTGCCACTCACTGCCTATCCTAATTCAGACCCTCCGATTCACACCACCCCGTGATGTTTTTCTCACTCCTACTAGTGAATGTAATGTAACACACACCCATACAATGCGCACCACCCCGTGATGTTTTTCTCACTCCTACTAGTGAATGTAATGTAACACACACCCATACAATGCGCACCACCCCGTGACGTTTTTCTCACTCCTACTAGTGAATGTAATGTAACACACACACATGCAATGCGCACCACCCCGTGATGTTTTTCTCACTCCTACTAGTGAATGTAATGTAACACACAGCCATACAATGCGCACCACCCCGCGATGTTTTTCAGAAACTTATCCTACTTTGCCACTGCATGTTCCCTGACCTCCCCATGCTGACAACCCCGCGGGGCTTTTCTCCATCCTACATTGCAACTCACTGCCTATCCTAATTCAGACCGTCTGATTCACACCACCCCGTGATGGTTTTCTCACTCCTACTAGTGAATGTAATGTAACACACACCCATACAATGCGCACCACCCCGTGATATTTTTCTCACTCCTACTAGTGAATGTAATGTAACACACACCCATACAATGCGCACCACCCCGTGATGTTTTTCTTACTCCTACTAGTGAATGTAATGTAACACACACCCATACAATGCGCACCACCCCGCGATGTTTTTCAGAAACCTATCCTACATTGCCACTGCATGTTCCCTGAACTCCCCATGCTGACCACCCCGCGGTGCTTTTCTCCATCCTACATTGCCACTCACTGCCTATCCTAAATGAGACACTCCGATTCACACCACCCCGTGATGTTTTTCTCACTCCTACTAGTGAATGTAATGTAACACACACCCATACAATGCGCACCACCCCGTGATGTTTTTCTCACTCCTACTAGTGAATGTAATGTAACACACACCCATACAATACGCACCACCCCGCGATGTTTTTCAGAAACCTATCCTACATTGTCACTGCATGTTCCCTGACCTCCCCATGCTGACCACCCCGCGGTGCTTTTCTCCATCCTACATTGCCACTCACTGCCAATCCTAATTCAGACCCTCCGATTCACACCACCCCGTGATGTTTTTCTCACTCCTACTAGTGAATGTAATGTAACACACACCCATACAATGCGCAACACCCCGTGATGTTTTTCTCACTCCTACTAGTGAATGTAATGTAACACACACCCATACAATGCGCACCACCCCGCGATGTTTTTCAGAAACCTATCCTACATTGCCACTGCATGTTCCCTGACCTCCCCATGCTGACCACCCCGCGGTGCTTTTCTCCATCCTACATTCCCACTCACTGCCTATCCTAATTCAGACCCTCCGATTCACACCACCCCGTGATGTTTTTCTCACTCCTACTAATGAATGTAATGTAACACACACCCATACAATGCCCACCACCCCGTGATGTTTTTCTCACTCCTACTAGTGAATGTAATGTAACACACACCCATACAATGCGCACCACCCCGCGATGTTTTCCAGAAACCTATCCTACATTGCCACTGCATTTCCCTGACCTCCCCACGCTGACCACCCCGCGGTGCTTTTCTCCATCGTACATTGCCACTCACTGCCTATCCTAATTCAGACCCTCCGATTATCACCACCCCGTGATGTTTTTCTCACTCCTACTAGTGAATGTAATGTAACACACACCCATACAATGTGCACCACCCCGTGATGTTTTTCTCACTCCTACTAGTGAATGCAATGTAACACACACCCATACAATGCGCACCACCCCGCAATGTTTTTCAGAAACCTATTCTACATTGCCACTGCATGTTCCCTGACCTCCCCATGCTGACCACCCCGCGGTGCTTTTCTCCATCCTATATTGCCACTCACTGCCTATCCTAATTCAGACCCTCCGATTCACACCACCCCGTGATGTTTTTCTCACACCTACTAGAGAATGTAATGTAACACACACCCATACAATGCCCACCACCCCGTGATGTTTTTCTCACTCCTACTAGTGAATGTAATGTAACACACACCCATACAATGCGCACCACTCCGCGATGTTTTTCAGAAACCTATCCTACATTGCCACTGCATGTTCCCTGACCTCCCCATGCTGACCACCCCGTGGTGCTTTTCTCCATCCTACATTGCCACTCACTGCCTATCCTAATTCAGACCCTCCGATTCACACCACCCCGTGATATTTTTCTCACTCCTACTCGTGAATGTAATGTAACACACACCCATACAATGCGCACCACCCCGTGATGTTTTTCTCACTCCTACTAGTGAATGTAATGTAACACACACCCATACAATGCGCACCACCCCGCGATGTTTTTCAGAAACCTATCCTACATTGCCACTGCATGTTCCCTGACCTCCCCATGCTGACCACCCCGCGGTGCTTTTCTCCATCCTACATTGCCACTCACTGCCTATCCTAATTCAGACCGTCCGATTCACACCACCCCGTGATGTTTTTCTCACTCCTACTAGTGAATGTAATGTAACACACACCCATACAATGCGCACCACCCCGTGATGTTTTTCTCACTCCTACTAGTGAATGTAATGTAACACACACCCATACAATGCGCACCAGCCCGCGATGTTTTTCAGAAACCTATCCTACATTGCCACTGCATGTTACCTGACCTCCCCATGCTGACCACCCCGCGGTGCTTTTCTCCATCCTACATTGCCACTCACTGCCTATCCTAAATGAGACCCTCCGATTCACACCACCCCGTGATGTTTTTCTCACTCCTACTAGTGAATGTAATGTAACACACACCCATACAATGCGCACCACCCCGTGATGTTTTTCTCACTCCTACTAGTGAATGTAATGTAACACACACCCATACAATGCGCACCACCCCGCGATGTTTTTCAGAAACCTATCCTACATTGCCACTGCATGTTCCCTGAACTCCCCATGCTGACCACACCGCGGTGCTTTTCTCCATCCTACATTGCCACTCACTGCCTATTCTAATTCAGACCTTCTGATTCACACCACCCCGTGATGTTTTTCTCACTCCTACTAGTGAATGTAATGTAACACACACCCATACAATGCGCACCACCCCGAGATGTTTTTCTCACTCCTACTAGTGTATGTAATGTAACACACACCCATACAATTCGCACCACCCCGCGATGTTTTTCAGAAACCTATCCTACATTGCCACTGCATGTTCCCTGACCTCCCCATGCTGACCACCCCGCGGTGCTTTTCTCCATCCTACATTTCACTCACTGCCTATCCTAATTCAGACCCTCCGATTCACACCACCACGTGATGTTTTTCTCACTCCTACTAGTGAATGTAATGTAACACACACCCATACAATGCGCACCAACCCGTGATGTTTTTCTCACTCCTACTAGTGAATGTAATGTAACACACACCCATACAATGCACACCACCCCGCGAAGTTTTTCAGAAACCTATCCTACATTGCCACTGCATGTTCCCTGACCTCCCCATGCTGACCACCCCGCGGTGCTTTTCTCCATCCTACATTGCCACTCACTGCCTATCCTAAATGAGACCCTCCGATTCACACCACCCCGTGATGTTTTTCTCACTCCTACTAGTGAATGTAATGTAACACACACCCATACAATGCGCACCACCCCGTGATGTTTTTCTCACTCCTACTAGTCAATGTAATGTAACACACACCCATACAATGCGCACCACCCCGCGATGTTTTTCAGAAACCTATCCTACATTGCCACTGCATGTTCCCTGACCTCCCCATGCTGACCACCCCGCGGTGCTTTTCTCCATCCTACATTGCCACTCACTGCCTATCCTAATTCAGACCCTCCGATTCACACCACCCCATGATGTTTTTCTCACTCCTATTAGTGAATGTAATGTAACACACACCCATACAATGCGCACCACCCCGTGATGTTTTTCTCACTCCTACTAGTGAATGTAATGTAACACACACCCATACAATGCGCACCACCCCGCGATGATTTTCAGAAACCTATCCTACATTGCCACTGCATGTTCCCTGACCTCCCCATGCTGACCACCCCGCGGTGCTTTTCTCCATCCTACATTGCCACTCACTGCCTATCCTAATTCAGACCCTCCGATTCACACCACCCCGTGATGTTTTTCTCACTCCTACTAGTGAATGTAATGTAACACACACCCATACAATGCCCACCACCCCGTGATGTTTTTCTCACTCCTACTAGTGAATGTAATGTAACACACACCCATACAATGCGCACCACCTCGCGATGTTTTCCAGAAACCTATCCTACATTGCCACTGCATGTTCCCTGACCTCCCCATGCTGACCACCCCGCGGTGCTTTTCTCCATCCTACATTGCCACTCACTGCCTATCCTAATTCAGACCCTCCGATTCACACCACCCCGTGATGTTTTTCTCACTCCTACTAGTGAATGTAATGTAACAGACACCCATACAATGCCCACAACGCCGTGATGTTTTTCTCACTCCTACTAGTGAATGTAATGTAACACACACCCATACAATGCGCACCACCCCGCGATGTTTTTCAGAAACCTATCCTACATTGCCACTGCATGTTCCCTGACCTCCCCACGCTGACCACCCCGCGGTGCTTTTCTCCATCCTACATTGCCACTCACTGCCTATCCTAATTCAGACCCTCCGATTCACACCACCCCGTGATGTTTTTCTCACTCCTACTAGCGAATGTAATGTAACACACACCCATACAATGCCTACCACGCCGTGATGTTTTTCTCATTCCTACTAGTGAATGTAATGTAACACACACCCATACAATGCGCACCACTCCGCGATGTTTTTCAGAAACCTATCCTACATTGCCACTGCATGTTCCCTGACCTCCCCATGCTGACCACCCCGCGGTGCTTTTCTCCATCCTACATTGCCACTCACTGCCTATCCTAATTCAGACCCTCCGATTCACACCACCTCGTGATATTTTTCTCACTCCTACTAGTGAATGTAATGTAACACACACCCATACAATGCGCACCACCCCGTGATGTTTTTCTCACTCCTACTAGTGAATGTAATGTAACACACACCCATACAATGCGCACCACCCCGTGATGTTTTTCTCACTCCTACTAGTGAATGTAATGTAACACACACCCATACAATGCGCACCACCCCGCGATGTTTTTCAGAAACCTATCCTACATTGCCACTGCATGTTCCCTGACCTCCCCATGCTGACCACCCCGCGGTGCTTTTCTCCATCCTACATTGCCACTCACTGCCTATCCTAATTCAGACACTCCGATTCACACCACCCCGTGATGTTTTTCTCACTCCTACTAGTGAATGTAATGTAACACACACCCATACAACGCGCACCACCCCGTGATGTTTTTCTCACTCCTACTAATGAATGTAATGTAACACACACCCACACAATGCGCACCACCCCGTGATGTTTTTCTCACTCCTACTAGTGAATGTAATGTAACACACACCCATACAATGCGCACCACCCCGTGATGTTTTTCTCACTCCTACTAGTGAATGTAATGTAACACACACTCATACAATGCGCACCACCCCGCGATGTTTTTCAGAAACCTATCCTACATTGCCAGTACATGTTCCCTGACCTCCCCATGCTGACCACCCCGCGGTGCTTTTCTCCATCCTACATTGCCACTCACTGCCTATCCTAATTCAGACCCTCCGATTCACACCACCCCGTGATGTTTTTCTCACTCCTACTAGTGAATGTAATGTAACACACACCCATACAATGCGCACCACCCCGTGATGTTTTTCTCACTCCTACTAGTGAATGTAATGTAACACACACGCATACAATGCGCACCACACCGCGATGTTTTTCAGAAACCTATCCTACATTGCCACTGCATGTTCCCTGACCTCCCCATGCTGACCACCCCGCGGTGCTTTTCTCCATCCTACATTGCCACTCACTGCCTATCCTAATTCAGACCCTCCGATTCACACCACCCCGTGATGTTTTTCTCACACCTACTCGTGAATGTAATGTAACACACACCCATACAATGCCCACCACCCCGTGATGTTTTTCTCACTCCTACTAGTGAATGTAATGTAACACACACACCCATACAATGCGCACCACCCCGCGATGTTTTTCAGAAACCTACATTGCCACTGCATGTTCCCTGACCTCCCCATGCTGACCACCCCGCGGTGCTTTTCTCCATACTACATTGCCACTCACTGCCTATCCTAATTCAGACCCTCCGATTCACACCACCCCGTGATGTTTTTCTCACTCCTACTAGTGAATGTAATGTAACACACACCCATACAATGCGCACCACCCCGTGATGTTTTTCTCACTCCTACTAGTGAATGTAATGTAACACACACCCATAAAATGCGCACCACCCCGTGACGTTTTTCTCACTCCTACTAGTGAATGTAATGTAACACACACACATGCAATGCGCACCACCCCGTGATGTTTTTCTCACTCCTACTAGTGAATGTAATGTAACACACAGCCATACAATGCGCACCACCCCGCGATGTTTTTCAGAAACTTATCCTACTTTGCCACTGCATGTTCCCTGACCTCCCCATGCTGACAACCCCGCGGGGCTTTTCTCCATCCTACATTGCAACTCACTGCCTATCCTAATTCAGACCGTCTGATTCACACCACCCCGTGATGGTTTTCTCCCTCCTACTTGTGAATGTAATGTAACACACACCCATACAATGCGCACCACCCCGTGATGTTTTTCTCACTCCTACTAGTGAATGTAATGTAACACACACCCAAACAATGCGCACCACCCCGTGATGTTTTTCTTACTCCTACTAGTGAATGTAATATAACACACACCCATACAATGCGCACCATCCCGCGATGTTTTTCAGAAACCTATCCTACATTGCCACTGCATGTTCCCTGAACTCCCCATGCTGACCACCCCGCGGTGCTTTTCTCCATCCTACATTGCCACTCACTGCCTATCCTAAATGAGACCCTCCGATTCACACCACCCCGTGATGTTTTTCTCACTCCTACTAGTGAATGTAATGTAACACACACCCATACAATGCGCACCACCCCGTGATGTTTTTCTCACTCCTACTAGTGAATGTAATGTAACACACACCCATACAATGCGCACCACCCCGCGATGTTTTTCAGAAACCTATCCTACATTGTCACTGCATGTTCCCTGACCTCCCCATGCTGACCACCCCGCGGTGCTTTTCTCCATCCTACATTGCCACTCACTGCCAATCCTAATTCAGACCCTCCGATTCACACCACCCCGTGATGTTTTTCTCACTCCTACTAGTGAATGTAATGTAACACACACCCATACAATGCGCAACACCCCGTGATATTTTTCTCACTCCTACTAGTGAATGTAATGTAACACACACCCATACAATGCGCACCACCCCGCGATGTTTTTCAGAAACCTATCCTACATTGCCACTGCATGTTCCCTGACCTCCCCATGCTGACCACCCCGCGGTGCCTTTCTCCATCCTACATTGCCACTCACTGCCTATCCTAATTCAGACCCTCCGATTCACACCACCCCGTGATGTTTTTCTCACTCCTACTAATGAATGTAATGTAACACACACCCATACAATGCCCACCACCCCGTGATGTTTTTCTCACTCCTACTAGTGAATGTAATGTAACACACACCCATACAATGCGCACCACCCCGCGATGTTTTCCAGAAACCTATCCTACATTGCCACTGCATTTCCCTGACCTCCCCACGCTGACCACCCCGCGGTGCTTTTCTCCATGGTACATTGCCACTCACTGCCTATCCTAATTCAGACCCTCCGATTATCACCACCCCGTGATGTTTTTCTCACTCCTACTAGTGAATGTAATGTAACACACACCCATACAATGTGCACCACCCCGTGATGTTTTTCTCACTCCTACTAGTGAATGCAATGTAATACACACCCATACAATGCGCACCACCCCGCAATGTTTTTCAGAAACCTATCCTACATTGCCACTGCATGTTCCCTGACCTCCCCATGCTGACCACCCCGCGGTGCTTTTCTCCATCCTACATTGCCACTCACTGCCTATCCTAATTCAGACCCTCCGATTCACACCACCCCGTGATATTTTTCTCACACCTACTAGAGAATGTAATGTAACACACACCCATACAATGCCCACCACCCCGTGATGTTTTTCTCACTCCTACTAGTGAATGTAATGTAACACACACCCATACAATGCGCACCACTCCGCGATGTTTTTCAGAAACCTATCCTACATTGCCACTGCATGTTCCCTGACCTCCCCATGCTGACCACCCCGTGGTGCTTTTCTCCATCCTACATTGCCACTCACTGCCTATCCTAATTCAGACCCTCCGATTCACACCACCCCGTGATATTTTTCTCACTCCTACTCGTGAATGTAATGTAACACACACCCATACAATGCGCACCACCCCGTGATGTTTTTCTCACTCCTACTAGT
The DNA here is from genome assembly GCF_034190915.1 of Cavia porcellus. Taxonomy (NCBI): domain Eukaryota; kingdom Metazoa; phylum Chordata; class Mammalia; order Rodentia; family Caviidae; genus Cavia; species Cavia porcellus. The sequence goes on along the minus strand of NW_026947599.1, from coordinate 845,399 downwards.
GAATGTAATGTAACACACACCCATACAATGCGCACCACCCCGCGATGTTTTTCAGAAACCTATCCTACATTGCCACTGCATGTTCCCTGACCTCCCCATGCTGACCACCCCGCGGTGCTTCTCTCCATCCTACATTGCCACTCACTGCCTATCCTAATTCAGACCCTCCGATTCACACCACCCCGTGATGTTTTTCTCACTCCTACTAGTGAATGTAATGTAACACACACCCATACAATGCGCACCACCCCGTGATGTTTTTCTCACTCCTACTAGTGAATGTAATGTAACACACACCCATACAATGCGCACCAGCCCACGATGTTTTTCAGAAACCTATCCTACATTGCCACTGCATGTTCCCTGACCTCCCCATGCTGACCACCCCGCGGTGCTTTTCTCCATCCTACATTGCCACTCACTGCCTATCCTAAATGAGACCCTCCGATTCACACCACCCCGTGATGTTTTTCTCACTCCTACTAGTGAATGTAATGTAACACACACCCATACAATGCGCACCACCCCGTGATGTTTTTCTCACTCCTACTAGTGAATGTAATGTAACACACACCCATACAATGCGCACCACCCCGCGATGTTTTTCAGAAACCTATCCTACATTGCCACTGCATGTTCCTGACCTCCCCATGCTGACCACACCGCGGTGCTTTTCTCCATCCTACATTGCCACTCACTGCCTATTCTAATTCAGACCTTCTGATTCACACCACCCCGTGATGTTTTTCTCACTCCTACTAGTGAATGTAATGTAACACACACCCATACAATGCGCACCACCCCGAGATGTTTTTCTCACTCCTACTAGTGTATGTAATGTAACACACACCCATACAATTCGCACCACCCCGCGATGTTTTTCAGAAACCTATCCTACATTGCCACTGCATGTTCCCTGACCTCCCCATGCTGACCACCCCGCGGTGCTTTTCTCCATCCTACATTTCACTCACTGCCTATCCTAATTCAGACCCTCCGATTCACACCACCACGTGATGTTTTTCTCACTCCTACTAGTGAATGTAATGTAACACACATACAATGCCCACCACCCCGTGATGTTTTTCTCACTCCTACTAGTGAATGTAATGTAACACACACCCATACAATGCACACCACCCCGCGAAGTTTTTCAGAAACCTATCCTACATTGCCACTGCATGTTCCCTGACCTCCCCATGCTGACCACCCCGCGGTGCTTTTCTCCATCCTACATTGCCCCTCACTGCCTATCCTAAATGAGACCCTCCGATTCACACCACCCCGTGATGTTTTTCTCACTCCTACTAGTGAATGTAATGTAACACACACCCATACAATGCGCACCACCCCGTGATGTTTTTCTCACTCCTACTAGTGAATGTAATGTAACACACACCCATACAATGCGCACCACGCCGCGATGTTTTTCAGAAACCTATCCTACATTGCCACTGCATGTTCCCTGACCTCCCCATGCTGACCACCCCGCGGTGCTTTTCTCCATCCTACATTGCCACTCACTGCCTATCCTAATTCAGACCCTCCGATTCACACCACCCCATGATGTTTTTCTCACTCCTACTAGTGAATGTAATGTAACACACACCCATACAATGCGCACCACCCCGTGATGTTTTTCTCACTCCTACTAGTGAATGTAATGTAACACACACCCATACAATGCGCACCACCCCGCGATGATTTTCAGAAACCTATCCTACATTGCCACTGCATGTTCCCTGACCTCCCCATGCTGACCACCCCGCGGTGCTTTTCTCCATCCTACATTGCCACTCACTGCCTATCCTAATTCAGACCCTCCGATTCACACCACCCCGTGATGTTTTTCTCACTCCTACTAGTGAATGTAATGTAACACACACCCATACAATGCCCATCACCCCGTGATGTTTTTCTCACTCCTACTAGTGAATGTAATGTAACACACACCCATACAATGCGCACCACCTCGCGATGTTTTCCAGAAACCTATCCTACATTGCCACTGCATGTTCCCTGACCTCCCCATGCTGACCACCCCGCGGTGCTTTTCTCCATCCTACATTGCCACTCACTGCCTATCCTAATTCAGACCCTCCGATTCACACCACCCCGTGATGTTTTTCTCACTCCTACTAGTGAATGTAATATAACAGACACCCATACAATGCCCACAACGCCGTGATGTTTTTCTCACTCCTACTAGTGAATGTAATGTAACACACACCCATACAATGCGCACCACCCCGTGATGTTTTTCTCACTCCTACTAGTGAATGTAATGTAACACACACCCATACAATGCGCACCACCCCGCGATGTTTTTCAGAAACCTATCCTACATTGCCACTGCATGTTCCCTGACCTCCCCATGCTGACCACCCCGCGGTGCTTTTCTCCATCCTACATTGCCACTCACTGCCTATCCTAATTCAGACACTCCGATTCACACCACCCCGTGATGTTTTTCTCACTCCTACTAGTGAATGTAATGTTACACACACCCATACAACGCGCACCACCCCGTGATGTTTTTCTCACTCCTACTAATGAATGTAATGTAACACACACCCATACAACGGGCACCACCCCGTGATGTTTTTCTCACTCCTACTAGTGAATGTAATGTAACACACACCCATACAATGCGCACCACCCCGTGATGTTTTTCTCACTCCTACTAGTGAATGTAATGTAACACACACCCATACAATGCGCACCACCCCGCGATGTTTTTCAGAAACCTATCCTACATTGCCAGTACATGTTCCCTGACCTCCCCATGCTGACCACCCCGCGGTGCTTTTCTCCATCCTACATTGCCACTCACTGCCTATCCTAATTCAGACCCTCCGATTCACACCACCCCGTGATGTTTTTCTCACTCCTACTAGTGAATGTAATGTAACACACACCCATACAATGCGCACCACCCCGTGATGTTTTTCTCACTCCTACTAGTGAATGTAATGTAACACACACGCATACAATGCGCACCACCCCGCGATGTTTTTCAGAAACCTATCCTACATTGCCACTGCATGTTCCCTGACCTCCCCATGCTGACCACCCCGCGGTGCTTTTCAACCATCCTACATTGCCACTCACTGCCTATCCTAATTCAGACCCTCCGATTCACATCACCCCGTGATGTTTTTCTCACTCCTACTAGTGAATGTAATGTAACACACACCCATACAATGCCCACCACCCCGTGATGTTTTTCTCACTCCTACTAGTGAATGTAATGTAACACACACCCATACAATGCGCACCACCCCGCGATGTTTTCCAGAAACCTATCCTACATTGCCACTGCATGTTCCCTGACCTCCCCATGCTGACCACCCCGCGGTGCTTTTCTCCATCCTACATTGCCACTCACTGCCTATCCTAATTCAGACCCTCCGATTCACACCACCCCGTGATGTTTTTCTCACACCTACTCGTGAATGTAATGTAACACACACCCATACAATGCCCACCACCCCGTGATGTTTTTCTCAGTCCTACTAGTGAATGTAATGTAACACACACCCATACAATGCGCACCACTCCGCGATGTTTTTCAGAAACCTATCCTACATTGCCACTGCATGTTCCCTGACCTCCCCATGCTGACCACCCCGTGGTGCTTTTCTCCATCCTACATTGCCACTCACTGCCTATCCTAATTCAGACCCTCCGATTCACACCACCCCGTGATATTTTTCTCACTCCTACTAGTGAATGTAATGTAACACACACCCATACAATGCGCACCACCCCGTGATGTTTTTCTCACTCCTACTAGTGAATGTAATGTAACACACACCCATACAATGCGCACCACCCCGCGATGTTTTTCAGAAACCTATCCTACATTGCCACTGCATGTTCCCTGACCTCCCCATGCTGACCACCCCGCGGTGCTTTTCTCCATCCTACATTGCCACTCACTGCCTATCCTAATTCAGACCCTCCGATTCACACCACCCCGTGATGTTTTTCTCACTCCTACTAGCGAATGTAATGTAACACACACCCATACAATGCCTACCACGCCGTGATGTTTTTCTCATTCCTACTAGTGAATGTAATGTAACACACACCCATACAATGCGCACCACTCCGCGATGTTTTTCAGAAACCTATCCTACATTGCCACTGCATGTTCCCTGACCTCCCCATGCTGACCACCCCGCGGTGCTTTTCTCCATCCTACATTGCCACTCACTGCCTATCCTAATTCAGACCCTCCGATTCACACCACCTCGTGATATTTTTCTCACTCCTACTAGTGAATGTAATGTAACACACACCCATACAATGCGCACCACCCCGTGATGTTTTTCTCACTCCTACTAGTGAATGTAATGTAACACACACCCATACAATGCGCACCACCCCGTGATGTTTTTCTCACTCCTACTAGTGAATGTAATGTAACACACACCCATACAATGCGCACCACCCCGCGATGTTTTTCAGAAACCTATCCTACATTGCCACTGCATGTTCCCTGACCTCCCCATGCTGACCACCCCGCGGTGCTTTTCTCCATCCTACATTGCCACTCACTGCCTATCCTAATTCAGACACTCCGATTCACACCACCCCGTGATGTTTTTCTCACTCCTACTAGTGAATGTAATGTAACACACACCCATACAACGCGCACCACCCCGTGATGTTTTTCTCACTCCTACTAATGAATGTAATGTAACACACACCCATACAATGCGCACCACCCCGTGATGTTTTTCTCACTCCTACTAGTGAATGTAATGTAACACACACCCATACAATGCGCACCACCGCGTGATGTTTTTCTCACTCCTACTAGTGAATGTAATGTAACACACACCCATACAATGCGCACCACCCCGCGATGTTTTTCAGAAACCTATCCTACATTGCCAGTACATGTTCCCTGACCTCCCCATGCTGACCACCCCGCGGTGCTTTTCTCCATCCTACATTGCCACTCACTGCCTATCCTAATTCAGACCCTCCGATTCACACCACCCCGTGATGTTTTTCTCACTCCTACTAGTGAATGTAATGTAACACACACCCATACAATGCGCACCACCCCGTGATGTTTTTCTCACTCTACTAGTGAATGTAATGTAACACACACGCATACAATGCGCACCACCCCGCGATGTTTTTCAGAAACCTATCCTACATTGCCACTGCATATTCCCTGACCTCCCCATGCTGACCACCCCGCGGTGCTTTTCTCCATCCTACATTGCCACTCACTGCCTATCCTAATTCAGACCCTCCGATTCACACCACCCCGTGATGTTTTTCTCACTCCTACTAGCGAATGTAATGTAACACACACCCATACAATGCCTACCACGCCGTGATGTTTTTCTCATTCCTACTAGTGAATGTAATGTAACACACACCCATACAATGCGCACCACCCCGTGATGTTTTTCTCACTCCTACTAGTGAATGTAATGTAACACACACCCATACAATGCGCACCACCCCGCGATGTTTTTCAGAAACCTATCCTACATTGCCACTGCATGTTCCCTGACCTCCACATGCTGACCACCCCGCGGTGCTTTTCTCCATCCTACATTGCCACTCACTTCCTATCCTAATTCAGACCCTCCGATTCACACCACCCCGTGATGTTTTTCTCACTCCTACTAGTGAATGTAATGTAACACACACCCATACAATGCGCACCACCCCGTGATGTTTTTCTCACTCCTACCAGTGAATGTAATGTAACACACACCCATACAATGCGCACCAGCCCGCGATGTTTTTCAGAAACCTATCCTACATTGCCACTGCATGTTCCCTGACCTCCCCATGCTGACCACCCCGCGGTGCTTTTCTCCATCCTACATTGCCACTCACTGCCTATCCTAATTCAGACCGTCCGATTCACACCACCCCGTGATGTTTTTCTCACTCCTACTAGTGAATGTAATGTAACACACACCCATACAATGCCCACCACACCGTGATGTTTTTCTAACACCTACTAGTGAATGTAATGTAACAAAGACCCATACAATGCGCACGACCCCGCGATGTTTTTCAGAAACCTATCCTACATTGCCAGTGCATGTTCCCTGACCTCCCCACGCTGACCACCCCGCGGTGCTTTTCTCCATCCTACATTGCCACTCACTGCCTATCCTAATTCAGACCCTCTGATTCACACCACACCGTGATGTTTTTCTCACTCCTACTAGTGAATGTAATGTAACACACACCCATACAATGCCCACCACCCCGTGATGTTTTTCTCACTCCTACTAGTGAATGTAATGTTACACACACCCATACAATGCGCACCACCGCGCGATGTTTTTCAGAAACATATCCTACGTTGCCACTGCATGTTCCCTGACCTACCCACGCTGACCACCCGGCGGTGCTTTTCTCCATCCTACATTGCCACTCACTGCCTATCCTAATTCAGAACCTCCAATTCACACCACCCCGTGATGTTTTTCTCACTCCTACTAGCGAATGCAATGTAACACACACCCATACAATGCGCACCACCCCGTGATGTTTTTCTCACTCCTACTAGTAAATGTAATGTAACACACACCCATACAATGCGCACCACCCCGCAATGTTTTGCAGAAACCTATCCTACATTGCCACTGCATGTTCCCTGACCTCCCCATGCTGACTACCCCGTGGTGCTTTTCTCCATCCTACATTGCCACTCACTGCCTATCCTAATTCAGACCCTCCGATTCACACCACCCCGTGATGTTTTTCTCACTCCTACTAGTGAATGTAATGTAACACACACCCATACAATGCGCACCACCCAGCGATGTTTTTCTCACTCCTACTAGTGAATGTAATGTAACACACACCCATACAATGCGCACCACCCCGTGATGTTTTTCTCACTCCTACTAGTGAATGTAATGTAACACACACCCATACAATGCCCACTACCCCGTGATGATTTTCTCACTCCTACTAGTGAATGTAATGTAACACACACCCATACAATGCGCACCACCCCGCGATGTTTTTCAGAAACCTATCCTACATTGCCACTGCATGTTCCCTGACCTCCACATGCTGACCACCCCGCGGTGCTTTTCTCCATCCTACATTGCCACTCACTGCCTATCCTAATTCAGACCCTCCGATTCACACCACCCCATGATGTTTTTCTCACTCCTACTAGTGAATGTAATGTAACACACACCCATACAATGCGCACCACCCCGTGATGTTTTTCTCACTCCTACTAGTGAATGTAATGTAACACACACCCATACAATGCGCACCAGCCCGCGATGTTTTTCAGAAACCTATCCTACATTGCCACTGCATGTTCCCTGACCTCCCCATGCTGACCACCCCGCGGTGCTTTTCTCCATCCTACATTGCCACTCACTGCCTATCCTAATTCAGACCGTCCGATTCACACCACCCCGTGATGTTTTTCTCACTCCTACTAATCAATGTAATGTAACACACACCCATACAATGCCCACCACACCGTGATGTTTTTCTCACACCTACTAGTGAATGTAATGTAACAAACACCCATACAATGCGCACGACCCCGCGATGTTTTTCAGAAACCTATCCTACATTGCCAGTGCATGTTCCCTGACCTCCCCACGCTGACCACCCCGCGGTGCTTTTCTCCATCCTACATTGCCACTCACTGCCTATCCTAATTCAGACCCTCTGATTCACACCACACCGTGATGTTTTTCTCACTCCTACTAGTGAATGTAATGTAACACACACCCATACAATGCCCACCACCCCGTGATGTTTTTCTCACTCCTACTAGTGAATGTAATGTTACACACACCCATACAATGCGCACCACCCCGCGATGTTTTTCAGAAACATATCCTACATTGCCACTGCATGTTCCCTGACCTACCCACGCTGACCACCCCGTGGTGCTTTTCTCCATCCTACATTGCCACTCACTGCCTATGCTAATTCAGAACCTCCGATTCACACCACCCCGTGATGTTTTTCTCACTCCTACTAGCAAATGCAATGTAACACACACCCATGCAATGCGGACCACATCGTGATGTTTTTCTCACTCCTACTAGTGAATGTAATGTAACACACACCTATACAATGCGCACCATCCCGTGATGGTTTTCTCACTCCTACTAGTGAATGTAATGTAACACACACCCATACAATGCGCACCACCCCGTGATGTTTTTCTCACTCCTACTAGTGAATGTAATGTAACACACACCCATGCAATGCGCACCACCCCGTGATGTTTTTCTCACTCCTACTAGTGAATGTAATGTAACACACACCCATACAATGCGCACCATCCCGTGATGGTTTTCTCACTCCTACTAGTGAATGTAATGTAACACACACCCATACAATGCGCACCACCCCGCGATATTTTTCAGAAACCTATCCTACATTGCCACTGCATGTTCCCTGACCTCCCCATGCTGACCACACCGCGATGCTTTTCTCCATCCTACATTGCCACTCACTGCCTATCCTAATTCAGTCCCTTCGATTCACACCACCCGTGATGTTTTTCTCACTCCTACTAGTGAATGTAATGTAACACACACCCATACAATGCGCACCACCCCGTTATGTTTTTCTCACTCCTACTAGTGAATGTAATGTAACACACACCCATACAATGCGCACCACCCCGCGATGTTTTTCAGAAACCTATCCTACATTGCCACTGCATGTTCTCTGACCTTCCCATGCTGACCACCCGCGTTGCTTTTCTCCATCCTACATTGCCACTCACTGCCTATCCTAATTCAGACCCTCCGATTCACACCACCCCGTGATGTTTTTCTCACTCCTACTAGTGAATGTAATGTAACACACACCCATACAATGCGCACCACCCCGTGATGTTTTTCTCACTCCTACTAGTGAATGTAATGTAACACACACCCATACAATGCGCACCACCCCGTGATGTTTTTCTCACTCCTACTAGTGAATGTAATGTAACACACACCCATACAATGCGCACCACCCCGCGATGTTTTCCAGAAACCTATCCTACATTGCCACTGCATTTCCCTGACCTCCCCATGCTGACCACCCCGCGGTGCTTTTCTCCTTCCTACATTGCCACTCACTGCCTATCCTAATTCAGACCCTCCGATTATCACCACCCCGTGATGTTTTTCTCACTCCTACTAGTGAATGTAATGTTACACACACCCATACAATGCACACCACCCCGCGATGTTTTTCAGAAACATATCCTACATTGCCACTGCATGTTCCCTGACCTACCCACGCTGACCACCCCGCGGTGCTTTTCTCCATCCTACATTGCCACTCACTGCCTATCCTAATTCAGAACCTCCGATTCACACCAGCCCGTGATGTTTTTCTCACTCCTACTAGCGAATGCAATGTAACACACACCCATACAATGCACAACACCCCGTGATGTTTTTCTCACTCCTACTAGTGAATGTAATGTAACACACAACCATACAATGCGCACCACCCCGTGATGTTTTTCAGAAACCTATCCTACATTGCCACTGCATGTTCCCTGACCTCCCCACGCTGACCACCCCGCGGTGCTTTTCTCCATCCTACATTGCCACTCACTGCCTATCCTAATTCAGACCCTCCGATTCACACCACCCCATGATGTTTTTCTCACTCCTACTAGCGAATGTAATGTAACACACACCCATACAATGCCTAGCACGCCGTGATGTTTTTCTCACTCCTACTAGTGAATGTAATGTAACACACACCCATACAATGCGCACCACTCCGCGATGTTTTTCAGAAACCTATCCTACATTGCCACTGCATGTTCCCTGACCTCCGCATGCTGACCACCCCGCGGTGCTTTTCTACATCCTACATTGCCACTCACTGCCTATCCTAATTCAGACCCTCTGATTCACACCACCCCGTGATGTTTTTCTCACTCCTACTAGTGAATGTAATGTAACACACACCCATACAATGCGCACCACCCCGTGATGTTTTTCTCACTCCTACTAGTGAATGTAATGTAACACACACCCATACAATGCGCACCACCCCGCGATGTTTTTCAGAAACCCATCCTACATTGCCACTGCATGTTCCCTGACCTCCCCATGCTGACCACCCCGCGGTGCTTTTCTCCATCCTACATTGACACTCACTGCCTATCCTAATTCAGACCCTCCGATTCACACCACCCCGTGATGTTTTTCTCACTCCTACTAGTGAATGTAATGTAACACACACCCATACAATGCCCACCACCCCGTGATGTTTTTCTCACTCCTACTAGTGAATGTAATGTAACACACACCCATACAATGCGCACCACCCCGCGATGTTTTCCAGAAACCTATCCTACATTGCCACTGCATGTCCCTGACCTCCCCACGCTGACCACCCCGCGGTGCTTTTCTCCATCCGACATTGCCACTCACTGCCTTTCCTAATTCAGACCCTCCGATTATCACCACCCCGTGATGTTTTTCTCACTCCTACTAGTGAATGTAATGTTACACACACCCATACAATGCACACCACCCCGCGATGTTTTTCAGAAACATATCCTACATTGCCACTGCATGTTCCCTGACCTACCCACGCTGACCACCCCGCAGGGCTTTTTTCCATCCTGCATTGCCACTCACTGCCTATCCTAATTCAGAACCTCCGATTCACACCAGCCCGTGATGTTTTTCTCACTCCTACTAGCGAATGCAATGTAACACACACCCATACAATGCGCACCACCCCGTGATGTTTTTCTCACTCCTACTAGTGAATGTAATGTAACACACACCCATACAATGCGCACCACCCCGTGATGTTTTTCAGAAACCTATCCTACATTGCCACTGCATATTCCCTGACCTCCCCACGCTGACCACCCCACGGTGCTTTTCTCCATGCTACATTGCCACTCACTGCCTATCCTAATTCAGACCCTCCGATTCACACCACCCCGTGATGTTTTTCTCACTCCTACTAGTGAATGTAATGTAACACACACCCATATAATGCGCACCACCCCGTGATGTTTTTCTCACTCCTACTAGTGAATGTAATGTAACACACACCCATACAATGCGCACCACCCCTCGATGTTTTTCATAAACCTATCCTACATTGACACTGCATGTTCCCTGACCTCCCCATGCTGACCACCCCGCGGTGCTTTTCTGCATCCTAAATTGCCACTCACTGCCTATCCTAATTCAGACCCTCCGATTCACACCACCCCGTGATGTTTTTCTCACTCCTACTAGTGAATGTAATGTAACACACACCCATACAATGCGCACCACCCCGTGATGTTTTTCTCACTCCTACTATTGAATGTAATGTAACACACACCCATACAATGCGCACCACCCCGTGATGTTTTTCTCACTCCTACTAGTGAATATAATGTAACACACACCCATACAATGCGCACCACCCTGCGATGTTTTTCAGAAACCTATCCTACATTGCCATTGCATGTTCCCTGACCTCCCCACGCTGACCACCCCGCGGTGCTTTTCTCCATCCTACATTGCCACTCATTGCGTATCCTAATTCAGACCCTCCGATTCACACCACCCCGTGATGTTTTTCTCACTCCTACTAGTGAATGTAATGTAACACACACCCATACAATGCCCCCCACCCAGTGATGTTTTTCTCACTCCTACTAGTGAATGTAATGTAACAAACACCCATACAATGCGCACCACCCCGTGATGTTTTTCTCACTCCTACTAGTGAATGTAATGTAACACACACCCATACAATGCGCACCAGCCCGCGATGTTTTTCAGAAACCTATCCTACATTGCCAGTGCATGTTCCCTGACCTCCCCATGCTGACCATCCCACGGTGCTTTTCTCCATCCTACATTGCCACTCACTGCCTATCCTAATTCAGACCCTTCGATTCACACCACCCCGTGATGTTTTTCTCACTCCTACTAGTGAATGTAATGTAACACACACCCATACAATGCGCACCACCCCGTGATGTTTTTCAGAAACCTATCCTACATTGCCACTGCATGTTCCCTGACCTCCCCATGCTGACCACACCGCGATGCTTTTCTCCATCCTACATTGCCACTCTCTGCCTATCCTAATTCAGACCCTCCGATTCACACCACCCCGTGATGTTTTTCTCACTGCTACTAGTGAATGTAATGTAACACACACCCATACAATGCGCACCACCCCGTGATGTTTTTCTCACTCCTACTAGTGAATGTAATGTAACACACACCCATACAATGCGCACCACCCCGCGATGTTTTTCAGAAACCTATCCTACATTGCCACTGCATGTTCTCTGACCTTCCCATGCTGACCACCCGCGGTGCTTTTCTCCATCCTACATTGCCACTCACTGCCTATCCTAATTCAGACCCTCCGATTCACACCACCCCGTGATGTTTTTCTCACTGCTACTAGTGAATGTAATGTAACACACACCCATACAATGCGCACCACCCCGGGATGTTTTTCTCACTCCTACTAGTGAATGTAATGTAACACACACCCATACAATGCGCACCACCCCGCGATGTTTTTCAGAAACCTATCCTACATTGCCACTGCATGTTCCCTGACCTCCCCATGCTGACCAGCCTGCGGTCCTTTTCTCCATCCGACATTGCCACTCACTGCCTATCCTAATTCAGACCCTCCGATTCACACCAGCCCGTGATGTTTTTCTCACTCCTACTAGTGAATGTAATGTAACACACACCCATACAATGCGCACCACCCCGTGATGTTTTTCTCACTCCTACTAGTGAATGTAATGTAACACACACCCATACAATGCGCACCACCCCGTGATATTTTTCTCACTCCTACTAGTGAATGTAATGTAACACACACCCATACAATGCGCACCACCCCGTGATGTTTTTCTCACTCCTATTATTGAATGTAATGTAACACACACCCATACAATGCGCACCACCCCGTGATGTTTTTCTCACTCCTACTAGTGAATATAATGTAACACACACCCATACAATGCGCACCACCCTGCGATGTTTTTCAGAAACCTATCCTACATTGCCATTGCATGTTCCCTGACCTCCCCACGCTGACCACCCCGCGGTGCTTTTCTCCATCCTACATTGCCACTCACTGCGTATCCTAATTCAGACCCTCCGATTCACACCAGCCCGTGATGTTTTTCTCACTCCTACTAGCGAATGCAATGTAACACACACCCATACAATGCGCACCACCCCGTGATGTTTTTCTCACTCCTACTAGTGAATGTAATGTAACACACACCCATACAATGCGCACCACCCCGTGATGTTTTTCAGAAACCTATCCTACATTGCCACTGCATATTCCCTGACCTCCCCACGCTGACCACCCCACGGTGCTTTTCTCCATGCTACATTGCCACTCACTGCCTATCCTAATTCAGACCCTCCGATTCACACCACCCCGTGATGTTTTTCTCACTCCTACTAGCGAATGTAATGTAACACACACCCATACAATGCCTACCACGCCGTGATGTTTTTCTCACTCCTACTAGTGAATGTAATGTAACACACACCCATACAATGCGCACCACTCCGCGATGTTTTTCAGAAACCTATCCTACATTGCCACTGCATGTTCCCTGACCTCCCCATGCTGACCACCCCGCGGTGCTTTTCTCCATCCTACATTGCCACTCACTGCCTATCCTAATTCAGACCCTCCGATTCACACCACCTCGTGATATTTTTCTCACTCCTACTAGTGAATGTAATGTAAAACACACCCATACAATGCGCACCACCCTGTGATGTTTTTCTCAATCCTACTAGTGAATGTAATGTAACACACACCCATACAATGCGCACCACCCCGCGATGTTTTTCAGAAACCTATCATACATTGCCACTGCATGTTCCCTGACCTCCCCATGCTGACCACCCCGCGGTGCTTTTCTCCATCCTACATTGCCACTCACTGCCAATCCTAATTCAGACCCTCCGATTCACACCACCCCGTGATGTTTTTCTCACTCCTACTAGTGAATGTAATGTAACACACACCCATATAATGCGCACCACCCCGTGATGTTTTTCTCACTCCTACTAGTGAATGTAATGTAACACACACCCACACAATGCGCACCACCCCGCGATGTTTTTCATAAACCTATCCTACATTGACACTGCATGTTCCCTGACCTCCCCATGCTGACCACCCCGCGGTGCTTTTCTGCATCCTACATTGCCACTCACTGCCTATCCTAATTCAGACCCTCCGATTCACACCACCCCGTGATGTTTTTCTCACTCCTACTAGTGAATGTAATGTAACACACACCCATACAATGCGCACCACCACGTGATGTTTTTCTCACTCATACTATTGAATGTAATGTAACACACACCCATACAATGTGCACCACCCCGTGATGTTTTTCTCACTCCTACTAGTGAATATAATGTAACACACACCCATACAATGCGCACCACCCTGCGATGTTTTTCAGAAACCTATCCTACATTGCCATTGCATGTTCCCTGACCTCCCCACGCTGACCACCCCGCGGTGCTTTTCTCCATCCTACATTGCCACTCATTGCGTATCCTAATTCAGCCCCTCCGATTCACACCACCCCGTGATGTTTTTCTCACTCCTACTAGTGAATGTAATGTAACACACACCCATACAACGCCCACCACCCAGTGATGTTTTTCTAACTCCTACTAGTGAATGTAATGTAACACACACCCATACAATGCGCACCACCCCGTGATGTTTTTCTCACTCCTACTAGTGAATGTAATGTAACACACACCCATACAATGCGCACCAGCCCGCGATGTTTTTCAGAAACCTATCCTACATTGCCACTGCATGTTCCCTGACCTCCCCACGCTGACCACCACGCGGTGCTTTTCTCCATCCTACATTGCCACTCACTGCCTATCCTAATTCAGACCCTCCGATTCACACCACCCCGTGATGTTTTTCTCACTCCTACTAGTGAACGTAATGTAACACACACCCATACAATGCGCACCACCCCGTGATGTTTTTCTCACTCCTACTAGTGAATGTAATGTAACACACACCCATACAATCCGCACCACCCCGCGATGTTTTTCAGAAACCTATCCTACATTGCCACTGCATGTTCCCTGACCTCCCCATGCTGACCACCCCGCGGTGCTTTTCTCCATCCTACATGCCACTCACTGCCTATCCTAATTCAGACTCTCCGATTCACACCACCCCGTGAGGTTTTTCTCACTCCTACTAGTGAATGTAATGTAACACACACCCATACAATGCGCACCACCCCGTGATGTTTTTCTCACTCCTACTAGTGAATGTAATGTAACACACACCAATACAATGCGCACCACCCCGCGATGTTTTTCAGAAACCTATCCTACATTGCCACTGCATGTTCCCTGACCTCCCCATGCTGACCACCCCGCGGTGCTTTTCTCCATCCTACATTGCCACTCACTGCCAATCCTAATTCAGACCCTCCGATTCACACCACCCCGTCATGTTTTTCTCACTCCTACTAGTGAATGTAATGTAACACACACCCATATAATGTGCACCACCCCGTGATGTTTTTCTCACTCCTACTAGTGAATGTAATGTAACACACACCCATACAATGCGCACCACCCCGCGATGTTTTTCATAAACCTATCCTACATTGACACTGCATGTTCCCTGACCTCCCCATGCTTACCACCCCGCGGTGCTTTTCTGCATCCTACATTGCCACTCACTGCCTATCCTAATTCAGACCCTCCGATTCACACCACCCCGTGATGTTTTTCTCACTCCTACTAGTGAATGTAATGTAACACACACCCATACAATGCGCACCACCCCGTGATGTTTTTCTCACTCCTACTATTGAATGTAATGTAACACACACCCATACAATGCGCACCACCCCGTGATGTTTTTCTCACTCCTACTAGTGAATATAATGTAACACACACCCATACAATGCGCACCACCCTGCGATGTTTTTCAGAAACCTATCCTACATTGCCATTGCATGTTCCCTGACCTCCCCACGCTGACCACCCCGCGGTGCTTTTCTCCATCCTACATTGCCACTCACTGCGTATCCTAATTCAGACCCTCCGATTCACACCACCCCGTGATGTTTTTCTCACTACTACTAGTGAATGTAATGTAACACACACCCATACAATGCCCCCCACCCAGTGATGTTTTTCTCACTCCTACTAGTGAATGTAATGTAACACACACCCATACAATGCGCACCACCCCGTGATGTTTTTCTCACTCCTACTAGTGAATGTAATGTAACACACACCCATACAATGCGCACCAGCCCGCGATGTTTTTCAGAAACCTATCCTACATTGCCAGTGCATGTTCCCTGACCTCCCCATGCTGACCATCCCACGGTGCTTTTCTCCATGCTACATTGCCACTCACTGCCTATCCTAATTCAGACCCTTCGATTCACACCACCCCGTGATGTTTTTCTCACTCCTACTAGTGAATGTAATGTAACACACACCCATACAATGCGCACCACCCCGCGATGTTTTTCAGAAACCTATCCTACATTGCCACTGCATGTTCCCTGACCTCCCCATGCTGACCACACCGCGATGCTTTTCTCCATCCTACATTGCCACTCTCTGCCTATCCTAATTCATACCCTCCGATTCACACCACCCCGTGATGTTTTTCTCACTGCTACTAGTGAATGTAATGTAACACACACCCATACAATGCGCACTACCCCGGGATGTTTTTCTCACTCCTACTAGTGAATGTAATGTAACACACACCCATACAATGCGCACCACCCCGCGATGTTTTTCAGAAACCTATCCTACATTGCCACTGCATGTTCCCTGACCTCCCCATGCTGACCAGCCTGCGGTCCTTTTCTCCATCCGACATTGCCACTCACTGCCTATCCTAATTCAGACCCTCCGATTCACACCAGCCCGTGATGTTTTTCTCACTCCTACTAGTGAATGTAATGTAACACACACCCATACAATGCGCACCACCCCGTGATGTTTTTCTCACTCCTACTAGTGAATGTAATGTAACACACACCCATACAATGCGCACCACCCCGTGATATTTTTCTCACTCCTACTAGTGAATGTAATGTAACACACACCCATACAATGCGCACCACCCCGTGATGTTTTTCTCACTCCTATTATTGAATGTAATGTAACACACACCCATACAATGCGCACCACCCCGTGATGTTTTTCTCACTCCTACTAGTGAATATAATGTAACACACACCCATACAATGCGCACCACCCTGCGATGTTTTTCAGAAACCTATCCTACATTGCCATTGCATGTTCCCTGACCTCCCCACGCTGACCACCCCGCGGTGCTTTTCTCCATCCTACATTGCCACTCACTGCGTATCCTAATTCAGACCCTCCGATTCACACCAGCCCGTGATGTTTTTCTCACTCCTACTAGCGAATGCAATGTAACACACACCCATACAATGCGCACCACCCCGTGATGTTTTTCTCACTCCTACTAGTGAATGTAATGTAACACACACCCATACAATGCGCACCACCCCGTGATGTTTTTCAGAAACCTATCCTACATTGCCACTGCATATTCCCTGACCTCCCCACGCTGACCACCCCACGGTGCTTTTCTGCATGCTACATTGCCACTCACTGCCTATCCTAATTCAGACACTCCGATTCACACCACCCCGTGATGTTTTTCTCACTCCTACTAGCGAATGTAATGTAACACACACCCATACAATGCCTACCACGCCGTGATGTTTTTCTCACTCCTACTAGTGAATGTAATGTAACACACACCCATACAATGCGCACCACTCCGCGATGTTTTTCAGAAACCTATCCTACATTGCCACTGCATGTTCCCTGACCTCCCCATGCTGACCACCCCGCGGTGCTTTTCTCCATCCTACATTGCCACTCACTGCCTATCCTAATTCAGACCCTCCGATTCACACCACCTCGTGATATTTTTCTCACTCCTACTAGTGAATGTAATGTAAAACACACCCATACAATGCGCACCACCCTGTGATGTTTTTCTCACTCCTACTAGTGAATGTAATGTAACACACACCCATACAATGCGCACCACCCCGCGATGTTTTTCAGAAACCTATCATACATTGCCACTGCATGTTCCCTGACCTCCCCATGCTGACCACCCCGCGGTGCTTTTCTCCATCCTACATTGCCACTCACTGCCAATCCTAATTCAGACCCTCCGATTCACACCACCCCGTGATGTTTTTCTCACTCCTACTAGTGAATGTAATGTAACACACACCCATATAATGCGCACCACCCCGTGATGTTTTTCTCACTCCTACTAGTGAATGTAATGTAACACACACCCACACAATGCGCACCACCCCGCGATGTTTTTCATAAACCTATCCTACATTGACACTGCATGTTCCCTGACCTCCCCATGCTGACCACCCCGCGGTGCTTTTCTGCATCCTACATTGCCACTCACTGCCTATCCTAATTCAGACCCTCCGATTCACACCACCCCGTGATGTTTTTCTCACTCCTACTAGTGAATGTAATGTAACACACACCCATACAATGCGCACCACCACGTGATGTTTTTCTCACTCATACTATTGAATGTAATGTAACACACACCCATACAATGCGCACCACCCCGTGATGTTTTTCTCACTCCTACTAGTGAATATAATGTAACACACACCCATACAATGCGCACCACCCTGCGATGTTTTTCAGAAACCTATCCTACATTGCCATTTCATGTTCCCTGACCTCCCCACGCTGACCACCCCGCGGTGCTTTTCTCCATCCTACATTGCCACTCATTGCGTATCCTAATTCAGCCCCTCCGATTCACACCACCCCGTGATGTTTTTCTCACTCCTACTAGTGAATGTAATGTAACACACACCCATACAACGCCCACCACCCAGTGATGTTTTTCTAACTCCTACTAGTGAATGTAATGTAACACACACCCATACAATGCGCACCACCCCGTGATGTTTTTCTCACTCCTACTAGTGAATGTAATGTAACACACACCCATACAATGCGCACCAGCCCGCGATGTTTTTCAGAAACCTATCCTACATTGCCACTGCATGTTCCCTGACCTCCCCACGCTGACCACCACGCGGTGCTTTTCTCCATCCTACATTGCCACTCACTGCCTATCCTAATTCAGACCCTCCGATTCACACCACCCCGTGATGTTTTTCTCACTCCTACTAGTGAACGTAATGTAACACACACCCATACAATGCGCACCACCCCGTGATGTTTTTCTCACTCCTACTAGTGAATGTAATGTAACACACACCCATACAATCCGCACCACCCCGCGATGTTTTTCAGAAACCTATCCTACATTGCCACTGCATGTTCCCTGACCTCCCCATGCTGACCACCCCGCGGTGCTTTTCTCCATCCTACATGCCACTCACTGCCTATCCTAATTCAGACTCTCCGATTCACACCACCCCGTGAGGTTTTTCTCACTCCTACTAGTGAATGTAATGTAACACACACCCATACAATGCGCACCACCCCGTGATGTTTTTCTCACTCCTACTAGTGAATGTAATGTAACACACACCAATACAATGCGCACCACCCCGCGATGTTTTTCAGAAACCTATCCTACATTGCCACTGCATGTTCCCTGACCTCCCCATGCTGACCACCCCGCGGTGCTTTTCTCCATCCTACATTGCCACTCACTGCCAATCCTAATTCAGACCCTCCGATTCACACCACCCCGTCATGTTTTTCTCACTCCTACTAGTGAATGTAATGTAACACACACCCATATAATGTGCACCACCCCGTGATGTTTTTCTCACTCCTACTAGTGAATGTAATGTAACACACACCCATACAATGCGCACCACCCCGCGATGTTTTTCATAAACCTATCCTACATTGACACTGCATGTTCCCTGACCTCCCCATGCTTACCACCCCGCGGTGCTTTTCTGCATCCTACATTGCCACTCACTGCCTATCCTAATTCAGACCCTCCGATTCACAGCACCCCGTGATGTTTTTCTCACTCCTACTAGTGAATGTAATGTAACACACACCCATACAATGCGCACCACCCCGTGATGTTTTTCTCACTCCTACTATTGAATGTAATGTAACACACACCCATACAATGCGCACCACCCCGTGATGTTTTTCTCACTCCTACTAGTGAATATAATGTAACACACACCCATACAATGCGCACCACCCTGCGATGTTTTTCAGAAACCTATCCTACATTGCCATTGCATGTTCCCTGACCTCCCCACGCTGACCACCCCGCGGTGCTTTTCTCCATCCTACATTGCCACTCACTGCGTATCCTAATTCAGACCTCCGATTCACACCACCCCGTGATGTTTTTCTCACTCCTACTAGTGAATGTAATGTAACACACACCCATACAATGCCCCCCACCCAGTGATGTTTTTCTCACTCCTACTAGTGAATGTAATGTAACACACACCCATACAATGCGCACCACCCCGTGATGTTTTTCTCACTCCTACTAGTGAATGTAATGTAACACACACCCATACAATGCGCACCAGCCCGCGATGTTTTTCAGAAACCTATCCTACATTGCCAGTGCATGTTCCCTGACCTCCCCATGCTGACCATCCCACGGTGCTTTTCTCCATGCTACATTGCCACTCACTGCCTATCCTAATTCAGACCCTTCGATTCACACCACCCCGTGATGTTTTTCTCACTCCTACTAGTGAATGTAATGTAACACACACCCATACAATGCGCACCACCCCGCGATGTTTTTCAGAAACCTATCCTACATTGCCACTGCATGTTCCCTGACCTCCCCATGCTGACCACACCGCGATGCTTTTCTCCATCCTACATTGCCACTCTCTGCCTATCCTAATTCATACCCTCCGATTCACACCACCCCGTGATGTTTTTCTCACTGCTACTAGTGAATGTAATGTAACACACACCCATACAATGCGCACCACCCCGTGATATTTTTCTCACTCCTACTAGTGAATGTAATGTAACACACACCCATACAATGCGCACCACCCCGCGATGTTTTTCAGAAACCTATCCTACATTGCCACTGCATGTTCTCTGACCTTCCCATGCTGACCACCCGCGGTGCTTTTCTCCATCCTACATTGCCACTCACTGCCTATCCTAATTCAGACCCTCCGATTCACACCACCCCGTGATGTTTTTCTCACTGCTACTAGGGAATGTAATGTAACACACACCCATACAATGCGCACCACCCCGGGATGTTTTTCTCACTCCTACTAGTGAATGTAATGTAACACACACCCATACAATGCGCACCACCCCGCGATGTTTTTCAGAAACCTATCCTACATTGCCACTGCATGTTCCCTGACCTCCCCATGCTGACCAGCCTGCGGTGCTTTTCTCCATCCGACATTGCCACTCACTGCCTATCCTAATTCAGACCCTCCGATTCACACCAGCCCGTGATGTTTTTCTCACTCCTACTAGTGAATGTAATGTAACACACACCCATACAATGCGCACCACCCCGTGATGTTTTTCTCATTCCTACTAGTGAATGTAATGTAACGCACACCCATACAATGCGCACCACCCCGCGATGTTTTTCAGAAACCTATCCTACATTGCCACTGCATGTTCCCTGACCTCCCCATGCTGACCACCACGCGGTGCTTTTCTCCATCCTACATTGCCACTCACTGCCTATCCTAATTCAGACCCTCCGATTCACACCAGCCCGTGATGTTTTTCTCACTCCTACTAGTGAATGTAATGTAACACACACCCATACAATGCGCACCACCCCGTGATGTTTTTCTCACTCCTACTAGTGAATGTAATGTAACGCACACCCATACAATGCGCACCACTCCGCGATGTTTTTCAGAAACCTATCCTACATTGCCACTGCATGTTCCCTGACCTCCCCACGCTGACCACCACGCGGTGCTTTTCTCCATCCTACATTGCCACTCACTGCCTATCCTAATTCAGACCCTCCGATTCACACCACCCGTGATGTTTTTCTCACTCCTACTAGTGAACGTAATGTAACACACACCCATAAAATGCGCACCACCCCGTGATGTTTTTCTCACTCCTACTAGTGAATGTAATGTAACACACACACATACAATCCGCACCACCCCGCGATGTTTTTCAGAAACCTATCCTACATTGCCACTGCATGTTCCCTGACCTCCCCATGCTGACCACCCCGCGGTGCTTTTCTCCATCCTACATGCCACTCACTGCCTATCCTAATTCAGACTCTCCGATTCACACCACCCCGTGAGGTTTTTCTCACTCCTACTAGTGAATGTAATGTAACACACACCCATACAATGCGCACCACCCCGTGATGTTTTTCTCACTCCTACTAGTGAATGTAATGTAACACACACCAATACAATGCGCACCACCCCGCGATGTTTTTCAGAAACCTATCCTACATTGCCACTGCATGTTCCCTGACCTCCCCATGCTGACCACCCCGCGGTGCTTTTCTCCATCCTACATTGCCACTCACTGACTATCCTAATTCAGACCCTCCGATTCACACCACCCCGTGATGTTTTTCTCACTCCTACTAGTGAATGTAATGTAACACACACCCATACAACGCCCACCACCCCGTGATTTTTTCTCACTCCTACTAATGAATGTAATGTAACACACACCCATACAATACGCACCACCCCGTGATGTTTTTCTCACTCCTACTAGTGAATGTAATGTAACACACACCCATACAATGCGCACCACCCCGTGATGTTTTTCTCACTCCTACTAGTGAATGTAATGTAACACACACCCATACAATGCGCACCACCCCGTGATGTTTTTCTCACTCGTACTAGTGAATGTAATGTAACACACACCCATACAATGCGCACCACCCCGCGATGTTTTTCAAAAACCTATCCTACATTGCCACTGCATGTTCCCTGAGCTCCCCATGCTGACCACCCCGCGATGCTTTTCTCCATCCTACATTGGCACTCACTGCCTATCCTAAATCAGACCCTCCGATTCACACCACCCCGTGATGTTTTTCTCACTCCTACTAGTGAACGTAATGTAACACACACCCATACAATGCGCACCACCCCGTGATGTTTTTCTCACTCCTACTAGTGAATGTAATGTAACACACACCCATACAATCCGCACCACCCCGCGATGTTTTTCAGAAACCTATCCTACATTGCCACTGCATGTTCCCTGACCTCCCCATGCTGACCACCCCGCGGTGCTTTTCTCCATCCTACATGCCACTCACTGCCTATCCTAATTCAGACTCTCCGATTCACACCACCCCGTGAGGTTTTTCTCACTCCTACTAGTGAATGTAATGTAACACACACCCATACAATGTGCACCACCCCGTGATGTTTTTCTCACTCCTACTAGTGAATGTAATGTAAAACACACCAATACAATGCGCACCACCCCGCGATGTTTTTCAGAAACCTATCCTACATTGCCACTGCATGTTCCCTGACCTCCCCATGCTGACCACCCCGCGGTGCTTTTCTCCATCCTACATTGCCACTCACTGCCTATCCTAATTCAGACCCTCCGATTCACACCACCCCGTGATGTTTTTCTCACTCCTACTAGTGAATGTAATGTAACACACACCCATACAACGCCCACCACCCCGTGATGTTTTTATCACTCCTACTAATGAATGTAATGTAACACACACCCATACAATACGCACCACCCCGTGATGTTTTTCTCACTCCTACTAGTGAATGTAAAGTAACACACACCCATACAATGCGCACCACCCCGTGATGTTTTTCTCACTCCTACTAGTGAATGTAATGTAACACACACCCATACAATGCGCACCACCCCGTGATGTTTTTCTCACTCCTACTAGTGAATGTAATGTAACACACACCCATACAATGCGCACCACCCCGCGATGTTTTTCAAAAACCTATCCTACATTGCCACTGCATGTTCCCTGACCTCCCCATGCTGACCACCCCGCAATGCTTTTCTCCATCCTACATTGCCACTCACTGCCTATCCTAATTCAGACCCTCCGATTCACACCACCCCGTGATGTTTTTCTCACTCCTACTAGTGAATGTAATGTAACACACACCCATACAATGCGCACCACCCCGTGATGTTTTTCTCACTCCTACTAGTGAATGTAATGTAACACACACCCATCAATGCGCACCTCCCCGCGATGTTTTTCAGAAACCTATCCTACATTGCCACTGCATGTTCCCTGACCTCCCCATGCTGACCACCCGCGGTGCTTTTCTCCATCCTACATTGCCACTCACTGCCTATCCTAATTCAGACCCTCCGATTCACACCACCCCGTGATGTTTTTCTCACTGCTACTAGTGAATGTAATGTAACACACACCCATACAATGCGCACCAACCCGTGATGTTTTTCTCACTCCTACTAGTGAATGTAATGTAACACACACCCATACAATGCGCACCACCCCGTGATGTTTTTCTCACTCCTACTAGTGAATGTAATGTAACACACACCCATACAATGCGCACCACCCCGCGATGTTTTTCAGAAACCTATCCTACATTGCCACTGCATGTTCCCTGACCTCCCCATGCTGACCACCCCGCGGTGCTTTTCTCCATCCTACATTGCCACTCACTGCCTATCCTAATTCCGACCCTCCGATTCACACCACCCCGTGATGTTTTTCTCACTCCTATTAGTGAATGTAATGTAACACACGCCCATACAATGCGCACCACCCCGTGATGTTTTTCTCACTCCTACTAGTGAATGTAATGTAACACACACCCATACAATGCGCACCACCCCGCGATGTTTTTCAGAAACCTATCCTACATTGCCACTGCACGTTCCCTGACCTCCCCATTCGGACCACCCCGCGGTGCTTTTCTCCATCCTACTTTGCCACTCACTGCCTATCCTAATTCAGACCCTCCGATTCACACCACTCCGTGATGTTTTTCTCACTCCTACTAGTGAATGTAATGTAACACACACCCATACAATGCGCACCACCCCGTGATGTTTTTCTCACTCCTACTATTGAATGTAATGTAACACACACCCATACAATGCGCACCACCCCGTGATGTTTTTCTCACTCCTACTAGTGAATATAATGTAACACACACCCATACAATGCGCACCACCCCGCGATGTTTTTCAGAAACCTATCCTACATTGCCACTGCATGTTCCCTGACCTCCCCATGCTGACCAGCCTGCGGTGCTTTTCTCCATCCGACATTGCCACTCACTGCCTATCCTAATTCAGACCCTCCGATTCACACCAGCCCGTGATGTTTTTCTCACTCCTACTAGTGAATGTAATGTAACACACACCCATACAATGCGCACCACCCCGTGATGTTTTTCTCATTCCTACTAGTGAATGTAATGTAACGCACACCCATACAATGCGCACCACCCCGCGATGTTTTTCAGAAACCTATCCTACATTGCCACTGCATGTTCCCTGACCTCCCCATGCTGACCACCACGCGGTGCTTTTCTCCATCCTACATTGCCACTCACTGCCTATCCTAATTCAGACCCTCCGATTCACACCAGCCCGTGATGTTTTTCTCACTCCTACTAGTGAATGTAATGTAACACACACCCATACAATGCGCACCACCCCGTGATGTTTTTCTCACTCCTACTAGTGAATGTAATGTAACGCACACCCATACAATGCGCACCACTCCGCGATGTTTTTCAGAAACCTATCCTACATTGCCACTGCATGTTCCCTGACCTCCCCACGCTGACCACCACGCGGTGCTTTTCTCCATCCTACTTTGCCACTCACTGCCTATCCTAATTCAGACCCTCCGATTCACACCACTCCGTGATGTTTTTCTCACTCCTACTAGTGAATGTAATGTAACACACACCCATACAATGCGCACCACCCCGTGATGTTTTTCTCACTCCTACTATTGAATGTAATGTAACACACACCCATACAATGCGCACCACCCCGTGATGTTTTTCTCACTCCTACTAGTGAATATAATGTAACACACACCCATACAATGCGCACCACCCCGCGATGTTTTTCAGAAACCTATCCTACATTGCCACTGCATGTTCCCTGACCTCCCCATGCTGACCAGCCTGCGGTGCTTTTCTCCATCCGACATTGCCACTCACTGCCTATCCTAATTCAGACCCTCCGATTCACACCAGCCCGTGATGTTTTTCTCACTCCTACTAGTGAATGTAATGTAACACACACCCATACAATGCGCACCACCCCGTGATGTTTTTCTCATTCCTACTAGTGAATGTAATGTAACGCACACCCATACAATGCGCACCACCCCGCGATGTTTTTCAGAAACCTATCCTACATTGCCACTGCATGTTCCCTGACCTCCCCATGCTGACCACCACGCGGTGCTTTTCTCCATCCTACATTGCCACTCACTGCCTATCCTAATTCAGACCCTCCGATTCACACCAGCCCGTGATGTTTTTCTCACTCCTACTAGTGAATGTAATGTAACACACACCCATACAATGCGCACCACCCCGTGATGTTTTTCTCACTCCTACTAGTGAATGTAATGTAACGCACACCCATACAATGCGCACCACTCCGCGATGTTTTTCAGAAACCTATCCTACATTGCCACTGCATGTTCCCTGACCTCCCCACGCTGACCACCACGCGGTGCTTTTCTCCATCCTACATTGCCACTCACTGCCTATCCTAATTCAGACCCTCCGATTCACACCACCCCGTGATGTTTTTCTCACTCCTACTAGTGAACGTAATGTAACACACACCCATACAATGCGCACCACCCCGTGATGTTTTTCTCACTCCTACTAGTGAATGTAATGTAACACACACACATACAATCCGCACCACCCCGCGATGTTTTTCAGAAACCTATCCTACATTGCCACTGCATGTTCCCTGACCTCCCCATGCTGACCACCCCGCGGTGCTTTTCTCCATCCTACATGCCACTCACTGCCTATCCTAATTCAGACTCTCCGATTCACACCACCCCGTGAGGTTTTTCTCACTCCTACTAGTGAATGTAATGTAACACACACCCATACAATGCGCACCACCCCGTGATGTTTTTCTCACTCCTACTAGTGAATGTAATGTAACACACACCAATACAATGCGCACCACCCCGCGATGTTTTTCAGAAACCTATCCTACATTGCCACTGCATGTTCCCTGACCTCCCCATGCTGACCACCCCGCGGTGCTTTTCTCCATCCTACATTGCCACTCACTGACTATCCTAATTCAGACCCTCCGATTCACACCACCCCGTGATGTTTTTCTCACTCCTACTAGTGAATGTAATGTAACACACACCCATACAACGCCCACCACCCCGTGATTTTTTCTCACTCCTACTAATGAATGTAATGTAACACACACCCATACAATACGCACCACCCCGTGATGTTTTTCTCACTCCTACTAGTGAATGTAATGTAACACACACCCATACAATGCGCACCACCCCGTGATGTTTTTCTCACTCCTACTAGTGAATGTAATGTAACACACACCCATACAATGCGCACCACCCCGTGATGTTTTTCTCACTCGTACTAGTGAATGTAATGTAACACACACCCATACAATGCGCACCACCCCGCGATGTTTTTCAAAAACCTATCCTACATTGCCACTGCATGTTCCCTGAGCTCCCCATGCTGACCACCCCGCGATGCTTTTCTCCATCCTACATTGCCACTCACTGCCTATCCTAAATCAGACCCTCCGATTCACACCACCCCGTGATGTTTTTCTCACTCCTACTAGTGAACGTAATGTAACACACACCCATACAATGCGCACCACCCCGTGATGTTTTTCTCACTCCTACTAGTGAATGTAATGTAACACACACCCATACAATCCGCACCACCCCGCGATGTTTTTCAGAAACCTATCCTACATTGCCACTGCATGTTCCCTGACCTCCCCATGCTGACCACCCCGCGGTGCTTTTCTCCATCCTACATGCCACTCACTGCCTATCCTAATTCAGACTCTCCGATTCACACCACCCCGTGAGGTTTTTCTCACTCCTACTAGTGAATGTAATGTAACACACACCCATACAATGCGCACCACCCCGTGATGTTTTTCTCACTCCTACTAGTGAATGTAATGTAACACACACCAATACAATGCGCACCACCCCGCGATGTTTTTCAGAAACCTATCCTACATTGCCACTGCATGTTCCCTGACCTCCCCATGCTGACCACCCCGCGGTGCTTTTCTCCATCCTACATTGCCACTCACTGCCTATCCTAATTCAGACCCTCCGATTCACACCACCCCGTGATGTTTTTCTCACTCCTACTAGTGAATGTAATGTAACACACACCCATACAACGCCCACCACCCCGTGATGTTTTTATCATTCCTACTAATGAATGTAATGTAACACACACCCATACAATACGCACCACCCCGTGATGTTTTTCTCACTCCTACTAGTGAATGTAAAGTAACACACACCCATACAATGCGCACCACCCCGTGATGTTTTTCTCACTCCTACTAGTGAATGTAATGTAACACACACCCATACAATGCGCACCACCCCGTGATGTTTTTCTCACTCCTACTAGTGAATGTAATGTAACACACACCCATACAATGCGCACCACCCCGCGATGTTTTTCAAAAACCTATCCTACATTGCCACTGCATGTTCCCTGACCTCCCCATGCTGACCACCCCGCGATGCTTTTCTCCATCCTACATTGCCACTCACTGCCTATCCTAATTCAGACCCTCCGATTCACACCACCCCGTGATGTTTTTCTCACTCCTACTAGTGAATGTAATGTAACACACACCCATACAATGCGCACCACCCCGTGATGTTTTTCTCACTCCTACTAGTGAATGTAATGTAACACACACCCATCAATGCGCACCTCCCCGCGATGTTTTTCAGAAACCTATCCTACATTGCCACTGCATGTTCCCTGACCTCCCCATGCTGACCACCCGCGGTGCTTTTCTCCATCCTACATTGCCACTCACTGCCTATCCTAATTCAGACCCTCCGATTCACACCACCCCGTGATGTTTTTCTCACTGCTACTAGTGAATGTAATGTAACACACACCCATACAATGCGCACCAACCCGTGATGTTTTTCTCACTCCTACTAGTGAATGTAATGTAACACACACCCATACAATGCGCACCACCCCGTGATGTTTTTCTCACTCCTACTAGTGAATGTAATGTAACACACACCCATACAATGCGCACCACCCCGCGATGTTTTTCAGAAACCTATCCTACATTGCCACTGCATGTTCCCTGACCTCCCCATGCTGACCACCCCGCGGTGCTTTTCTCCATCCTACATTGCCACTCACTGCCTATCCTAATTCCGACCCTCCGATTCACACCACCCCGTGATGTTTTTCTCACTCCTATTAGTGAATGTAATGTAACACACGCCCATACAATGCGCACCACCCCGTGATGTTTTTCTCACTCCTACTAGTGAATGTAATGTAACACACACCCATACAATGCGCACCACCCCGCGATGTTTTTCAGAAACCTATCCTACATTGCCACTGCACGTTCCCTGACCTCCCCATGCGGACCACCCCGCGGTGCTTTTCTCCATCCTACTTTGCCACTCACTGCCTATCCTAATTCAGACCCTCCGATTCACACCACTCCGTGATGTTTTTCTCACTCCTACTAGTGAATGTAATGTAACACACACCCATACAATGCGCACCACCCCGTGATGTTTTTCTCACTCCTACTATTGAATGTAATGTAACACACACCCATACAATGCGCACCACCCCGTGATGTTTTTCTCACTCCTACTAGTGAATATAATGTAACACACACCCATACAATGCGCACCACCCTGCGATGTTTTTCAGAAACCTATCCTACATTGCCATTGCATGTTCCCTGACCTCCCCACGCTGACCACCCCGCGGTGCTTTTCTCCATCCTACATTGCCACTCACTGCCTATCCTAATTCAGACCCTCCGATTCACACCACCCCGTGATGTTTTTCTCACTCCTACTAGTGAATGTAATGTAACACACACCCATACAATGCCCCCCACCCAGTGATGTTTTTCTCACTCCTACTAGTGAATGTAATGTAACACACACCCATACAATGCGCACCACCCCGTGATGTTTTACTCACTCCTACTAGTGAATGTAATGTAACACACACCCATACAATGCGCACCACCCCGTGATGTTTTTCTCACTCCTACTAGTGAATGTAATGTAACACACACCCATACAATGCGCACCACCCCGCGATGTTTTTCAAAAACCTATCCTACATTGCCACTGCATGTTCCCTGACCTCCCCATGCTGACCACCCCGCGATGCTTTTCTCCATCCTACATTGCCACTCACTGCCTATCCTAAATCAGACCCTCCGATTCACACCACCCCGTGATGTTTTTCTCACTCCTACTAGTGAACGTAATGTAACACACACCCATACAATGCGCACCTCCCCGTGATGTTTTTCTCACTCCTACTAGTGAATGTAATGTAACACACACCCATACAATCCGCACCACCCCGCGATGTTTTTCAGAAACCTATCCTACATTGCCACTGCATGTTCCCTGACCTCCCCATGCTGACCACCCCGCGGTGCTTTTCTCCATCCTACATGCCACTCACTGCCTATCCTAATTCAGACTCTCCGATTCACACCACCCCGTGAGGTTTTTCTCACTCCTACTAGTGAATGTAATGTAACACACACCCATACAATGCGCACCACCCCGTGATGTTTTTCTCACTCCTACTAGTGAATGTAATGTAACACACACCAATACAATGCGCACCACCCCGCGATGTTTTTCAGAAACCTATCCTACATTGCCACTGCATGTTCCCTGACCTCCCCATGCTGACCACCCCGCGGTGCTTTTCTCCATCCTACATTGCCACTCACTGCCTATCCTAATTCAGACCCTCCGATTCACACCAGCCCGTGATGTTTTTCTCACTCCTACTAGTGAATGTAATGTAACACACACCCATACAACGCCCACCACCCCGTGATGTTTTTCTCACTCCTACTAATGAATGTAATGTAACACACACCCATACAATACGCACCACCCCGTGATGTTTTTCTCACTCCTACTAGTGAATGTAATGTAACACACACCCATACAATGCGCACCACCCCGTGATGTTTTTCTCACTCCTACTAGTGAATGTAATGTAACACACACCCATACAATGCGCACCACCCCGTGATGTTTTTCTCACTCCTACTAGTGAATGTAATGTAACACACACCCATACAATGCGCACCACCCCGCGATGTTTTTCAAAAACATATCCTACATTGCCACTGCATGTTCCCTGACCTCCCCATGCTGACCACCCCGCGATGCTTTTCTCCATCCTACATTGCCACTCACTGCCTATCCTAATTCAGACCCTCCGATTCACACCACCCCGTGATGTTTTTCTCACTCCTACTAGTGAATGTAATGTAACACACACCCATACAATGCGCACCACCCCGTGATGTTTTTCTCACTCCTACTAGTGAATGTAATGTAACACACACCCATCAATGCGCACCTCCCCGCGATGTTTTTCAGAAACCTATCCTACATTGCCACTGCATGTTCCCTGACCTCCCCATGCTGACCACCCGCGGTGCTTTTCTCCATCCTACATTGCCACTCACTGCCTATCCTAATTCAGACCCTCCGATTCACACCACCCCGTGATGTTTTTCTCACTGCTACTAGTGAATGTAATGTAACACACACCCATACAATGCGCACCAACCCGTGATGTTTTTCTCACTCCTACTAGTGAATGTAAGGTAACACACACCCATACAATGCGCACCACCCCGTGATGTTTTTCTCACTCCTATTAGTGAATGTAATGTAACACACACCCATACAATGCGCACCACCCCGCGATGTTTTTCAGAAACCTATCCTACATTGCCACTGCATGTTCCCTGACCTCCCCATGCTGACCATCCCGCGGTGCTTTTCTCCATCCTACATTGCCACTCACTGCCTATCCTAATTCGGACCCTCCGATTCACACCACCCCGTGATGTTTTTCTCACTCCTATTAGTGAATGTAATGTAACACACGCCCATACAATGCGCACCACCCCGTGATGTTTTTCTCATTTCTACTAGTGAATGTAATGTAACACACACCCATACAATGCGCACCACCCCGCGATGTTTTTCAGAAACCTATCCTACATTGCCACTGCACGTTCCCTGACCTCCCCATGCGGACCACCCCGCGGTGCTTTTCTCCATCCTACTTTGCCACTCACTGCCTATCGTAATTCAGACCCTCCGATTCACACCACCCCGTGATGTTTTTCTCACTCCTACTAGTGAATGTAATGTAACACACACCCATACAATGCGCACCACCCCGTGATGTTTTTCTCACTCCTACTGTTGAATGTAATGTAACACACACCCATACAATGCGCACCACCCCGTGATGTTTTTCTCACTCCTACTAGTGAATATAATGTAACACACACCCATACAATGCGCACCACCCTGCGATGTTTTTCAGAAACCTATCCTACATTGCCATTGCATGTTCCCTGACCTCCCCACGCTGACCACCCCGCGGTGCTTTTCTCCATCCTACATTGCCACTCATTGCCTATCCTAATTCAGACCCTCCGATTCACACCACCCCGTGATGTTTTTCTCACTCCTACTAGTGAATGTAATGTAACACACACCCATACAATGCCCCCCACCCAGTGATGTTTTTCTCACTCCTACTAGTGAATGTAATGTAACACACACCCATACAATGCGCACCACCCCGTGATGTTTTTCTCACTCCTACTAGTGAATGTAATGTAACACACACCCATACAATGCGCAACAGCCCGCGATGTTTTTCAGAAACCTATCCTACATTGCCAGTGCATGTTCCCTGACCTCCCCATGCTGACCATCCCACGGTGCTTTTCTCCATCCTACATTGCCACTCACTGCCTATCCTAATTCAGACCCTTCGATTCACACCACCCCGTGATGTTTTTCTCACTCCTACTAGTGAATGTAATGTAACACACACCCATACAATGCGCACCACCCCGCGATGTTTTTCAGAAACCTATCCTACATTGCCACTGCATGTTCCCTTACCTCCCCATGCTGACCACACCGCGATGCTTTTCTCCATCCTACATTGCCACTCACTGCCTATCCTAATTCAGACCCTCCGATTCACACCACCCCGTGATGTTTTTCTCACTGCTACTAGTGAATGTAATGTAACACACACCCATACAATGCGCACCACCCCGTGATGTTTTTATCACTCCTACTAGTGAATGTAATGTAACACACACCCATACAATGCGCACCACCCCGCGATGTTTTTCAGAAACCTATCCTACATTGCCACTGCATGTTCTCTGACCTTCCCATGCTGACCACCCGCGGTGCTTTTCTCCATCCTACATTGCCACTCACTGCCTATCCTAATTCAGACCCTCCGATTCACACCACCCCGTGATGTTTTTCTCACTGCTACTAGTGAATGTAATGTAACACACACCCATACAATGCGCACCACCCCGGGATGTTTTTCTCACTCCTACTAGTGAATGTAATGTAACACACACCCATACAATGCGCACCACCCCGCGATGTTTTTCAGAAACCTATCCTACATTGCCACTGCATGTTCCCTGACCTCCCCATGCTGACCAGCCTGCGGTGCTTTTCTCCATCCGACATTGCCACTCACTGCCTATCCTAATTCAGACCCTCCGATTCACACCAGCCCGTGATGTTTTTCTCACTCCTACTAGTGAATGTAATGTAACACACACCCATACAATGCGCACCACCCCGTGATGTTTTTCTCACTCCTACTAGTGAATGTAATGTAACGCATACCCATACAATGCGCACCACCCCGCGATGTTTTTCAGAAACCTATTCTACATTGCCACTGCATGTTCCCTGACCTCCCCATGCTGACCACCACGCGGTGCTTTTCTCCATCCTACATTGCCACTCACTGCCTATCCTAATTCAGACCCCCCGATTCACACCACCCCGTGATGTTTTTCTCACTCCTACTAGTGAACGTAATGTAACACACACCCATACAATGCGCACCACCCCGTGATGTTTTTCTCACTCCTACTAGTGAATGTAATGTAACACACACCCATACAATGCGCACCACCACGCGATGTTTTTCAGAAACCTATCCTACATTGCCACTGCATGTTCCCTGACCTCCCCATGCTGACCACCCCGTGGTGCTTTTCTCCATCCTACATTGCCACTCACTGCCTATCTTAATTCAGACTCTCCGATTCACACCACCCCGTGAGGTTTTTCTCACTCCTACTAGTGAATGTAATGTAACACACACCCATACAATGCGCACCACCCCGTGATGTTTTTCTCACTCCTACTAGTGAATGTAATGTAACACACACCCATACAATGCGCACCACCCCGCGATGTTTTTCAGAAACCTATCCTACATTGCCACTGCATGTTCCCTGACCTCCCCATGCTGACCACCCCGCGGTGCTTTTCTCCATCCTACATTGCCACTCACTGCCTATCCTAATTCAGACCCTCCGATTCACACCACCCCGTGATGTTTTTCTCACTCCTACTAGTGAATGTAATGTAACACACACCCATACAATGCGCACCACCCCGTGATGTTTTTCTCACTCCTACTAGTGAATGTAATGTAACATACACCTATACAATGCGCACCACCCCGCGATGTTTTTCAGAAACCTATCCTAGTTGCCACTGCATGTTCCCTGACCTCCCCATGCTGACCACCCCGCAATGCTTTTCTCCATCCTACATTGCCACTCACTGCCTAACCTAATTCAGACCCTCCGATTCACACCACCCCGTGATGTTTTTCTCACTCCTACTAGTGAATGTAATGTAACACACACCCATACAATGCGCACCACCCCGTGATATTTTTCTCACTCCTACTAGTGTATGTAATGTAACACACACCCATCAATGCGCACCTCCCCGCGATGTTTTGCAGAAACCTATCCTACATTGCCACTGCATGTTCCCTGTCCTCCCCATGCTGACCACCCCGCGGTGCTTTTCTCCATCCTACATTGCGACTCACTGCCTATCCTAATTCAGACCCTCCGATTCACACCACCCCGTGATGTTTTTCTCACTCCTACTAGGGAATGTAATGTAACACACACCCATACAACGCGCACCACCCCGTGATGTTTTTCTCACTCCTACTAATGAATGTAATGTAACACACACCCATACAATGCGCACCACCCCGTGATGTTTTTCTCACTCCTACTAATGAATGTAATGTAACACACACCCATACAATGCGCACCACCCCGTGATGTTTTTCTCACTCCTACTAGTGAATGTAATGTAACACACACCCATACAATGCGCACCACCTCGCGATGTTTTTCAGAATCCTATCTTACAGTGCCACTGCATGTTCCCTGACCTCCCCATGCTGACCACTCCGCGGTGCTTTTCTCCATCCTACATTGCCACTCACTGCCTATCCTAATTCAGACCCTCCGATTCACACCACCCCGTGATGTTTTTCTCACTCCTACTAGTGAATGTAATGTAACACACACCCATACAACGTGCAGCACCCCGTGATGTTTTTCTCACTCCGACTAGTGAATGTAATGTAACACACACCCATACAATGCGCACCACCCCGCGATGTTTTTCAGAAACCTATCCTACATTGCCACTGCATGTTCCCTGACCTCCAAATGCTGACCACTCAGCGGTGCTTTTCTCCATCCTACATTGCCACTCACTGCCTATCCTAATTCAGACCTTCCGATTCACACCACCCCGTGATGTTTTTCTCACACCTACTAGTGAATGTAATGTAACACACACCCATACAATGCGCACCACCCCGTGATGTTTTTCTCACTCCTACTATTGAATGTAATGTAACACACACCCATACAATGCGCACCACCCTGCGATGTTTTTCAGAAACCTATCCTACATTGCCACTGCATGTTCCCTGACCTCCCCACGCTGTCCACCCCGCGGTGCTTTTTTCCATCCTACATTGCCACTCACTGCCTATCCTAATTCAGACCCTCCGATTCACACCACCCCGTGATGTTTTTCTCACTCCTACTAGTGAATGTAATGTAACACACACCCATACAATGCCCCCCACCCAGTGATGTTTTTCTCACTCCTACTAGTGAATGTAATGTAACACACACCCATACAATGCGCACCACCCCGTGATGTTTTTCTCACTCCTACTAGTGAATGTAATGTAACACACACCCATACAATGCGCACCACCCCGCGATGTTTTTCAGAAACCTATCCTACATTGCCACTGCATGTTCCCTGACCTCCCCATGCTGACCAGCCTGCGGTGCTTTTCTCCATCCTACATTGCCACTCACTGCCTATCCTAATTCAGACCCTCCGATTCACACCACCCCGTGATGTTTTTCTCACTCCTACTAGTGAATGTAAGGTAACACACACCCATACAATGCGCACCACCCCATGATGTTTTTCTCACTCCTACTAGTGAATGTAATGTAACACACACCCATACAATGCGCACCACCCCGCGATGTTTTTCAGAAACCTATCCTACATTGCCACTACATATTCCCTGACCTCCCCATGCTGACCACCCCGCGGTGCTTTTCTCCATCCTACATTGCCACTCACTGCCTATCCTAATTCAGACCCTCCGATTCACACCACCCCGTGATATTTTTCTCACTCCTACTAGTGAATGTAATGTAACACACACCCATACAATGCGCACCACCCCGTGATGTTTTTCTCACTCCTACTAGTGAATGTAATGTAACACACACCCATACGATGCGCACCACCCCGCGATGTTTTTCAGAAACCTATCCTACATTGCCACTGCATGTTCCCTGACCTCCCCATGCTGACCACCCCGCGGTGCTTTTCTCCATCCTACATTGCCACTCACTGCCTATCCTAATTCAGACCCTCCGATTCAAACCACCCCGTGATGTTTTTCTCACTCCTACTAGTGAATGTAATGTAACACACACCCGTACAATGCGCACCACCCCGTGATGTTTTTCTCACTCCTACTAGTGAATGTAATGTAACACACACCCATACGATGCGCACCACCCCGCGATGTTTTTCAGAAACCTATCCTACATTGCCACTGCATGTTCCCTGACCTCCCCATGCTGACCACCCCGCGGTGCTTTTCTCCATCCTACATTGCCACTCACTGCCTATCCTAATTCAGGCCCTCCGATTCACACCACCCCGTGATGTTTTTCTCACTCCTACTAGTGAATGTAATGTAACACACACCCATACAATGCGCACCACCCCGTGATGTTTTTCTCACTCCTACTAGTGAATGTAATGTAACACACACCCATACAATGCACACCACCCCGTGATGTTTTTCTCACTCCTACTAGTGAATGTAATGTAACACACACCCATACAATGCGCACTACCCCGCGATGTTTTTCAGAAACCTATCCTACATTGCCACTGCATGTTCCCTGACCTCCCCATGCTGACCACCCCGCGGTGCTTTTCTCCATCCTACATTGCCACTCACTGCCTATCCTAATTCAGACCGTCCGATTCACAACACCCCGTGATGTTTTTCTCACTCCTACTAGTGAATGTAATGTAACACACACCCATACAATGCGCACCACCCCGTGATGTTTTTCTCACTCCTACTATTGAATGTAATGTAACACACACCCATACAATGCGCACCACCCCGTGATGTTTTTCTCACTCCTACTAGTGAATGTAATGTAACACACACCCATACAATGCGCACCACCCTGCGATGTTTTTCAGAAACCTATCCTACATTGCCACTGCATGTTCCCTGACCTCCCCACGCTGACCACCCCGCGGTGCTTTTCTCCATCCTACATTGCCACTCACTGCCTATCCTAATTCAGACCCTCTGATTCACACCAGCCCGTGATGTTTTTCTCACTCTTACTAGTGAATGTAATGTAACACACACCCATACAATGCGCACCACCCAGCGATGTTTTTCAGAAACCTATCCTACATTGCCACTACATATTCCCTGACCTCCCCATGCTGACCACCCCGCGGTGCTTTTCTCGATCCTACATTGCCACTCACTGCCTATCCTAATTCAGACCCTCCGATTCACAACACCCCGTGATGTTTTTCTCACTCCTACTAGTGAATGTAATGTAACACACACCCATACAGTGCGCACCACCCCGTGATGTTTTTCTCACTCCTACTAGTGAATGTAATGTAACACACACCCATACAATGCGCACCACCCCGTGATGTTTTTCTCACTCCTACTAGTGAATGTAATGTAACACACACCCATACAGTGCGCACCACCCCGTGATGTTTTTCTCACTCCTACTAGTGAATGTAATGGAACACACACCCATACAATGCGCACCACCCCGCGATGTTTTTCAAAAACCTATCCTACATTGCCACTGCATGTTCCCTGACCTCCCCATGCTGACCACCCCGCGGTGCTTTTCTCCATCCTACATTGCCACTCACTGCCTATCCTAATTCAGACCCTCCGATTCACACCACCCCGTGATGTTTTTCTCACTCCTACTAGTGAATGTAATGTAACACACACCCATACAACGCGCACCACCCCGTGATGTTTTTCTCACTCCTACTAGTGAATGTAATGTAACACACACCCATCAATGCGCACCTCCCCGCGATGTTTTTCAGAAACCTATCCTATATTGCCACTGCATGTTCCCTGACCTCCCCATGCTGACCACCCCGCAGTGCTTTTCTCCATCCTACATTGCCAATCACTGCCTATCCTAATTCAGACCCTCCGATTCACACCACCCCGTGATGTTTTTCTCACTCCTACTAGTGAATGTAATGTAACACACACCCATACAATGCGCACCACCCCGTGATGTTTTTCTCACTCCTACTAGTGAATGTAATGTAACACACACCCATACGATGCGCACCACCCCGCGATGTTTTTCAGAAACCTATCCTACATTGCCACTGCATGTTCCCGGACCTCCCCATGCTGACCACCCCGCGGTGCTTTTCTCCATCCTACATTGCCACTTACTGCCTATCCTAATTCAGACCCTCTGATTCACAGCACCCTGTGATGTTTTTCTCACTCCTACTAGTGAATGTAATATAACACACACCCGTACAATGCGCACCACCCCGTGATGTTTTTCTCACTCCTACTAGTGAATGTAATGTAACACACACCCATAAGATGCGCACCACCCCGCGATGTTTTTCAGAAACCTATCCTACATTGCCACTGCATGTTCCCTGACCTCCCCATGCTGACCACCCCGCGGTGCTTTTCTCCATCCTACATTGCCACTCACTGCCTATCCTAATTCAGACCCTCCGATTCACACCACCCCGTGATGTTTTTCTCACTCCTACTAGTGAATGTAATGTAACACACACCCATACAATGCGCACCACCCTGCGATGTTTTTCAGAAACCTATCCTACATTGCCACTGCATGTTCCCTGACCTCCCCACGCTGACCACCCCGCGGTGCTTTTCTCCATCCTACATTGCCACTCACTGCCTATTCTAATTCAGACCCTCCGATTCACACCACCCCGTGATGTTTTTCTCACTCCTACTAGTGAATGTAATGTAACACACACCCATACAATGCCCCCCACCCAGTGATGTTTTTCTCACTCCTACTAGTGAATGTAATGTAACACACACACATACAATGCGCACCACCCCGTGATGTTTTTCTCACTCCTACTAGTGAATGTAATGTAACACACACCCATACAATGCGCACCACCCCGCGATGTTTTTCAGAAACCTATCCTACATTGCCACTGCATGTTCCCTGACCTCCCCATGCTGACCAGCCTGCGGTGCTTTTCTCCATCCTACATTGCCACTCACTGCCTATCCTAATTCAGACCCTCCGATTCACACCAGCCCGTGATGTTTTTCTCACTCCTACTAGTGAATGTAATGTAACACACACCCATACAATGCGCACCACCCCATGATGTTTTTCTCACTCCTACTAGTGAATGTAATGTAACACACACCCATACAATGCGCACCACCCCGCGATGTTTTTCAGAAACCTATCCTACATTGCCACTACATATTCCCTGACCTCCCCATGCTGACCACCCCGCGGTGCTTTTCTCCATCCCACATTGCCACTCACTGCCTATCCTAATTCAGACCCTCCGATTCACACCACCCCGTGATGAATTTCTCACTCCTACTAGTGAATGTAATGTAACACACACCCATACAATGCGCACCACCCCGTGATGTTTTTCTCACTCCTACTAGTGAATGTAATGTAACACACACCCATACAATGCGCACCACCCCGCGATGTTTTTCAAAAACCTATCCTACATTGCCACTGCATGTTCCCTGACCTCCCCATGCTGACCACCCCGCGATGCTTTTCTCCATCCTACATTGCCACTCACTGCCTATCCTAATTCAGACCCTCCGATTCACACCACCCCGTGATGTTTTTCTCACTCCTACTAGTAAATGTAATATAACACACACCCATACAATGCGCACAACCCCTGATGTTTTTCTCACTCCTACTAGTGAATGTAATGTAACACACACCCATCAATGCGCACCTCCCCGCGATGTTTTTCAGAAACCTATCCTATATTGCCACTGCATGTTCCCTGACCTCCCCATGCTGACCACCCCGCGGTGCTTTTCTCCATCCTACATTGCCACTCACTGCCTATCCTAATTCAGACCCTCCGATTCACACCATCCCATGATGTTTTTCTCACTCCTACTAGTGAATGTAATGTAACACACACCCATACAATGCGCACCACCCCGTGATGTTTTTCTCACTCCTACTAGTGAATGTAATGTAACACACACCCATACGATGCGCACCACCCGGCGATGTTTTTCAGAAACCTATCCTACATTGCCACTGCATGTTCCCTGACCTCCCCATGCTGACCACACCGCGGTGCTTTTCTCCATCCTACATTGCCACTCACTGCCTATCCTAATTCAGACCCTCCGATTCACACCACCCCGTGATGTTTTTCTCACTCCTACTAGTGAATGTAATGTAACACACACCCGTACAATGCGCACCACCCCGTGATGTTTTTCTCACTCCTACTAGTGAATGTAATGTAACACACACCCATACAATGCGCACCACCCAGCGATGTTTTTCTCACTCCTACTAGTGAATGTAATGTAACACACACCCATACAATGCGCACCACCCCGTGATGTTTTTCTCACTCCTACTAGTGAATGTAATGTAACACACACCCATCCAATGCGCACCACCCCGTGATGTTTTTCTCACTCCTATTAGTGAATGTAATGTAACACACACCCATACAATGCGCACCACCCCGCGATGTTTTTCAGAAACCTATCCTACATTGCCACTGCATGTTCCCTGACCTCCCCATGCTGACCAGCCCGCGGTGCTTTTCTCCATCCTACATTGCCACTCACTGCCTATCCTAATTCAGACCCTCCGATTCACACCACCCCGTGATGTTTTTATCACTCCTATTAGTGAATGTAATGTAACACACTCTCATACAATGCGCACCACCCCGTGATGTTTTTCTCAGTCCTACTAGTGAATGTAATGTAACACACACCCATACAATGCGAACCACCCCGCGATTTTTTTCATAAACCTATCCTACATTGCCACTGCATGTTCCCTGACCTCCCCATGCTGACCACCCGCGGTGGTTTTCTCCATCCTACATTGCCACTCACTGCCTATCCTAATTCAGACCCTCCGATTCACACCACCCCGTGATGTTTTTCTCACTCCTACTAGTGAATGTAATGTAACACACACCCATACAACGCGCACCACCCCGTGATGTTTTTCTCACTCCTACTAGTGAATGTAATGTAACACACACGCATACAACGCGCACCACCCCTTGATGTTTTTCTCACTCCTACTAGTGAATGTAATGTAACACACACCCGTACAATACGCACCACCCCGTGATGTTTTTCTCACTCCTACTAGTGAATGTAATGTAACACACACCCATACAATGCGCACCACCCCGCGATGATTTTCAGAAACCTATCCTACATTGCCACTGCATGTTCCCTGACCTCCCCATGCTGACCACCCGCGGTGCTTTAATCCATCCTACATTTCCACTCACTGCCTATCCTAATTCAGACCCTCCGATTCACACCACCCCGTGATGTTTTTCTCACTCCTACTAGTGAATGTAATTTAACACACACCCATACAATGGGCACCACCCCGTGATATTTTTCTCACTCCTACTAGTGAATGTAATGTAACACACACCCATACAATGCGCACCACCCCGTGATGTTTTTCTCACTCCTACTAGTGAATGTAATGTAACACACACCCATACAATGCGCACCACCCCGCGATGTTTTTCAGAAACCTATCCTACATTGCCACTGCATGTTCCCTGACCTCCCCATGCTGACCACCCCGCGGTGCTTTTCTCCATCCTACATTGCCACTCACTGCCTATCCTAATTCAGACCCTCCGATTCACACCACCCCGTGACGTTTTTCTCACTCCTACTAGTGAATGTAATGTAACACACACCCATACAATGCGCACCACCCCGTGATGTTTTTCTCACTCCTACTAGTGAATGGAATGTAACACACACCCATACAACGCGCACCACCCCGTGATGTTTTTCTCACTCCTACTAGTGAATGTAATGTAACACACACCCATACAATGCGCACCACCCCATGATGTTTTTCTCACTCCTACTAGTGAATGTAATGTAACACACACCCATACAATGCGCACCACCTCGCGATGTTTTTCAGAAACCTATCCTACATTGCCACTGCATGTTCCCTGACCTCCCCATGCTGACCAACCCGTGGTGCTTTTCTCCATCCTACATTGCCACTCACTGCCTACCCTAATTCAGACCCTCCGATTCACACCATCCCGGGATGTTTTTCTCACTCCTACTAGTGAATGTAATGTAACACACAACCATACAATGCGCACCACCCCGTGATGTTTTTCTCACTCCTACTAGTGAATGTAATGTAACACACACCCATACAATGCGCACCACCCCACGATGTTTTTCAGAAACCTATCCTACATTGCCACTGCATGTTCCCTGACCTCCCCATGCTGACCACCCCACGGTGCTTTTCTCCATCCTACATTGCCACTCACTGCCTATCCTAATTCAGACCCTCCGATTCACACCACCCTGTGATGTTTTTCTCACTCCTACTAGTGAATGTAATGTAACACACACCCATACAATGCGCACAACCCCGTGATGTTTTTCTCACTCCTACTAGTGAATGTAATGTAA
Organism: Cavia porcellus; assembly: GCF_034190915.1. NCBI lineage: Eukaryota > Metazoa > Chordata > Mammalia > Rodentia > Caviidae > Cavia > Cavia porcellus. The sequence continues at coordinate 801,868 of NW_026947599.1, read as the reverse complement.
CACACACCCATACGATGCGCACCTCCCCACGATGTTTTTCAGAAACCTATCCTACATTGCCACTGCATGTTCCCTGACCTCCCCATGCTGACCACCCCGCCGTGCTTTTCTCCATCCTACATTGCCACTCACTGCCTATCCTATTTCAGACCCTCCGATTCACACCACCCCGTGATGTTTTTCTCACTCCTACTAGTGAATGTAATGTAACACACACCCGTACAATGCGCACCACCCCGTGATGTTTTTCTCACTCCTACTAGTGAATGTAATGTAACACACACCCATACAATGCGCACCACCCCGCGATGTTTTTCAGAAACCTATCCTACATTGCCACTGCATGTTCCCTGACCTCCCCATGCTGACCACCCGCGGTGCTTTTCTCCATCCTACATTGCCACTCACTGCCTATCCTAATTCAGACCCTCCGATTCACACCACCCCGTGATGTTTTTTTCACTCCTACTAGTGAATGTAATGTAACACACACCCATACAATGCGCACCACCCCGTGATGTTTTTCTCACTCCTACTAGTGAATGTAATGTAACAGACAACCATCAATGCGCACCTCCCCGCGATGTTTTTCAGAAACCTATCCTACATTGCCACTGCATGTTCCCTGACCTCCCCATGCTGACCACCCCGCAGTGCTTTTCTCCATCCTACATTGCCACTCACTGCCTATCCTAATTCAGACCCTCCGATTCACACCACCCCGTGATGTTTTTCTCACTCCTACTAGTGAATGTAATGTAACACACACCCATACAATGCGCACCACCCCGTGATGTTTTTCTCACTCCTACTAGTGAATGTAATGTAACACACACCCATACGATGCGCACGACCCCGCGATGTTTTTCAGAAACCTATCCTACATTGCCACTGCATGTTCCCTGACCTCCCCATGCTGACCAGCCTGCGGTGCTTTTCTCCATCCTACATTGCCACTCACTACCTATCCTAATTCCGACCCTCCGATTCACACCACCCCGTGATGTTTTTCTCACTCCTACTAGTGAATGTAATGTAACACACACCCATACAATGCGCACCACCCCATGATGTTTTTCTCACTCCGACTAGTGAATGTAATGTAACACACACCCATACAATGCGCACCACCCCGCGATGTTTTTCAGAAACCTATCCTACATTGCCACTACATATTCCCTGACCTCCCCATGCTGACCACCCCGCGGTGCTTTTCTCCATCCTACATTGCCACTCACTGCCTATCCTAATTCAGACCCTCCGATTCACACCACCCCGTGATGTTTTTCTCACTCCTACTAGTGAATGTAATGTAACACACACCCATACAATGCGCACCACCCCGTGATGTTTTTCTCACTCCTACTAGTGAATGTAATGTAACACACACCCATACAATGCGCACCACCCCGGGATGTTTTTCAAAAACCTATCCTACATTGCCACTGCATGTTCCCTGACCTCCCCATGCTGACCACCCCGCGATGCTTTTCTCCATCCTACATTGCCACTCACTGCCTATCCTAATTCAGACCTTCCGATTCACACCACCCCGTGATGTTTTTCTCACTCCTACTAGTGAATGTAATGTAACACACATACATACAATGCGCACCACCCCGTGATGTTTTTCTCACTCCTACTAGTGAATGTAATGTAACACACACCCATCAATGCGCACCTCCCCGCGATGTTTTTCAGAAACCTATCCTACTTTGCCACTGCATGTTCCCTGACCTCCCCATGCTGACCACCCCGCAGTGCTTTTCTCCATCCTACATTGCCACTCACTGCCTATCCTAATTCAGACCCTCCGATTCACACCACCCCGTGATGTTTTTCTGACTCCTACTAGTGAATGTAATGTAACACACACCCATACAATGCGCACCACCCCGCGATGTTTTTCAAAAACCTATCCTACATTGCCACTGCATGTTCCCTGACCTCCCCATGCTGACCACCCCGCGATGCTTTTCTCCATCCTACATTGCCACTCACTGCCTACCCTAATTCAGACCCTCCGATTCACACCATCCCGGGATGTTTTTCTCACTCCTACTAGTGAATGTAATGTAACACACACCCATACAATGCGCACCACCCCGTGACGTTTTTCTCACTCCTACTAGTGAATTTAATGTAACACACACCCATACAATGCGCACCACCCCACGATGTTTTTCAGAAACCTATCCTACATTGCCACTGCATGTTCCCTGACCTCCCCATGCTGACCACCCCACGGTGCTTTTCTCCATCCTACATTGCCACTCACTGCCTATCCAAATTCAGACCCTCCGATTCACACCACCCCGTGATGTTTTTCTCACTCCTACTAGTGAATGTAATGTAACACACACCCATACAATGCGCACCACCCCGTGATGTTTTTCTCACTCCTACTAGTGAAAGTAATGTAACACACACCCATACGATGCGCACCACCCTACGATGTTTTTCAGAAACCTATCCTACATTGCCACTGCATGTTCCCTGACCTCCCCATGCTGACCACCCGCGGTGCTTTTCTCCATCCTACATTGCCACTCACTGCCTATCCTAATTCAGACCCTCCGATTCACACCACCCCGTGATGTTTTTCTCACTCCTACTAGTGAATGTAATGTAACACACACCCGTACAATGCGCACCACCCCGTGATGTTTTTCTCACTCCTACTAGTGAATGTAATGTAACACACACCCATACAATGCGCACCACCCCGTGATGTTTTTCTCACTCCTACTAGTGAATGTAATGTAACACACACCCATACAATGCGCACCACCCCGCGATGTTTTTCAGAAACCTATGCTACATTGCCACTGCATGTTCCCTGACCTCCCCATGCTGACCACCCGCAGTGCTTTTCTCCATCCTACATTGCCACTCACTGCCTATCCTAATTCAGACCCTCCGATTCACACCACCCCGTGATGTTTTTCTCACTCCTACTAGTGAATCTAATGTAACACACACCCATACAATGCGCACCACCCCGTGATGTTTTTCTCACTCCTACTAGTTAATGTAATGTAACACACACCCATACAATGCGCACCACCCCGTGATGTTTTTCTCACTCCTACTAGTGAATGTAATGTAACACACACCCATACAATGCGCACCACCCCGCGATGTTTTTCAGAAACCTATCCTACATTGCTACTGCATGTTAACTGACCTCCCCATGTTGACCACCCCGCGGTGCTTTTCTCCATCCTACATTGCCACTCACTGCCTATCCTAATTCAGACCCTCCGATTCACACCACCCCGTGATGTTTTTCTCACTCCTACTAGTGAATGTAATGTAACACACACCCATACAAGGCGCACCACCCCGTGATGTTTTTCTCACTCCTACTAGTGAATGTAATGTAACACACACCCGTACAATGCGCACCACCCCGTGATGTTTTTCTCACTCCTACTAGTGAATGTAATGTAACACACACCCATACAATGCGCACCAACCCGCGATGATTTTCAGAAACCTATCCTACATTGCCACTGCATGTTCCCTGACCTCCCCATGCTGACCACCCGTGGTGCTTTTCTCCATTATACATTGCCACTCACTGCCTATCCTAATTCAGACCCTCCGATTCACACCACCCCGGGATGTTTTTCTCACTCCTACTAGTGAATGTAATGTAACACACACCCATCCAACGCGCACCACCCCGTGATATTTTTCTCACTCCTACTAGTGAATGTAATGTAACACACACCCGTACAATGCGCACCACCCCGTGATGTTTTTCTCACTCCTACTAGTGAATGTAATGTAACACACACCCATACAATGCGCACCACCCTGTGATGTTTTTTTCACTCTTACTAGTGAATGTAATGTAACACACACCCATACAATGCGCACCACCCCGCGATGATTTTCAGAAACCTATCCTACATTGCCACTGCATGTTCCCTGACCTCCTCAGGTTGACCACCCGCGGTGCTTTTCTCCATCCTACATTGCCACTCACTGCCTATGCTAATTCAGACCCTCCGATTAACACCACCCCGTGATGTTTTTCTCACTCCTACTAGTGAATGTAATGTAACACACACCCATACAATGCGCACCACCCCGTGATGTTTTTCTCACTCCTACTAGTGAATGTAATGTAACACACACCCATCCAATGCGCACCACCCTGTGATGTTTTTTTCACTCCTACTAGTGAATGTAATGTAACACACACCCATACAATGCGCACCACCCCGCGATGTTTTTCAGAAACCTATCCTACATTGCCACTGCATGTTCCCTGACCTCCCCATGCTGACCACCCCGCGGTGCTTTTCTCCAACCTACATTGCCACTCACTGCCTATCCTAATCCAGACCCTCCGATTCACACCACCCCGTGATGTTTTTCAAACTCCTATTAGTGAATGTAATGTAACACACTCTCATACAATGCGCACCACCCCGTGATGTTTTTCTCAGTCCTACTAGGGAATGTAATGTAACACACACCCATACAATGCGCACCACCCCGCGATGTTTTTCACAAACCTATCCCAGATTGCCACTGCATGTTCACTGACCTCCCCATGCTGACCACCCCGCGGTGCTTTTCTCCATCCTACATTGCCACTCACGGCCTATCCTAATTCAGACCCTCCGATTCACACCATCCCGGGATGTTTTTCTCACTCCTACTAGTGAATGTAATGTAACACACACCCATACAATGCGCACCACCCCGTGATGTTTTTCTCACTCCTACTAGTGAATGTAAGGTAACACACACCCATACAATGCGCACCACCCCGCGATGTTTTTCAGAAACCTATCCTACATTGCCACTGCATGTTCCCTGACCTCCCCACGCTGTCCACCCCGCGGTGCTTTTTCCATCCTACATTGCCACTCACTGCCTATCCTAATTCAGACCCTCCGATTCACACCACCCCGTGATGTTTTTCTCACTCCTACTAGTGAATGTAATGTAACACACACCCATACAATGCCCCCCACCCAGTGATGTTTTTCTCACTCCTACTAGTGAATGTAATGTAACACACACCCATACAATGCGCACCACCCCGTGATGTTTTTCTCACTCCTACTAGTGAATGTAATGTAACACACACCCATACAATGCGCACCACCCCGCGATGTTTTTCAGAAACCTATCCTACATTGCCACTGCATGTTCCCTGACCTCCCCATGCTGACCAGCCTGCGGTGCTTTTCTCCATCCTACATTGCCACTCACTGCCTATCCTAATTCAGACCCTCCGATTCACACCACCCCGTGATGTTTTTCTCACTCCTACTAGTGAATGTAAGGTAACACACACCCATACAATGCGCACCACCCCATGATGTTTTTCTCACTCCTACTAGTGAATGTAATGTAACACACACCCATACAATGCGCACCACCCCGCGATGTTTTTCAGAAACCTATCCTACATTGCCACTACATATTCCCTGACCTCCCCATGCTGACCACCCCGCGGTGCTTTTCTCCATCCTACATTGCCACTCACTGCCTATCCTAATTCAGACCCTCCGATTCACACCACCCCGTGATATTTTTCTCACTCCTACTAGTGAATGTAATGTAACACACACCCATACAATGCGCACCACCCCGTGATGTTTTTCTCACTCCTACTAGTGAATGTAATGTAACACACACCCATACGATGCGCACCACCCCGCGATGTTTTTCAGAAACCTATCCTACATTGCCACTGCATGTTCCCTGACCTCCCCATGCTGACCACCCCGCGGTGCTTTTCTCCATCCTACATTGCCACTCACTGCCTATCCTAATTCAGACCCTCCGATTCAAACCACCCCGTGATGTTTTTCTCACTCCTACTAGTGAATGTAATGTAACACACACCCGTACAATGCGCACCACCCCGTGATGTTTTTCTCACTCCTACTAGTGAATGTAATGTAACACACACCCATACGATGCGCACCACCCCGCGATGTTTTTCAGAAACCTATCCTACATTGCCACTGCATGTTCCCTGACCTCCCCATGCTGACCACCCCGCGGTGCTTTTCTCCATCCTACATTGCCACTCACTGCCTATCCTAATTCAGGCCCTCCGATTCACACCACCCCGTGATGTTTTTCTCACTCCTACTAGTGAATGTAATGTAACACACACCCATACAATGCGCACCACCCCGTGATGTTTTTCTCACTCCTACTAGTGAATGTAATGTAACACACACCCATACAATGCACACCACCCCGTGATGTTTTTCTCACTCCTACTAGTGAATGTAATGTAACACACACCCATACAATGCGCACTACCCCGCGATGTTTTTCAGAAACCTATCCTACATTGCCACTGCATGTTCCCTGACCTCCCCATGCTGACCACCCCGCGGTGCTTTTCTCCATCCTACATTGCCACTCACTGCCTATCCTAATTCAGACCGTCCGATTCACAACACCCCGTGATGTTTTTCTCACTCCTACTAGTGAATGTAATGTAACACACACCCATACAATGCGCACCACCCCGTGATGTTTTTCTCACTCCTACTATTGAATGTAATGTAACACACACCCATACAATGCGCACCACCCCGTGATGTTTTTCTCACTCCTACTAGTGAATGTAATGTAACACACACCCATACAATGCGCACCACCCTGCGATGTTTTTCAGAAACCTATCCTACATTGCCACTGCATGTTCCCTGACCTCCCCACGCTGACCACCCCGCGGTGCTTTTCTCCATCCTACATTGCCACTCACTGCCTATCCTAATTCAGACCCTCTGATTCACACCAGCCCGTGATGTTTTTCTCACTCTTACTAGTGAATGTAATGTAACACACACCCATACAATGCGCACCACCCAGCGATGTTTTTCAGAAACCTATCCTACATTGCCACTACATATTCCCTGACCTCCCCATGCTGACCACCCCGCGGTGCTTTTCTCGATCCTACATTGCCACTCACTGCCTATCCTAATTCAGACCCTCCGATTCACAACACCCCGTGATGTTTTTCTCACTCCTACTAGTGAATGTAATGTAACACACACCCATACAGTGCGCACCACCCCGTGATGTTTTTCTCACTCCTACTAGTGAATGTAATGTAACACACACCCATACAATGCGCACCACCCCGTGATGTTTTTCTCACTCCTACTAGTGAATGTAATGTAACACACACCCATACAGTGCGCACCACCCCGTGATGTTTTTCTCACTCCTACTAGTGAATGTAATGGAACACACACCCATACAATGCGCACCACCCCGCGATGTTTTTCAAAAACCTATCCTACATTGCCACTGCATGTTCCCTGACCTCCCCATGCTGACCACCCCGCGGTGCTTTTCTCCATCCTACATTGCCACTCACTGCCTATCCTAATTCAGACCCTCCGATTCACACCACCCCGTGATGTTTTTCTCACTCCTACTAGTGAATGTAATGTAACACACACCCATACAACGCGCACCACCCCGTGATGTTTTTCTCACTCCTACTAGTGAATGTAATGTAACACACACCCATCAATGCGCACCTCCCCGCGATGTTTTTCAGAAACCTATCCTATATTGCCACTGCATGTTCCCTGACCTCCCCATGCTGACCACCCCGCAGTGCTTTTCTCCATCCTACATTGCCAATCACTGCCTATCCTAATTCAGACCCTCCGATTCACACCACCCCGTGATGTTTTTCTCACTCCTACTAGTGAATGTAATGTAACACACACCCATACAATGCGCACCACCCCGTGATGTTTTTCTCACTCCTACTAGTGAATGTAATGTAACACACACCCATACGATGCGCACCACCCCGCGATGTTTTTCAGAAACCTATCCTACATTGCCACTGCATGTTCCCGGACCTCCCCATGCTGACCACCCCGCGGTGCTTTTCTCCATCCTACATTGCCACTTACTGCCTATCCTAATTCAGACCCTCTGATTCACAGCACCCTGTGATGTTTTTCTCACTCCTACTAGTGAATGTAATATAACACACACCCGTACAATGCGCACCACCCCGTGATGTTTTTCTCACTCCTACTAGTGAATGTAATGTAACACACACCCATAAGATGCGCACCACCCCGCGATGTTTTTCAGAAACCTATCCTACATTGCCACTGCATGTTCCCTGACCTCCCCATGCTGACCACCCCGCGGTGCTTTTCTCCATCCTACATTGCCACTCACTGCCTATCCTAATTCAGACCCTCCGATTCACACCACCCCGTGATGTTTTTCTCACTCCTACTAGTGAATGTAATGTAACACACACCCATACAATGCGCACAAGCCCGTGATGTTTTTCTCACTCCTACTTGTGAATGTAATGTAACACACACCCATACAATGCGCACCACCCCGTGATGTTTTTCTCACTCCTACTAGTGAATGTAATGTAACACACACCCATACAATGCGCACCACCCCGCGATGTTTTTCAGAAACCTATCCTACATTGCCACTGCATTTTCCCTGACCTGCCCATGCTGACCACCCCGCGGTGCTTTTCTCCATCCTACATTGCCACTCACTGCCTATCCTAATTCAGACCCTCCGATTCACACCACCCCGTGATGTTTTTCTCACTCCTACTAGTGAATGTAATGTAACACACACCCATACAATGCGCACCACCCTGCGATGTTTTTCAGAAACCTATCCTACATTGCCACTGCATGTTCCCTGACCTCCCCACGCTGACCACCCCGCGGTGCTTTTCTCCATCCTACATTGCCACTCACTGCCTATTCTAATTCAGACCCTCCGATTCACACCACCCCGTGATGTTTTTCTCACTCCTACTAGTGAATGTAATGTAACACACACCCATACAATGCCCCCCACCCAGTGATGTTTTTCTCACTCCTACTAGTGAATGTAATGTAACACACACACATACAATGCGCACCACCCCGTGATGTTTTTCTCACTCCTACTAGTGAATGTAATGTAACACACACCCATACAATGCGCACCACCCCGCGATGTTTTTCAGAAACCTATCCTACATTGCCACTGCATGTTCCCTGACCTCCCCATGCTGACCAGCCTGCGGTGCTTTTCTCCATCCTACATTGCCACTCACTGCCTATCCTAATTCAGACCCTCCGATTCACACCAGCCCGTGATGTTTTTCTCACTCCTACTAGTGAATGTAATGTAACACACACCCATACAATGCGCACCACCCCATGATGTTTTTCTCACTCCTACTAGTGAATGTAATGTAACACACACCCATACAATGCGCACCACCCCGCGATGTTTTTCAGAAACCTATCCTACATTGCCACTACATATTCCCTGACCTCCCCATGCTGACCACCCCGCGGTGCTTTTCTCCATCCCACATTGCCACTCACTGCCTATCCTAATTCAGACCCTCCGATTCACACCACCCCGTGATGAATTTCTCACTCCTACTAGTGAATGTAATGTAACACACACCCATACAATGCGCACCACCCCGTGATGTTTTTCTCACTCCTACTAGTGAATGTAATGTAACACACACCCATACAATGCGCACCACCCCGCGATGTTTTTCAGAAACCTATCCTACATTGCCACTGCATGTTCCCTGACCTCCCCATGCTGACCACCCCGCGATGCTTTTCTCCATCCTACATTGCCACTCACTGCCTATCCTAATTCAGACCCTCCGATTCACACCACCCCGTGATGTTTTTCTCACTCCTACTAGTAAATGTAATATAACACACACCCATACAATGCGCACAACCCCTGATGTTTTTCTCACTCCTACTAGTGAATGTAATGTAACACACACCCATCAATGCGCACCTCCCCGCGATGTTTTTCAGAAACCTATCCTATATTGCCACTGCATGTTCCCTGACCTCCCCATGCTGACCACCCCGCGGTGCTTTTCTCCATCCTACATTGCCACTCACTGCCTATCCTAATTCAGACCCTCCGATTCACACCACCCCATGATGTTTTTCTCACTCCTACTAGTGAATGTAATGTAACACACACCCATACAATGCGCACCACCCCGTGATGTTTTTCTCACTCCTACTAGTGAATGTAATGTAACACACACCCATACGATGCGCACCACCCGGCGATGTTTTTCAGAAACCTATCCTACATTGCCACTGCATGTTCCCTGACCTCCCCATGCTGACCACACCGCGGTGCTTTTCTCCATCCTACATTGCCACTCACTGCCTATCCTAATTCAGACCCTCCGATTCACACCACCCCGTGATGTTTTTCTCACTCCTACTAGTGAATGTAATGTAACACACACCCGTACAATGCGCACCACCCCGTGATGTTTTTCTCACTCCTACTAGTGAATGTAATGTAACACACACCCATACAATGCGCACCACCCAGCGATGTTTTTCTCACTCCTACTAGTGAATGTAATGTAACACACACCCATACAATGCGCACCACCCCGTGATGTTTTTCTCACTCCTACTAGTGAATGTAATGTAACACACACCCATCCAATGCGCACCACCCCGTGATGTTTTTCTCACTCCTATTAGTGAATGTAATGTAACACACACCCATACAATGCGCACCACCCCGCGATGTTTTTCAGAAACCTATCCTACATTGCCACTGCATGTTCCCTGACCTCCCCATGCTGACCAGCCCGCGGTGCTTTTCTCCATCCTACATTGCCACTCACTGCCTATCCTAATTCAGACCCTCCGATTCACACCACCCCGTGATGTTTTTATCACTCCTATTAGTGAATGTAATGTAACACACTCTCATACAATGCGCACCACCCCGTGATGTTTTTCTCAGTCCTACTAGTGAATGTAATGTAACACACACCCATACAATGCGAACCACCCCGCGATTTTTTTCATAAACCTATCCTACATTGCCACTGCATGTTCCCTGACCTCCCCATGCTGACCACCCGCGGTGGTTTTCTCCATCCTACATTGCCACTCACTGCCTATCCTAATTCAGACCCTCCGATTCACACCACCCCGTGATGTTTTTCTCACTCCTACTAGTGAATGTAATGTAACACACACCCATACAACGCGCACCACCCCGTGATGTTTTTCTCACTCCTACTAGTGAATGTAATGTAACACACACGCATACAACGCGCACCACCCCTTGATGTTTTTCTCACTCCTACTAGTGAATGTAATGTAACACACACCCGTACAATACGCACCACCCCGTGATGTTTTTCTCACTCCTACTAGTGAATGTAATGTAACACACACCCATACAATGCGCACCACCCCGCGATGATTTTCAGAAACCTATCCTACATTGCCACTGCATGTTCCCTGACCTCCCCATGCTGACCACCCGCGGTGCTTTAATCCATCCTACATTTCCACTCACTGCCTATCCTAATTCAGACCCTCCGATTCACACCACCCCGTGATGTTTTTCTCACTCCTACTAGTGAATGTAATTTAACACACACCCATACAATGGGCACCACCCCGTGATATTTTTCTCACTCCTACTAGTGAATGTAATGTAACACACACCCATACAATGCGCACCACCCCGTGATGTTTTTCTCACTCCTACTAGTGAATGTAATGTAACACACACCCATACAATGCGCACCACCCCGCGATGTTTTTCAGAAACCTATCCTACATTGCCACTGCATGTTCCCTGACCTCCCCATGCTGACCACCCCGCGGTGCTTTTCTCCATCCTACATTGCCACTCACTGCCTATCCTAATTCAGACCCTCCGATTCACACCACCCCGTGACGTTTTTCTCACTCCTACTAGTGAATGTAATGTAACACACACCCATACAATGCGCACCAACCCGTGATGTTTTTCTCACTCCTACTAGTGAATGGAATGTAACACACACCCATACAACGCGCACCACCCCGTGATGTTTTTCTCACTCCTACTAGTGAATGTAATGTAACACACACCCATACAATGCGCACCACCCCATGATGTTTTTCTCACTCCTACTAGTGAATGTAATGTAACACACACCCATACAATGCGCACCACCTCGCGATGTTTTTCAGAAACCTATCCTACATTGCCACTGCATGTTCCCTGACCTCCCCATGCTGACCAACCCGTGGTGCTTTTCTCCATCCTACATTGCCACTCACTGCCTACCCTAATTCAGACCCTCCGATTCACACCATCCCGGGATGTTTTTCTCACTCCTACTAGTGAATGTAATGTAACACACAACCATACAATGCGCACCACCCCGTGATGTTTTTCTCACTCCTACTAGTGAATGTAATGTAACACACACCCATACAATGCGCACCACCCCACGATGTTTTTCAGAAACCTATCCTACATTGCCACTGCATGTTCCCTGACCTCCCCATGCTGACCACCCCACGGTGCTTTTCTCCATCCTACATTGCCACTCACTGCCTATCCTAATTCAGACCCTCCGATTCACACCACCCTGTGATGTTTTTCTCACTCCTACTAGTGAATGTAATGTAACACACACCCATACAATGCGCACAACCCCGTGATGTTTTTCTCACTCCTACTAGTGAATGTAATGTAACACACACCCATACGATGCGCACCTCCCCACGATGTTTTTCAGAAACCTATCCTACATTGCCACTGCATGTTCCCTGACCTCCCCATGCTGACCACCCCGCCGTGCTTTTCTCCATCCTACATTGCCACTCACTGCCTATCCTATTTCAGACCCTCCGATTCACACCACCCCGTGATGTTTTTCTCACTCCTACTAGTGAATGTAATGTAACACACACCCGTACAATGCGCACCACCCCGTGATGTTTTTCTCACTCCTACTAGTGAATGTAATGTAACACACACCCATACAATGCGCACCACCCCGCGATGTTTTTCAGAAACCTATCCTACATTGCCACTGCATGTTCCCTGACCTCCCCATGCTGACCACCCGCGGTGCTTTTCTCCATCCTACATTGCCACTCACTGCCTATCCTAATTCAGACCCTCCGATTCACACCACCCCGTGATGTTTTTTTCACTCCTACTAGTGAATGTAATGTAACACACACCCATACAATGCGCACCACCCCGTGATGTTTTTCTCACTCCTACTAGTGAATGTAATGTAACAGACAACCATCAATGCGCACCTCCCCGCGATGTTTTTCAGAAACCTATCCTACATTGCCACTGCATGTTCCCTGACCTCCCCATGCTGACCACCCCGCAGTGCTTTTCTCCATCCTACATTGCCACTCACTGCCTATCCTAATTCAGACCCTCCGATTCACACCACCCCGTGATGTTTTTCTCACTCCTACTAGTGAATGTAATGTAACACACACCCATACAATGCGCACCACCCCGTGATGTTTTTCTCACTCCTACTAGTGAATGTAATGTAACACACACCCATACGATGCGCACGACCCCGCGATGTTTTTCAGAAACCTATCCTACATTGCCACTGCATGTTCCCTGACCTCCCCATGCTGACCAGCCTGCGGTGCTTTTCTCCATCCTACATTGCCACTCACTACCTATCCTAATTCCGACCCTCCGATTCACACCACCCCGTGATGTTTTTCTCACTCCTACTAGTGAATGTAATGTAACACACACCCATACAATGCGCACCACCCCATGATGTTTTTCTCACTCCGACTAGTGAATGTAATGTAACACACACCCATACAATGCGCACCACCCCGCGATGTTTTTCAGAAACCTATCCTACATTGCCACTACATATTCCCTGACCTCCCCATGCTGACCACCCCGCGGTGCTTTTCTCCATCCTACATTGCCACTCACTGCCTATCCTAATTCAGACCCTCCGATTCACACCACCCCGTGATGTTTTTCTCACTCCTACTAGTGAATGTAATGTAACACACACCCATACAATGCGCACCACCCCGTGATGTTTTTCTCACTCCTACTAGTGAATGTAATGTAACACACACCCATACAATGCGCACCACCCCGGGATGTTTTTCAAAAACCTATCCTACATTGCCACTGCATGTTCCCTGACCTCCCCATGCTGACCACCCCGCGATGCTTTTCTCCATCCTACATTGCCACTCACTGCCTATCCTAATTCAGACCTTCCGATTCACACCACCCCGTGATGTTTTTCTCACTCCTACTTGTGAATGTAATGTAACACACATACATACAATGCGCACCACCCCGTGATGTTTTTCTCACTCCTACTAGTGAATGTAATGTAACACACACCCATCAATGCGCACCTCCCCGCGATGTTTTTCAGAAACCTATCCTACTTTGCCACTGCATGTTCCCTGACCTCCCCATGCTGACCACCCCGCAGTGCTTTTCTCCATCCTACATTGCCACTCACTGCCTATCCTAATTCAGACCCTCCGATTCACACCACCCCGTGATGTTTTTCTGACTCCTACTAGTGAATGTAATGTAACACACACCCATACAATGCGCACCACCCCGCGATGTTTTTCAAAAACCTATCCTACATTGCCACTGCATGTTCCCTGACCTCCCCATGCTGACCACCCCGCGATGCTTTTCTCCATCCTACATTGCCACTCACTGCCTACCCTAATTCAGACCCTCCGATTCACACCATCCCGGGATGTTTTTCTCACTCCTACTAGTGAATGTAATGTAACACACACCCATACAATGCGCACCACCCCGTGACGTTTTTCTCACTCCTACTAGTGAATTTAATGTAACACACACCCATACAATGCGCACCACCCCACGATGTTTTTCAGAAACCTATCCTACATTGCCACTGCATGTTCCCTGACCTCCCCATGCTGACCACCCCACGGTGCTTTTCTCCATCCTACATTGCCACTCACTGCCTATCCAAATTCAGACCCTCCGATTCACACCACCCCGGTGTGTTTTTCTCACTCCTACTAGTGAATGTAATGTAACACACACCCATACAATGCGCACCACCCCGTGATGTTTTTCTCACTCCTACTAGTGAAAGTAATGTAACACACACCCATACGATGCGCACCACCCTACGATGTTTTTCAGAAACCTATCCTACATTGCCACTGCATGTTCCCTGACCTCCCCATGCTGACCACCCGCGGTGCTTTTCTCCATCCTACATTGCCACTCACTGCCTATCCTAATTCAGACCCTCCGATTCACACCACCCCGTGATGTTTTTCTCACTCCTACTAGTGAATGTAATGTAACACACACCCGTACAATGCGCACCACCCCGTGATGTTTTTCTCACTCCTACTAGTGAATGTAATGTAACACACACCCATACAATGCGCACCACCCCGTGATGTTTTTCTCACTCCTACTAGTGAATGTAATGTAACACACACCCATACAATGCGCACCACCCCGCGATGTTTTTCAGAAACCTATGCTACATTGCCACTGCATGTTCCCTGACCTCCCCATGCTGACCACCCGCAGTGCTTTTCTCCATCCTACATTGCCACTCACTGCCTATCCTAATTCAGACCCTCCGATTCACACCACCCCGTGATGTTTTTCTCACTCCTACTAGTGAATCTAATGTAACACACACCCATACAATGCGCACCACCCCGTGATGTTTTTCTCACTCCTACTAGTTAATGTAATGTAACACACACCCATACAATGCGCACCACCCCGTGATGTTTTTCTCACTCCTACTAGTGAATGTAATGTAACACACACCCATACAATGCGCACCACCCCGCGATGTTTTTCAGAAACCTATCCTACATTGCTACTGCATGTTAACTGACCTCCCCATGTTGACCACCCCGCGGTGCTTTTCTCCATCCTACATTGCCACTCACTGCCTATCCTAATTCAGACCCTCCGATTCACACCACCCCGTGATGTTTTTCTCACTCCTACTAGTGAATGTAATGTAACACACACCCATACAAGGCGCACCACCCCGTGATGTTTTTCTCACTCCTACTAGTGAATGTAATGTAACACACACCCGTACAATGCGCACCACCCCGTGATGTTTTTCTCACTCCTACTAGTGAATGTAATGTAACACACACCCATACAATGCGCACCAACCCGCGATGATTTTCAGAAACCTATCCTACATTGCCACTGCATGTTCCCTGACCTCCCCATGCTGACCACCCGTGGTGCTTTTCTCCATTATACATTGCCACTCACTGCCTATCCTAATTCAGACCCTCCGATTCACACCACCCCGGGATGTTTTTCTCACTCCTACTAGTGAATGTAATGTAACACACACCCATCCAACGCGCACCACCCCGTGATATTTTTCTCACTCCTACTAGTGAATGTAATGTAACACACACCCGTACAATGCGCACCACCCCGTGATGTTTTTCTCACTCCTACTAGTGAATGTAATGTAACACACACCCATACAATGCGCACCACCCCGTGATGTTTTTCTCACTCCTACTAGTGAATGGAATGTAACACACACCCATACAACGCGCACCACCCCGTGATGTTTTTCTCACTCCTACTAGTGAATGTAATGTAACACACACCCATACAATGCGCACCACCCCATGATGTTTTTCTCACTCCTACTAGTGAATGTAATGTAACACACACCCATACAATGCGCACCACCTCGCGATGTTTTTCAGAAACCTATCCTACATTGCCACTGCATGTTCCCTGACCTCCCCATGCTGACCAACCCGTGGTGCTTTTCTCCATCCTACATTGCCACTCACTGCCTACCCTAATTCAGACCCTCCGATTCACACCATCCCGGGATGTTTTTCTCACTCCTACTAGTGAATGTAATGTAACACACAACCATACAATGCGCACCACCCCGTGATGTTTTTCTCACTCCTACTAGTGAATGTAATGTAACACACACCCATACAATGCGCACCACCCCACGATGTTTTTCAGAAACCTATCCTACATTGCCACTGCATGTTCCCTGACCTCCCCATGCTGACCACCCCACGGTGCTTTTCTCCATCCTACATTGCCACTCACTGCCTATCCTAATTCAGACCCTCCGATTCACACCACCCTGTGATGTTTTTCTCACTCCTACTAGTGAATGTAATGTAACACACACCCATACAATGCGCACAACCCCGTGATGTTTTTCTCACTCCTACTAGTGAATGTAATGTAACACACACCCATACGATGCGCACCTCCCCACGATGTTTTTCAGAAACCTATCCTACATTGCCACTGCATGTTCCCTGACCTCCCCATGCTGACCACCCCGCCGTGCTTTTCTCCATCCTACATTGCCACTCACTGCCTATCCTATTTCAGACCCTCCGATTCACACCACCCCGTGATGTTTTTCTCACTCCTACTAGTGAATGTAATGTAACACACACCCGTACAATGCGCACCACCCCGTGATGTTTTTCTCACTCCTACTAGTGAATGTAATGTAACACACACCCATACAATGCGCACCACCCCGCGATGTTTTTCAGAAACCTATCCTACATTGCCACTGCATGTTCCCTGACCTCCCCATGCTGACCACCCGCGGTGCTTTTCTCCATCCTACATTGCCACTCACTGCCTATCCTAATTCAGACCCTCCGATTCACACCACCCCGTGATGTTTTTTTCACTCCTACTAGTGAATGTAATGTAACACACACCCATACAATGCGCACCACCCCGTGATGTTTTTCTCACTCCTACTAGTGAATGTAATGTAACAGACAACCATCAATGCGCACCTCCCCGCGATGTTTTTCAGAAACCTATCCTACATTGCCACTGCATGTTCCCTGACCTCCCCATGCTGACCACCCCGCAGTGCTTTTCTCCATCCTACATTGCCACTCACTGCCTATCCTAATTCAGACCCTCCGATTCACACCACCCCGTGATGTTTTTCTCACTCCTACTAGTGAATGTAATGTAACACACACCCATACAATGCGCACCACCCCGTGATGTTTTTCTCACTCCTACTAGTGAATGTAATGTAACACACACCCATACGATGCGCACGACCCCGCGATGTTTTTCAGAAACCTATCCTACATTGCCACTGCATGTTCCCTGACCTCCCCATGCTGACCAGCCTGCGGTGCTTTTCTCCATCCTACATTGCCACTCACTACCTATCCTAATTCCGACCCTCCGATTCACACCACCCCGTGATGTTTTTCTCACTCCTACTAGTGAATGTAATGTAACACACACCCATACAATGCGCACCACCCCATGATGTTTTTCTCACTCCGACTAGTGAATGTAATGTAACACACACCCATACAATGCGCACCACCCCGCGATGTTTTTCAGAAACCTATCCTACATTGCCACTACATATTCCCTGACCTCCCCATGCTGACCACCCCGCGGTGCTTTTCTCCATCCTACATTGCCACTCACTGCCTATCCTAATTCAGACCCTCCGATTCACACCACCCCGTGATGTTTTTCTCACTCCTACTAGTGAATGTAATGTAACACACACCCATACAATGCGCACCACCCCGTGATGTTTTTCTCACTCCTACTAGTGAATGTAATGTAACACACACCCATACAATGCGCACCACCCCGGGATGTTTTTCAAAAACCTATCCTACATTGCCACTGCATGTTCCCTGACCTCCCCATGCTGACCACCCCGCGATGCTTTTCTCCATCCTACATTGCCACTCACTGCCTATCCTAATTCAGACCTTCCGATTCACACCACCCCGTGATGTTTTTCTCACTCCTACTAGTGAATGTAATGTAACACACATACATACAATGCGCACCACCCCGTGATGTTTTTCTCACTCCTACTAGTGAATGTAATGTAACACACACCCATCAATGCGCACCTCCCCGCGATGTTTTTCAGAAACCTATCCTACTTTGCCACTGCATGTTCCCTGACCTCCCCATGCTGACCACCCCGCAGTGCTTTTCTCCATCCTACATTGCCACTCACTGCCTATCCTAATTCAGACCCTCCGATTCACACCACCCCGTGATGTTTTTCTGACTCCTACTAGTGAATGTAATGTAACACACACCCATACAATGCGCACCACCCCGCGATGTTTTTCAAAAACCTATCCTACATTGCCACTGCATGTTCCCTGACCTCCCCATGCTGACCACCCCGCGATGCTTTTCTCCATCCTACATTGCCACTCACTGCCTACCCTAATTCAGACCCTCCGATTCACACCATCCCGGGATGTTTTTCTCACTCCTACTAGTGAATGTAATGTAACACACACCCATACAATGCGCACCACCCCGTGACGTTTTTCTCACTCCTACTAGTGAATTTAATGTAACACACACCCATACAATGCGCACCACCCCACGATGTTTTTCAGAAACCTATCCTACATTGCCACTGCATGTTCCCTGACCTCCCCATGCTGACCACCCCACGGTGCTTTTCTCCATCCTACATTGCCACTCACTGCCTATCCAAATTCAGACCCTCCGATTCACACCACCCCGTGATGTTTTTCTCACTCCTACTAGTGAATGTAATGTAACACACACCCATACAATGCGCACCACCCAGTGATGTTTTTCTCACTCCTACTAGTGAAAGTAATGTAACACACACCCATACGATGCGCACCACCCTACGATGTTTTTCAGAAACCTATCCTACATTGCCACTGCATGTTCCCTGACCTCCCCATGCTGACCACCCGCGGTGCTTTTCTCCATCCTACATTGCCACTCACTGCCTATCCTAATTCAGACCCTCCGATTCACACCACCCCGTGATGTTTTTCTCACTCCTACTAGTGAATGTAATGTAACACACACCCGTACAATGCGCACCACCCCGTGATGTTTTTCTCACTCCTACTAGTGAATGTAATGTAACACACACCCATACAATGCGCACCACCCCGTGATGTTTTTCTCACTCCTACTAGTGAATGTAATGTAACACACACCCATACAATGCGCACCACCCCGCGATGTTTTTCAGAAACCTATGCTACATTGCCACTGCATGTTCCCTGACCTCCCCATGCTGACCACCCGCAGTGCTTTTCTCCATCCTACATTGCCACTCACTGCCTATCCTAATTCAGACCCTCCGATTCACACCACCCCGTGATGTTTTTCTCACTCCTACTAGTGAATCTAATGTAACACACACCCATACAATGCGCACCACCCCGTGATGTTTTTCTCACTCCTACTAGTTAATGTAATGTAACACACACCCATACAATGCGCACCACCCCGTGATGTTTTTCTCACTCCTACTAGTGAATGTAATGTAACACACACCCATACAATGCGCACCACCCCGCGATGTTTTTCAGAAACCTATCCTACATTGCTACTGCATGTTAACTGACCTCCCCATGTTGACCACCCCGCGGTGCTTTTCTCCATCCTACATTGCCACTCACTGCCTATCCTAATTCAGACCCTCCGATTCACACCACCCCGTGATGTTTTTCTCACTCCTACTAGTGAATGTAATGTAACACACACCCATACAAGGCGCACCACCCCGTGATGTTTTTCTCACTCCTACTAGTGAATGTAATGTAACACACACCCGTACAATGCGCACCACCCCGTGATGTTTTTCTCACTCCTACTAGTGAATGTAATGTAACACACACCCATACAATGCGCACCAACCCGCGATGATTTTCAGAAACCTATCCTACATTGCCACTGCATGTTCCCTGACCTCCCCATGCTGACCACCCGTGGTGCTTTTCTCCATTATACATTGCCACTCACTGCCTATCCTAATTCAGACCCTCCGATTCACACCACCCCGGGATGTTTTTCTCACTCCTACTAGTGAATGTAATGTAACACACACCCATCCAACGCGCACCACCCCGTGATATTTTTCTCACTCCTACTAGTGAATGTAATGTAACACACACCCGTACAATGCGCACCACCCCGTGATGTTTTTCTCACTCCTACTAGTGAATGTAATGTAACACACACCCATACAATGCGCACCACCCTGTGATGTTTTTTTCACTCTTACTAGTGAATGTAATGTAACACACACCCATACAATGCGCACCACCCCGCGATGATTTTCAGAAACCTATCCTACATTGCCACTGCATGTTCCCTGACCTCCTCAGGTTGACCACCCGCGGTGCTTTTCTCCATCCTACATTGCCACTCACTGCCTATGCTAATTCAGACCCTCCGATTAACACCACCCCGTGATGTTTTTCTCACTCCTACTAGTGAATGTAATGTAACACACACCCATACAATGCGCACCACCCCGTGATGTTTTTCTCACTCCTACTAGTGAATGTAATGTAACACACACCCATCCAATGCGCACCACCCTGTGATGTTTTTTTCACTCCTACTAGTGAATGTAATGTAACACACACCCATACAATGCGCACCACCCCGCGATGTTTTTCAGAAACCTATCCTACATTGCCACTGCATGTTCCCTGACCTCCCCATGCTGACCACCCCGCGGTGCTTTTCTCCAACCTACATTGCCACTCACTGCCTATCCTAATCCAGACCCTCCGATTCACACCACCCCGTGATGTTTTTCAAACTCCTATTAGTGAATGTAATGTAACACACTCTCATACAATGCGCACCACCCCCTGATGTTTTTCTCAGTCCTACTAGGGAATGTAATGTAACACACACCCATACAATGCGCACCACCCCGCGATGTTTTTCACAAACCTATCCCAGATTGCCACTGCATGTTCACTGACCTCCCCATGCTGACCACCCCGCGGTGCTTTTCTCCATCCTACATTGCCACTCACGGCCTATCCTAATTCAGACCCTCCGATTCACACCATCCCGGGATGTTTTTCTCACTCCTACTAGTGAATGTAATGTAACACACACCCATACAATGCGCACCACCCCGTGATGTTTTTCTCACTCCTACTAGTGAATGTAAGGTAACACACACCCATACAATGCGCACCACCCCGCGATGTTTTTCAGAAACCTATCCTACATTGCCACTGCATGTTCCCTGACCTCCCCACGCTGTCCACCCCGCGGTGCTTTTTTCCATCCTACATTGCCACTCACTGCCTATCCTAATTCAGACCCTCCGATTCACACCACCCCGTGATGTTTTTCTCACTCCTACTAGTGAATGTAATGTAACACACACCCATACAATGCCCCCCACCCAGTGATGTTTTTCTCACTCCTACTAGTGAATGTAATGTAACACACACCCATACAATGCGCACCACCCCGTGATGTTTTTCTCACTCCTACTAGTGAATGTAATGTAACACACACCCATACAATGCGCACCACCCCGCGATGTTTTTCAGAAACCTATCCTACATTGCCACTGCATGTTCCCTGACCTCCCCATGCTGACCAGCCTGCGGTGCTTTTCTCCATCCTACATTGCCACTCACTGCCTATCCTAATTCAGACCCTCCGATTCACACCACCCCGTGATGTTTTTCTCACTCCTACTAGTGAATGTAAGGTAACACACACCCATACAATGCGCACCACCCCATGATGTTTTTCTCACTCCTACTAGTGAATGTAATGTAACACACACCCATACAATGCGCACCACCCCGCGATGTTTTTCAGAAACCTATCCTACATTGCCACTACATATTCCCTGACCTCCCCATGCTGACCACCCCGCGGTGCTTTTCTCCATCCTACATTGCCACTCACTGCCTATCCTAATTCAGACCCTCCGATTCACACCACCCCGTGATATTTTTCTCACTCCTACTAGTGAATGTAATGTAACACACACCCATACAATGCGCACCACCCCGTGATGTTTTTCTCACTCCTACTAGTGAATGTAATGTAACACACACCCATACGATGCGCACCACCCCGCGATGTTTTTCAGAAACCTATCCTACATTGCCACTGCATGTTCCCTGACCTCCCCATGCTGACCACCCCGCGGTGCTTTTCTCCATCCTACATTGCCACTCACTGCCTATCCTAATTCAGACCCTCCGATTCAAACCACCCCGTGATGTTTTTCTCACTCCTACTAGTGAATGTAATGTAACACACACCCGTACAATGCGCACCACCCCGTGATGTTTTTCTCACTCCTACTAGTGAATGTAATGTAACACACACCCATACGATGCGCACCACCCCGCGATGTTTTTCAGAAACCTATCCTACATTGCCACTGCATGTTCCCTGACCTCCCCATGCTGACCACCCCGCGGTGCTTTTCTCCATCCTACATTGCCACTCACTGCCTATCCTAATTCAGGCCCTCCGATTCACACCACCCCGTGATGTTTTTCTCACTCCTACTAGTGAATGTAATGTAACACACACCCATACAATGCGCACCACCCCGTGATGTTTTTCTCACTCCTACTAGTGAATGTAATGTAACACACACCCATACAATGCACACCACCCCGTGATGTTTTTCTCACTCCTACTAGTGAATGTAATGTAACACACACCCATACAATGCGCACTACCCCGCGATGTTTTTCAGAAACCTATCCTACATTGCCACTGCATGTTCCCTGACCTCCCCATGCTGACCACCCCGCGGTGCTTTTCTCCATCCTACATTGCCACTCACTGCCTATCCTAATTCAGACCGTCCGATTCACAACACCCCGTGATGTTTTTCTCACTCCTACTAGTGAATGTAATGTAACACACACCCATACAATGCGCACCACCCCGTGATGTTTTTCTCACTCCTACTATTGAATGTAATGTAACACACACCCATACAATGCGCACCACCCCGTGATGTTTTTCTCACTCCTACTAGTGAATGTAATGTAACACACACCCATACAATGCGCACCACCCTGCGATGTTTTTCAGAAACCTATCCTACATTGCCACTGCATGTTCCCTGACCTCCCCACGCTGACCACCCCGCGGTGCTTTTCTCCATCCTACATTGCCACTCACTGCCTATCCTAATTCAGACCCTCTGATTCACACCAGCCCGTGATGTTTTTCTCACTCTTACTAGTGAATGTAATGTAACACACACCCATACAATGCGCACCACCCAGCGATGTTTTTCAGAAACCTATCCTACATTGCCACTACATATTCCCTGACCTCCCCATGCTGACCACCCCGCGGTGCTTTTCTCGATCCTACATTGCCACTCACTGCCTATCCTAATTCAGACCCTCCGATTCACAACACCCCGTGATGTTTTTCTCACTCCTACTAGTGAATGTAATGTAACACACACCCATACAGTGCGCACCACCCCGTGATGTTTTTCTCACTCCTACTAGTGAATGTAATGTAACACACACCCATACAATGCGCACCACCCCGTGATGTTTTTCTCACTCCTACTAGTGAATGTAATGTAACACACACCCATACAGTGCGCACCACCCCGTGATGTTTTTCTCACTCCTACTAGTGAATGTAATGGAACACACACCCATACAATGCGCACCACCCCGCGATGTTTTTCAAAAACCTATCCTACATTGCCACTGCATGTTCCCTGACCTCCCCATGCTGACCACCCCGCGGTGCTTTTCTCCATCCTACATTGCCACTCACTGCCTATCCTAATTCAGACCCTCCGATTCACACCACCCCGTGATGTTTTTCTCACTCCTACTAGTGAATGTAATGTAACACACACCCATACAACGCGCACCACCCCGTGATGTTTTTCTCACTCCTACTAGTGAATGTAATGTAACACACACCCATCAATGCGCACCTCCCCGCGATGTTTTTCAGAAACCTATCCTATATTGCCACTGCATGTTCCCTGACCTCCCCATGCTGACCACCCCGCAGTGCTTTTCTCCATCCTACATTGCCAATCACTGCCTATCCTAATTCAGACCCTCCGATTCACACCACCCCGTGATGTTTTTCTCACTCCTACTAGTGAATGTAATGTAACACACACCCATACAATGCGCACCACCCCGTGATGTTTTTCTCACTCCTACTAGTGAATGTAATGTAACACACACCCATACGATGCGCACCACCCCGCGATGTTTTTCAGAAACCTATCCTACATTGCCACTGCATGTTCCCGGACCTCCCCATGCTGACCACCCCGCGGTGCTTTTCTCCATCCTACATTGCCACTTACTGCCTATCCTAATTCAGACCCTCTGATTCACAGCACCCTGTGATGTTTTTCTCACTCCTACTAGTGAATGTAATATAACACACACCCGTACAATGCGCACCACCCCGTGATGTTTTTCTCACTCCTACTAGTGAATGTAATGTAACACACACCCATAAGATGCGCACCACCCCGCGATGTTTTTCAGAAACCTATCCTACATTGCCACTGCATGTTCCCTGACCTCCCCATGCTGACCACCCCGCGGTGCTTTTCTCCATCCTACATTGCCACTCACTGCCTATCCTAATTCAGACCCTCCGATTCACACCACCCCGTGATGTTTTTCTCACTCCTACTAGTGAATGTAATGTAACACACACCCATACAATGCGCACAAGCCCGTGATGTTTTTCTCACTCCTACTTGTGAATGTAATGTAACACACACCCATACAATGCGCACCACCCCGTGATGTTTTTCTCACTCCTACTAGTGAATGTAATGTAACACACACCCATACAATGCGCACCACCCCGCGATGTTTTTCAGAAACCTATCCTACATTGCCACTGCATTTTCCCTGACCTGCCCATGCTGACCACCCCGCGGTGCTTTTCTCCATCCTACATTGCCACTCACTGCCTATCCTAATTCAGACCCTCCGATTCACACCACCCCGTGATGTTTTTCTCACTCCTACTAGTGAATGTAATGTAACACACACCCATACAATGCGCACCACCCTGCGATGTTTTTCAGAAACCTATCCTACATTGCCACTGCATGTTCCCTGACCTCCCCACGCTGACCACCCCGCGGTGCTTTTCTCCATCCTACATTGCCACTCACTGCCTATTCTAATTCAGACCCTCCGATTCACACCACCCCGTGATGTTTTTCTCACTCCTACTAGTGAATGTAATGTAACACACACCCATACAATGCCCCCCACCCAGTGATGTTTTTCTCACTCCTACTAGTGAATGTAATGTAACACACACACATACAATGCGCACCACCCCGTGATGTTTTTCTCACTCCTACTAGTGAATGTAATGTAACACACACCCATACAATGCGCACCACCCCGCGATGTTTTTCAGAAACCTATCCTACATTGCCACTGCATGTTCCCTGACCTCCCCATGCTGACCAGCCTGCGGTGCTTTTCTCCATCCTACATTGCCACTCACTGCCTATCCTAATTCAGACCCTCCGATTCACACCAGCCCGTGATGTTTTTCTCACTCCTACTAGTGAATGTAATGTAACACACACCCATACAATGCGCACCACCCCATGATGTTTTTCTCACTCCTACTAGTGAATGTAATGTAACACACACCCATACAATGCGCACCACCCCGCGATGTTTTTCAGAAACCTATCCTACATTGCCACTACATATTCCCTGACCTCCCCATGCTGACCACCCCGCGGTGCTTTTCTCCATCCCACATTGCCACTCACTGCCTATCCTAATTCAGACCCTCCGATTCACACCACCCCGTGATGAATTTCTCACTCCTACTAGTGAATGTAATGTAACACACACCCATACAATGCGCACCACCCCGTGATGTTTTTCTCACTCCTACTAGTGAATGTAATGTAACACACACCCATACAATGCGCACCACCCCGCGATGTTTTTCAAAAACCTATCCTACATTGCCACTGCATGTTCCCTGACCTCCCCATGCTGACCACCCCGCGATGCTTTTCTCCATCCTACATTGCCACTCACTGCCTATCCTAATTCAGACCCTCCGATTCACACCACCCCGTGATGTTTTTCTCACTCCTACTAGTAAATGTAATATAACACACACCCATACAATGCGCACAACCCCTGATGTTTTTCTCACTCCTACTAGTGAATGTAATGTAACACACACCCATCAATGCGCACCTCCCCGCGATGTTTTTCAGAAACCTATCCTATATTGCCACTGCATGTTCCCTGACCTCCCCATGCTGACCACCCCGCGGTGCTTTTCTCCATCCTACATTGCCACTCACTGCCTATCCTAATTCAGACCCTCCGATTCACACCACCCCATGATGTTTTTCTCACTCCTACTAGTGAATGTAATGTAACACACACCCATACAATGCGCACCACCCCGTGATGTTTTTCTCACTCCTACTAGTGAATGTAATGTAACACACACCCATACGATGCGCACCACCCGGCGATGTTTTTCAGAAACCTATCCTACATTGCCACTGCATGTTCCCTGACCTCCCCATGCTGACCACACCGCGGTGCTTTTCTCCATCCTACATTGCCACTCACTGCCTATCCTAATTCAGACCCTCCGATTCACACCACCCCGTGATGTTTTTCTCACTCCTACTAGTGAATGTAATGTAACACACACCCGTACAATGCGCACCACCCCGTGATGTTTTTCTCACTCCTACTAGTGAATGTAATGTAACACACACCCATACAATGCGCACCACCCAGCGATGTTTTTCTCACTCCTACTAGTGAATGTAATGTAACACACACCCATACAATGCGCACCACCCCGTGATGTTTTTCTCACTCCTACTAGTGAATGTAATGTAACACACACCCATCCAATGCGCACCACCCCGTGATGTTTTTCTCACTCCTATTAGTGAATGTAATGTAACACACACCCATACAATGCGCACCACCCCGCGATGTTTTTCAGAAACCTATCCTACATTGCCACTGCATGTTCCCTGACCTCCCCATGCTGACCAGCCCGCGGTGCTTTTCTCCATCCTACATTGCCACTCACTGCCTATCCTAATTCAGACCCTCCGATTCACACCACCCCGTGATGTTTTTATCACTCCTATTAGTGAATGTAATGTAACACACTCTCATACAATGCGCACCACCCCGTGATGTTTTTCTCAGTCCTACTAGTGAATGTAATGTAACACACACCCATACAATGCGAACCACCCCGCGATTTTTTTCATAAACCTATCCTACATTGCCACTGCATGTTCCCTGACCTCCCCATGCTGACCACCCGCGGTGGTTTTCTCCATCCTACATTGCCACTCACTGCCTATCCTAATTCAGACCCTCCGATTCACACCACCCCGTGATGTTTTTCTCACTCCTACTAGTGAATGTAATGTAACACACACCCATACAACGCGCACCACCCCGTGATGTTTTTCTCACTCCTACTAGTGAATGTAATGTAACACACACGCATACAACGCGCACCACCCCTTGATGTTTTTCTCACTCCTACTAGTGAATGTAATGTAACACACACCCGTACAATACGCACCACCCCGTGATGTTTTTCTCACTCCTACTAGTGAATATAATGTAACACACACCCATACAATGCGCACCACCCCGCGATGATTTTCAGAAACCTATCCTACATTGCCACTGCATGTTCCCTGACCTCCCCATGCTGACCACCCGCGGTGCTTTAATCCATCCTACATTTCCACTCACTGCCTATCCTAATTCAGACCCTCCGATTCACACCACCCCGTGATGTTTTTCTCACTCCTACTAGTGAATGTAATTTAACACACACCCATACAATGGGCACCACCCCGTGATATTTTTCTCACTCCTACTAGTGAATGTAATGTAACACACACCCATACAATGCGCACCACCCCGTGATGTTTTTCTCACTCCTACTAGTGAATGTAATGTAACACACACCCATACAATGCGCACCACCCCGCGATGTTTTTCAGAAACCTATCCTACATTGCCACTGCATGTTCCCTGACCTCCCCATGCTGACCACCCCGCGGTGCTTTTCTCCATCCTACATTGCCACTCACTGCCTATCCTAATTCAGACCCTCCGATTCACACCACCCCGTGACGTTTTTCTCACTCCTACTAGTGAATGTAATGTAACACACACCCATACAATGCGCACCACCCCGTGATGTTTTTCTCACTCCTACTAGTGAATGGAATGTAACACACACCCATACAACGCGCACCACCCCGTGATGTTTTTCTCACTCCTACTAGTGAATGTAATGTAACACACACCCATACAATGCGCACCACCCCATGATGTTTTTCTCACTCCTACTAGTGAATGTAATGTAACACACACCCATACAATGCGCACCACCTCGCGATGTTTTTCAGAAACCTATCCTACATTGCCACTGCATGTTCCCTGACCTCCCCATGCTGACCAACCCGTGGTGCTTTTCTCCATCCTACATTGCCACTCACTGCCTACCCTAATTCAGACCCTCCGATTCACACCATCCCGGGATGTTTTTCTCACTCCTACTAGTGAATGTAATGTAACACACAACCATACAATGCGCACCACCCCGTGATGTTTTTCTCACTCCTACTAGTGAATGTAATGTAACACACACCCATACAATGCGCACCACCCCACGATGTTTTTCAGAAACCTATCCTACATTGCCACTGCATGTTCCCTGACCTCCCCATGCTGACCACCCCACGGTGCTTTTCTCCATCCTACATTGCCACTCACTGCCTATCCTAATTCAGACCCTCCGATTCACACCACCCTGTGATGTTTTTCTCACTCCTACTAGTGAATGTAATGTAACACACACCCATACAATGCGCACAACCCCGTGATGTTTTTCTCACTCCTACTAGTGAATGTAATGTAACACACACCCATACGATGCGCACCTCCCCACGATGTTTTTCAGAAACCTATCCTACATTGCCACTGCATGTTCCCTGACCTCCCCATGCTGACCACCCCGCCGTGCTTTTCTCCATCCTACATTGCCACTCACTGCCTATCCTATTTCAGACCCTCCGATTCACACCACCCCGTGATGTTTTTCTCACTCCTACTAGTGAATGTAATGTAACACACACCCGTACAATGCGCACCACCCCGTGATGTTTTTCTCACTCCTACTAGTGAATGTAATGTAACACACACCCATACAATGCGCACCACCCCGCGATGTTTTTCAGAAACCTATCCTACATTGCCACTGCATGTTCCCTGACCTCCCCATGCTGACCACCCGCGGTGCTTTTCTCCATCCTACATTGCCACTCACTGCCTATCCTAATTCAGACCCTCCGATTCACACCACCCCGTGATGTTTTTTTCACTCCTACTAGTGAATGTAATGTAACACACACCCATACAATGCGCACCACCCCGTGATGTTTTTCTCACTCCTACTAGTGAATGTAATGTAACAGACAACCATCAATGCGCACCTCCCCGCGATGTTTTTCAGAAACCTATCCTACATTGCCACTGCATGTTCCCTGACCTCCCCATGCTGACCACCCCGCAGTGCTTTTCTCCATCCTACATTGCCACTCACTGCCTATCCTAATTCAGACCCTCCGATTCACACCACCCCGTGATGTTTTTCTCACTCCTACTAGTGAATGTAATGTAACACACACCCATACAATGCGCACCACCCCGTGATGTTTTTCTCACTCCTACTAGTGAATGTAATGTAACACACACCCATACGATGCGCACGACCCCGCGATGTTATTCAGAAACCTATCCTACATTGCCACTGCATGTTCCCTGACCTCCCCATGCTGACCAGCCTGCGGTGCTTTTCTCCATCCTACATTGCCACTCACTACCTATCCTAATTCCGACCCTCCGATTCACACCACCCCGTGATGTTTTTCTCACTCCTACTAGTGAATGTAATGTAACACACACCCATACAATGCGCACCACCCCATGATGTTTTTCTCACTCCGACTAGTGAATGTAATGTAACACACACCCATACAATGCGCACCACCCCGCGATGTTTTTCAGAAACCTATCCTACATTGCCACTACATATTCCCTGACCTCCCCATGCTGACCACCCCGCGGTGCTTTTCTCCATCCTACATTGCCACTCACTGCCTATCCTAATTCAGACCCTCCGATTCACACCACCCCGTGATGTTTTTCTCACTCCTACTAGTGAATGTAATGTAACACACACCCATACAATGCGCACCACCCCGTGATGTTTTTCTCACTCCTACTAGTGAATGTAATGTAACACACACCCATACAATGCGCACCACCCCGGGATGTTTTTCAAAAACCTATCCTACATTGCCACTGCATGTTCCCTGACCTCCCCATGCTGACCACCCCGCGATGCTTTTCTCCATCCTACATTGCCACTCACTGCCTATCCTAATTCAGACCTTCCGATTCACACCACCCCGTGATGTTTTTCTCACTCCTACTAGTGAATGTAATGTAACACACATACATACAATGCGCACCACCCCGTGATGTTTTTCTCACTCCTACTAGTGAATGTAATGTAACACACACCCATCAATGCGCACCTCCCCGCGATGTTTTTCAGAAACCTATCCTACTTTGCCACTGCATGTTCCCTGACCTCCCCATGCTGACCACCCCGCAGTGCTTTTCTCCATCCTACATTGCCACTCACTGCCTATCCTAATTCAGACCCTCCGATTCACACCACCCCGTGATGTTTTTCTGACTCCTACTAGTGAATGTAATGTAACACACACCCATACAATGCGCACCACCCCGCGATGTTTTTCAAAAACCTATCCTACATTGCCACTGCATGTTCCCTGACCTCCCCATGCTGACCACCCCGCGATGCTTTTCTCCATCCTACATTGCCACTCACTGCCTACCCTAATTCAGACCCTCCGATTCACACCATCCCGGGATGTTTTTCTCACTCCTACTAGTGAATGTAATGTAACACACACCCATACAATGCGCACCACCCCGTGACGTTTTTCTCACTCCTACTAGTGAATTTAATGTAACACACACCCATACAATGCGCACCACCCCACGATGTTTTTCAGAAACCTATCCTACATTGCCACTGCATGTTCCCTGACCTCCCCATGCTGACCACCCCACGGTGCTTTTCTCCATCCTACATTGCCACTCACTGCCTATCCAAATTCAGACCCTCCGATTCACACCACCCCGTGATGTTTTTCTCACTCCTACTAGTGAATGTAATGTAACACACACCCATACAATGCGCACCACCCCGTGATGTTTTTCTCACTCCTACTAGTGAAAGTAATGTAACACACACCCATACGATGCGCACCACCCTACGATGTTTTTCAGAAACCTATCCTACATTGCCACTGCATGTTCCCTGACCTCCCCATGCTGACCACCCGCGGTGCTTTTCTCCATCCTACATTGCCACTCACTGCCTATCCTAATTCAGACCCTCCGATTCACACCACCCCGTGATGTTTTTCTCACTCCTACTAGTGAATGTAATGTAACACACACCCGTACAATGCGCACCACCCCGTGATGTTTTTCTCACTCCTACTAGTGAATGTAATGTAACACACACCCATACAATGCGCACCACCCCGTGATGTTTTTCTCACTCCTACTAGTGAATGTAATGTAACACACACCCATACAATGCGCACCACCCCGCGATGTTTTTCAGAAACCTATGCTACATTGCCACTGCATGTTCCCTGACCTCCCCATGCTGACCACCCGCAGTGCTTTTCTCCATCCTACATTGCCACTCACTGCCTATCCTAATTCAGACCCTCCGATTCACACCACCCCGTGATGTTTTTCTCACTCCTACTAGTGAATCTAATGTAACACACACCCATACAATGCGCACCACCCCGTGATGTTTTTCTCACTCCTACTAGTTAATGTAATGTAACACACACCCATACAATGCGCACCACCCCGTGATGTTTTTCTCACTCCTACTAGTGAATGTAATGTAACACACACCCATACAATGCGCACCACCCCGCGATGTTTTTCAGAAACCTATCCTACATTGCTACTGCATGTTAACTGACCTCCCCATGTTGACCACCCCGCGGTGCTTTTCTCCATCCTACATTGCCACTCACTGCCTATCCTAATTCAGACCCTCCGATTCACACCACCCCGTGATGTTTTTCTCACTCCTACTAGTGAATGTAATGTAACACACACCCATACAAGGCGCACCACCCCGTGATGTTTTTCTCACTCCTACTAGTGAATGTAATGTAACACACACCCGTACAATGCGCACCACCCCGTGATGTTTTTCTCACTCCTACTAGTGAATGTAATGTAACACACACCCATACAATGCGCACCAACCCGCGATGATTTTCAGAAACCTATCCTACATTGCCACTGCATGTTCCCTGACCTCCCCATGCTGACCACCCGTGGTGCTTTTCTCCATTATACATTGCCACTCACTGCCTATCCTAATTCAGACCCTCCGATTCACACCACCCCGGGATGTTTTTCTCACTCCTACTAGTGAATGTAATGTAACACACACCCATCCAACGCGCACCACCCCGTGATATTTTTCTCACTCCTACTAGTGAATGTAATGTAACACACACCCGTACAATGCGCACCACCCCGTGATGTTTTTCTCACTCCTACTAGTGAATGTAATGTAACACACACCCATACAATGCGCACCACCCTGTGATGTTTTTTTCACTCTTACTAGTGAATGTAATGTAACACACACCCATACAATGCGCACCACCCCGCGATGATTTTCAGAAACCTATCCTACATTGCCACTGCATGTTCCCTGACCTCCTCAGGTTGACCACCCGCGGTGCTTTTCTCCATCCTACATTGCCACTCACTGCCTATGCTAATTCAGACCCTCCGATTAACACCACCCCGTGATGTTTTTCTCACTCCTACTAGTGAATGTAATGTAACACACACCCATACAATGCGCACCACCCCGTGATGTTTTTCTCACTCCTACTAGTGAATGTAATGTAACACACACCCATCCAATGCGCACCACCCTGTGATGTTTTTTTCACTCCTACTAGTGAATGTAATGTAACACACACCCATACAATGCGCACCACCCCGCGATGTTTTTCAGAAACCTATCCTACATTGCCACTGCATGTTCCCTGACCTCCCCATGCTGACCACCCCGCGGTGCTTTTCTCCAACCTACATTGCCACTCACTGCCTATCCTAATCCAGACCCTCCGATTCACACCACCCCGTGATGTTTTTCAAACTCCTATTAGTGAATGTAATGTAACACACTCTCATACAATGCGCACCACCCCGTGATGTTTTTCTCAGTCCTACTAGGGAATGTAATGTAACACACACCCATACAATGCGCACCACCCCGCGATGTTTTTCACAAACCTATCCCAGATTGCCACTGCATGTTCACTGACCTCCCCATGCTGACCACCCCGCGGTGCTTTTCTCCATCCTACATTGCCACTCACGGCCTATCCTAATTCAGACCCTCCGATTCACACCATCCCGGGATGTTTTTCTCACTCCTACTAGTGAATGTAATGTAACACACACCCATACAATGCGCACCACCCCGTGATGTTTTTCTCACTCCTACTAGTGAATGTAAGGTAACACACACCCATACAATGCGCACCACCCCGCGATGTTTTTCAGAAACCTATCCTACATTGCCACTGCATGTTCCCTGACCTCCCAATGCTGACCACCCCACGGTGCTTTTCTCCATCCTACATTGCCACTCACTGCCTATCCTAATTCAGACCCTCCGATTCACACCACCCCGTGATGTTTTTCTCACTCCTACTAGTGAATGTAATGTAACACACACCCATACAATGCGCACCACCCGTGATGTTTTTCTCACTCCTACTAGTGAATGTAATGTAAGACACACCCATACGATGCGCACCACCCCACGATATTTTTCAGAAACCTATCCTACATTGCCACTGCATGTTCCCTGACCTTCCCATGCTGACCACCCCGCGGTGCTTTTCTCCATCCTACATTGCCACTCACTGCCTATCCTAATTCAGACCCTCCGATTCACACCACCCCGTGATGTTTTTCTCACTCGTACTAGTGAATGTAATGTAACACACACCCGTACAATGCGCACCACCCCGTGATGTTTTTCTCACTCCTACTAGTGAATGTAATGTAACACACACCCATACAATGCGCACCACCCCACGATGTTTTTCAGAAACCTATCCTACATTGCCACTGCATGTTCCCTGACCTCCCCATGCTGACCACCCGCGGTGCTTTTCTCCATCCTACAATGCCACTCACTGCCTATCCTAATTCAGACCCTCCGATTCACACCACCCCGTAATGTTTTTCTCACTCCTACTAGTGAATGTAATGTAACACACACCCATACAATGCGCACCACCCCGTGATGTTTTTCTCACTCCTACTAGTGAATGTAATGTAACACACACCCATACAATGCGCACCACCCCGCGATGTTTTTCAGAAACCTATCCTACATTGCCACTGCATGTTCCCTGACCTCCCCATGCTGACCACCCCGCGGTGCTTTTCTCCATCCTACATTGCCTCTCACTGCCTATCCTAATTCAGACCCTCCGATTCACACCACCCCGTGATGTTTTTCTCACTCCTACTAGTGAATGTAATGTAACACACCCATACAATGCGCACCACCCCGTGATGTTTTTCTCACTCCTACTAGTGAAGGTAATGTAACACACACCCATACAACGCGCACCACCCCGTGATGTTTTTCTCACTCCTACTAGTGAATGTAATGTAACACACACCCGTACAATGCGCATCACCCCGTGATGTTTTTCTCACTCCTACTAGTGAATGTAATGTAACACACACCCATACAATGCGCACCACCCCGCGATGATTTTCAGAAACCTATCCTATATTGCCACTGCATGTTCCCTGACCTCCCCATGCTCACCACCCGCGGTGCTTTTCTCCATCCTACATTGACACTCACTGCCTATCCTAATTCAGACCCTCCGATTCACACCACCCCGTGATGTTTTTCTCACTCCTACTAGTGAATGTAATGTAACACACACCCACACAATGCGCACCACCCCGTGATGTTTTTCTTACTCCTACTAGTGAATGTAATGTAACACACACCCATACAATGCGCACCACCCAGTGATGTTTTTCTCACTCCTACTAGTGAATGTAATGTAACACACACCCATACAATACGCACCACCCCGCGATATTTTTCAGAAACCTATCCTACATTGCCACTGCATGTTCCCTGACCTCCCCATGCTGACCACCCCGCGGTGCTTTTCTCCATCCTACATTGCCACTCACTGCCTATCCTAATTCAGACCCTCCGATTCACACCACCCCGTGATGTTTTTCTCACTCCTACTAGTGAATGTAATGTAACAGACACCCATAAAATGCGCACCACCCCGTGATGTTTTTCTCACTCCTACTAGTGAATGTAATGTAACACACACCCGTACAATGCGCACCACCCGGTGATGTTTTTCTCACTCCTACTAGTGAATGTAATGTAACACACACCCATACAATGCGCACCACCCCACGATATTTTTCAGAAACCTATGCTACATTGCCACTGCATGTTCCCTGACCTCCCCATGCTGACCACCCGCGGTGCTTTTCTACATCCTACATTGCCACTCACTGCCTACCCTAATTCAGACCCTCCGATTCACACCACCCCGTGATGTTTTTCTCACTCCTACTAGTGAATGTAATGTAACACACACCCATACAATGCGCACCACCCCGTGATGTTTTTCTCACTCCTACTAGTGAATGTAATGTAACACACACCCATACAATGCGCACCACCCCGTGATGTTTTTCTCACTCCTACTAGTGAATGTAATGTAACACACACCCATACAATGCGCACCACCCCGCGATGTTTTTCAGAAACCTATGCTACATTGCCACTGCATGTTCCCTGACCTCCGCATGCTGACCACCCGCAGTGCTTTTCTCCATCCTACATTGCCACTCACTGCCTATCCTAATTCAGACCCTCCGATTCACACCACCCCGTGATGTTTTTCTCACTCCTACTAGTGAATGTAATGTAACACACACCCATACAATACGCACCACCCCGTGATGTTTTTCTCACTCCTACTAGTTAATGTAATGTAACACACACCCATACAATGCGCACCACCCCGTGATGTTTTTCTCACTCCTACTAGTGAATGTAATGTAACACACACCCATACAATGCGCACCACCCCGCGATGTTTTTCAGAAACCTATCCTACATTGCCACTGCATGTTAACTGACCTCCCCATGTTGACCACACCGCGGTGCTTTTCTCCATCCTACCTTGCCACTCACTGCCTATCCTAATTCAGACCCTCCGATTCACACCACCCCGTGATGTTTTTCTCACTCCTACTAGTGAATGTAATGTAACACACACCCATACAAGGCGCAACACCCCGTGATGTTTTTCTCACTCCTACTAGTGAATGTAATGTAACACACACCCATACAACGCGCACCACCCCGTGATGTTTTTCTCACTCCTACTAGTGAATGTAATGTAACACACACCCGTACAATGCGCACCACCCCGTGATGTTTTTCTCACTCCTACTAGTGAATGTAATGTAACACACACCCATACAATGCGCACCACCCCGCGATGATTTTCAGAAACCTATCCTACATTGCCACTGCATGTTCCCTGACCTCCCCATGCTGACCACCCGCGGTGCTTTTCTCCATTATACATTGCCACTCACTGCCTATCCTAATTCAGACCCTCCGATTCACACCACCCCGTGATGTTTTTCTCACTCCTACTAGTGAATGTAATGTAACACACACCCATCCAACGCGCACCACCCCGTGATATTTTTCTCACTCCTACTAGTGAATGTAATGTAACACACACCCGTACAATGCGCACCACCCCGTGATGTTTTTCTCACTCCTACTAGTGAATGTAATGTAACACACACCCATACAATTCGCACCACCCCGTGATGTTTTTTTCACTCCTACTAGTGAATGTAATGTAACACACACCCATACAATGCGCACCACCCCGCGATGATTTTCAGAAACCTATCCTACATTGCCACTGCATGTTCCCTGACCTCCTCAGGTTGACCACCCGCGGTGCTTTTCTCCATCCTACATTGCCACTCACTGCCTATCCTAATTCAGACCCTCCGATTAACACCACCCCATGATGTTTTTCTCACTCCTACTAGTGAATGTAATGTAACACACACCCATACAATGCGCACCACCCCGTGATGTTTTT
This sequence comes from Cavia porcellus, assembly GCF_034190915.1. Lineage (NCBI taxonomy): Eukaryota > Metazoa > Chordata > Mammalia > Rodentia > Caviidae > Cavia > Cavia porcellus. The sequence goes on along the minus strand of NW_026947599.1, from coordinate 763,776 downwards.
CTCACTCCTACTAGTGAATGTAATGTAACACACACCCATACAATGCGCACCACCCCGCGATGATTTTCAGAAACCTATCCTACATTGCCACTGCTTGTTCCCTGACCTCCCCATGCTGACCACCCCGCGGTGCTTTTCTCCATCCTACATTCCACTCACTGCCTATCCTAATTCAGACCCTCCGATTCACACCACCACGTGATGTTTTTCTCACTCCTACTAGTGAATGTAATGTAACACACACCCATACAATGCCCACCACCCCGTGATGTTTTTCTCACTCCTACTAGTGAATGTAATGTAACACACACCCATACAATGCGCACCACCCCGCGAAGTTTTTCAGAAACCTATCCTACATTGCCACTGCATGTTCCCTGACCTCCCCATGCTGACCACCCCACGGTGCTTTTCTCCATCCTACATTGCCACTCACTGCCTATCCTAATTCAGACCCTCCGATTCACACCACCACGTGATGTTTTTCAAACTCCTATTAGTGAATGTAATGTAACACACACCCATACAATGCGCACCACCCCGTGATGTTTTTCTCAGTCCTACTAGTGAATGTAATGTAACACACACCCATACAATGCGCACCACCCCGCGATGTTTTTCACAAACCTATCCCAGATTGCCACTGCATGTTCCCTGACCTCCCCATGCTGACCACCCCGCGGTGCTTTTCTCCATCCTACATTGCCACTCACTGCCTATCCTAATTCAGACCCTCCGATTCACACCATCCCGGGATGTTTTTCTCACTCCTACTAGTGAATGTAATGTAACACACACCCATACAATGCGCACCACCCCGTGATGTTTTTCTCACTCCTACTAGTGAATGTAATGTAACACACACCCATACAATGCGCACCACCCCACGATGTTTTTCAGAAACCTATCCTACATTGCCACTGCATGTTCCCTGACCTCCCCATGCTGACCACCCCACGGTGCTTTTCTCCATCCTACATTGCCACTCACTGCCTATCCTAATTCAGACCCTCCGATTCACACCACCCCGTGATATTTTTCTCACTCCTACTAGTGAATGTAATGTAACACACACCCATACAATGCGCACCACCCGTGATGTTTTTCTCACTCCTACTAGTGAATGTAATGTAACACACACCCATACGATGCGCACCACCCCACGATGTTTTTCAGAAACCTATCCTACATTGCCACTGCATGTTCCCTGACCTTCCCATGCTGACCACCCCGCGGTGCTTTTCTCCATCCTACATTGCCACTCACTGCCTATCCTAATTCAGACCCTCCGATTCACACCACCCCGTGATGTTTTTCTCACTCGTACTAGTGAATGTAATGTAACACACACCCGTACAATGCGCACCACCCCGTGATGTTTTTCTCACTCCTACTAGTGAATGTAATGTAACACACACCCATACAATGCGCACCACCCCACGATGTTTTTCAGAAACCTATCCTACATTGCCACTGCATGTTCCCTGACCTCCCCATGCTGACCACCTGCGCTGCTTTTCTCCATCCTACATTGCCACTCACTGCCTATCCTAATTCAGACCCTCCGATTCACACCACCCCGTGATGTTTTTCTCACTCCTACTAGTGAATGTAATGTAACACACACCCATACAATGCGCACCACCCCGTGATGTTTTTCTCACTCCTACTAGTGAATGTAATGTAACACACACCCATACAATGCGCACCACCCCGTGATGTTTTTCTCACTCCTACTAGTGAATGTAATGTAACACACACCCATACAATGCGCACCACCCCGCGATGTTTTTCAGAAACCTATCCTACATTGCCACTGCATGTTCCCTGACCTCCCCATGCTGACCACCCCGCGGTGCTTTTCTCCATCCTACATTGCCTCTCACTGTCTATCCTAATTCAGACCCTCCGATTCACACCACCCCGTGATGTTTTTCTCACTCCTACTAGTGAATGTAATGTAACACACCCATACAATGCGCACCACCCCGTGATGTTTTTCTCACTCCTAGTAGTGAATGTAATGTAACACACACCCATACAACGCGCACCACCCCGTGATGTTTTTCTCACTCCTACTAGTGAATGTAATGTAACACACACCCGTACAATGCGCATCACCCCGTGATGTTTTTCTCACTCCTACTAGTGAATGTAATGTAACACACACCCATACAATGCGCACCACCCCGCGATGATTTTCAGAAACCTATCCTATATTGCCACTGCATGTTCCCTAACCTCCCCATGCTCACCACCCGCGGTGCTTTTCTCCATCCTACATTGACACTCACTGCCTATCCTAATTCAGACCCTCCGATTCACACCACCCCGTGATGTTTTTCTCACTCTGACTAGTGAATGTAATGTAACACACACCCACACAATGCGCACCACCCCGTGATGTTTTTCTTACTCCTACTAGTGAATGTAATGTAACACACACCCATACAATGCGCACCACCCAGTGATGTTTTTCTCACTCCTACTAGTGAATGTAATGTAACACACACCCATACAATGCGCACCACCCCGCGATGTTTTTCAGAACCCTATCCTACATTGCCACTGCATGTTCCCTGACCTCCCCATGCTGACCACCCCGCGGTGCTTTTCTCCATCCTACATTGCCACTCACTGCCTATCCTAATTCAGACCCTCTGATTCACACCACCCCGTGATGTTTTTCTCACTCCTACTAGTGAATGTAATGTAACAGACACCCATAAAATGCGCACCACCCCGTGATGTTTTTCTCACTCCTACTATTGAATGTAATGTAACACACACCCATACAATGCGCACCACCCCGTGATGTTTTTCTCACTCCTACTAGTGAATGTAATGTAACACACACCCATACAATGCGCTCCACCCCGTGATGTTTTTCTCACTCCTACTAGTGAATGGAATGTAACACACACCCATCCAATGCGCACCACCCCGTGATGTTTTTCTCACTCCTACTAGTGAATGTAATGTAACACACACCCATACAATGCGCACCACCCCGCGATGTTTTTCAGAAACCTATCCTACATTGCCACTGCATGTTCCCTGACCTCCCCATGCTGACCACCCCGCGGTGCTTTTCTCCATCCTACATTGCCACTCACTGCCTATCCTAATTCAGACCCTCCGATTCACACCACCCCGTGATGTTTTTCAAACTCCTATTAGTGAATGTAATGTAACACACTCTCATACAATGCGCACCACCCCGTGATGTTTTTCTCAGTCCTACTAGTGAATGTAATGTAACACACACCCATACAATGCGCACCACCCCGCGATGTTTTTCACAAACCTATCCTACATTGCCACTGCATGTTCCCTGACCTCCCCATGCTGACCACCCCGCGGTGCTTTTCTCCATCCTACATTGCCATTCACTGCCTATACTAATTCAGACCCTCCGATTCACACCACCCCGTGATGTTTTTCTCACTCCTACTAGTGAATGTAAATGTAACACACACCCATACAACGCGCACCACCCCGTGATATTTTTCTCACTCCTACTAGTGAATGTAATGTAACACACACCCATCCAATGCGCACCACCCCGTGATGTTTTTCTCACTCCTACTAGTGAATGTAATGTAACACACACCCATACAATGCGCACCACCCCGCGATGTTTTTCAGAAACCTATCCTACATTGCCACTGCATGTTCCCTGACCTCCCCATGCTGACCACCCCGCGGTGCTTTTCTCCATCCTACATTGCCACTCACTGCCTATCCTAATTCAGACCCTCCGATTCACACCACCCCGTGATGTTTTTCAAACTCCTATTAGTGAATGTAATGTAACACACTCTCATACAATGCGCACCACCCCGTGATGTTTTTCTCAGTCCTACTAGTGAATGTAATGTAACACACACCCATACAATGCGCACCACCCCGCGATGTTTTTCACAAACCTATCCTACATTGCCACTGCATGTTCCCTGACCTCCCCATGCTGACCACCCCGCGGTGCTTTTCTCCATCCTACATTGCCATTCACTGCCTATACTAATTCAGACCCTCCGATTCACACCACCCCGTGATGTTTTTCTCACTCCTACTAGTGAATGTAAATGTAACACACACCCATACAACGCGCACCACCCCGTGATATTTTTCTCACTCCTACTAGTGAATGTAATGTAACACACACCCATACAATGCGCACCACCCCGTGATGTTTTTCTCACTCCTACTAGTGAATGTAATGTAACACACACCCATACAATGCGCACAACCCCACGATGTTTTTCAGAAACCTATCCTACATTGCCACTGCATGTTCCCTGACCTCCACATGCTGACCACCCCACGGTGCTTTTCTCCATCCTACATTGCCACTCACTGCCTATCCTAATTCAGACCCTCCGATTCACACCACCCCGTGATGTTTTTCTCACTCCTACTAGTGAATGTAATGTAACACACACCCATACAATGCGCACCACCCCGTGATGTTTTTCTCACTCCTACTAGTGAATGTAATGTAACACACACCCATACGATGCGCACCACCCCACGATGTTTTTCAGAAACCTATCCTACATTGCCACTGCATGTTCCCTGACCTCCCCATGCTGACCACCCCGCGGTGCTTTTCTCCATCCTACATTGCCACTCACTGCCTATCCTAATTCAGACCCTCCGATTCACACCACCCCGTGATGTTTTTCTCACTCCTACTAGTGAATGTAATGTAACACACACCCGTACAATGCGCACCACGCCGTGATGTTTTTCTCACTCCTACTAGTGAATGTAATTTAACACACACCCATACAATGCGCACCACCCCACGATGTTTTTCAGAAACCTATGCTACATTGCCACTGCATGTTCCCTGACCTCCCCATGCTGACCACCCGCGGTGCTTTTCTCCATCCTACATTGCCACTCACTGCCTATCCTAATTCAGACCCTCCGATTCACACCACCCCGTGATGTTTTTCTCACTCCTACTAGTGAATGTAATGTAACACACACCCATACAATGCGCACCACCCCGTGATGTTTTTCTCACTCCTACTAGTGAATGTAATGTAACACACACCCATACAATGCGCACCACCCCGCGATGTTTTTCAGAAACCTATCCTACATTGCCACTGCATGTTCCCTGACCTCCCCAAGCTGACCACCCCGCGGTGCTTTTCTCCATCCTACATTGCCACTCACTGCCTATCCTAATTCAGACCCTCCGATTCACACCACCCCGTGATGTTTTTCTCACTCCTACTAGTGAATGTAATGAAACACACACCCATACAACGCGCACCACCCCGTGATGTTTTTCTCACTCCTACTTGTGAATGTAATGTAACACACACCCATACAACGCACACCACCCCGTGATGTTTTTCTCACTCCTACTAGTGAATGTAATGTAACACACTCCCGTACAATGCGCACCACCCCGTGATGTTTTTCTCACTCCTACTAGTGAATGTAATGTAACACACACCCATACAATGCGCACCACCCCGCGATGATTTTCAGAAACCTATCCTACATTGCCACTGCATGTTCCCTGACCTCCCCATGCTGACCACCCGCGGTGCTTTTCTCCATCCTACATTGCCACTCACTGCCTATCCTAATTCAGACCCTCCGATTCACACCACCCCGTGATGTTTTTCTCACTCCTACTAGTGAATGTAATGTAACACACACCTATCCAATGCGCACCACCCCGTGATGTTTTTCTCACTCCTACTAGTGAATGTAATGTAACACACACCCATACAATGCGCACCACCCCGCGATGTTTTTCAGAAACCTATCCTACATTGCCACTGCATGTTCCCTGACCTCCCCATGCTGACCACCCCGTGGTGCTTTTCTCCATCCTACATTGCCACTCACTGCCTATCCTAATCCAGAACCTCCGATTTACAACACCCCGTGATGTTTTTCAAACTCCTATTAGTGAATGTAATGTAACACACTCTCATACAATGCGCACCACCCCGTGATGTTTTTCTCAGTCCTACTAGTGAATGTAATGTAACACACACCCATACAATGCGCACCACCCCGCGATGTTTTTCACAAACCTATCCTACATTGCCACTGCATGTTCCCTGACCTCCCCATGCTGACCACCCCGCGGTGCTTTTCTCCATCCTACATTGCCACTCACTGCCTATCCTAATTCAGACCCTCCGATTCACACCACCCCGTGATGTTTTTCTCACTCCTACTAGTGAATGTAATGTAACACACACCTATACAACGCGCACCACCCCGTGATATTTTTCTCACTCCTACTAGTGAATGTAATGTAACACACACCCATACAATGCGCACCACCCCATGATGTTTTTCTCACTCCTACTAGTGAATGTAATGTAACACACACCCATACAATGCGCACCACCTCGCGATGTTTTTCAGAAACCTATCCTACATTGCCACTGCATGTTCCCTGACCTCCCCATGCTGACCACCCCGCGGTGCTTTTCTCCATCCTACATTGCCACTCACTGCCTACCCTAATTCAGACACTCCGATTCACACCATCCCGGGATGTTTTTCTCACTCCTACTAGTGAATGTAATGTAACACACACCCATACAATGCGCACCACCCCGTGACGTTTTTCTCACTCCTACTAGTGAATGTAATGTAACACACACCCATACAATGCGCACCACCCCACGATGTTTTTCAGAAACCTATCCTACATTGCCACTGCATGTTCCCTGACCTCCCCATGCTGACCACCCCACGGTGCTTTTCTCCATCCTACATTGCCACTCACTGCCTATCCTAATTCAGACCCTCCAATTCACACCACCCCGTGATGTTTTTCTCACTCCTACTAGTGAATGTAATGTAACACACACCCATACAATGCGCACCACCCCGTGATGTTTTTCTCACTCCCACTAGTGAATGTAATGTAACACACACCCATACGATGCGCACCACCCCACGATGTTTTTCAGAAACCTATCCTACATTGCAACTGCATGTTCCCTGACCTCCCCATGCTACCACCCCGCGGTGCTTTTCTCCATCCTACATTGCCACTCACTGCCTATCCTAATTCAGACCCTCCGATTCACACCACCCCGTGATGTTTTTCTCACTCCTACTAGTGAATGTAATGTAACACACACCCGTACAATGCGCACCACCCCGTGATGTTTTTCTCACTCCTACTAGTGAATGTAATGTAACACACACCCATACAATGCGCACCACCCCACAATGTTTTTCAGAAACCTATGCTACATTGCCACTGCATGTTCCCTGACCTCCCCATGCTGACCACCCGCGGTGCTTTTCTCCATCCTACATTGCCACTCACTGCCTATCCTAATTCAGACCCTCCGATTCACACCACCCCGTGATGTTTTTCTCACTCCTACTAGTGAATGTAATGTAACACACACCCATACAATGCGCACCACCACGTGATGTTTTTCTCACTCCTACTAGTGAATGTAATGTAACACACACCCATACAATGCGCACCACCCCGTGATGTTTTTCTCACTCCTAATAGTGAATGTAATGTAACACACACCCATACAATGCGCACCACCCCGCGATGTTTTTCAGAAACCTATGCTACATTGCCACTGCATGTTCCCTGACCTCCCCATGCTGACCACCCGCGGTGCTTTTCTCCATCCTACATTGCCACTCACTGCCTATCCTAATTCAGACCCTCCGATTCACACCACCCCGTGATGTTTTTCTCACTCCTACTAGTGAATGTAATGTAACACACACCCATACAAGGCGCAACACCCCGTGATGTTTTTCTCACTCCTACTAGTGAATGTAATGTAACACACACCCATACAACGCGCACCACCCAGTGATGTTTTTCTCACTCCTACTAGTGAATGTAATGTAACACACACCCGTACAATGCGCACCACCCCGTGATGTTTTTCTCACTCCTACTAGTGAATGTAATGTAACACACACCCATACAATGCGCACCACCCCGCGATGATTTTCAGAAACCTATCCTACATTGCCACTGCATGTTCCCTGACCTCCCCATGCTGACCACCCGTGGTGCTTTTCTCCATCCTACATTGCCACTCACTGCCTATCCTAATTCAGACCCTCCGATTCACCCCACACCGTGATGTTTTTCTCACTCCTACTAGTGAATGTAATGTAACACACACCCATCCAACACGCACCACCCCGTGATATTTTTCTCACTCCTACTAGTGAATGTAATGTAACACACACCCGTACAATGCGCACCACCCCGTGATATTTTTCTCACTCCTACTAGTGAATGTAATGGAACACACACCCATACAACGCGCACCACCCCGTGATATTTTTCTCACTCCTACTAGTGAATGTAATGGAACACACACCCATACAATGCGCACCACCCCATGATGTTTTTCTCACTCCTACTAGTGAATGTAATGTAACACACACCCATACAATGCGCACCACCTCGCGATGTTTTTCAGAAACCTATCCTACATTGCCACGGCATGTTCCCTGACCTCCCCATGCTGACCACCCCGCGGTGCTTTTCTCCATCCTACATTGCCACTCACTGCCTACCCTAATTCAGACCCTCCGATTCACACCATCCCGGGATGTTTTTCTCACTCCTACTAGTGAATGTAATGTAACACACACGCATACAATGCGCACCACCCCGTGATGTTTTTCTCACTCCTACTAGTGAATGTAATGTAACACACACCCATACAATGCGCACCACCCCACGATGTTTTTCAGAAACCTATCCTGCATTGCCACTGCATGTTCCCTGACCTCCCCATGCTGCCCACACCACGGTGCTTTTCTCCATCCTACGTTGCCACTCACTGCCTATCCTAATTCAGACCCTCCGATTCACACCACCCCGTGATGTTTTTCTCACTCCTACTAGTGAATGTAATGTAACACACACCCATACAATGCGCCCCACCCCATGATGTTTTTCTCACTCCTACTAGTGAATGTAATGTAACACACACCCATACGATGCGCACCACCCCACGATGTTTTTCAGAAACCTATCCTACATTGCCACTGCATGTTCCCTGACCTCCCCATGCTGACCACCCCGCGGTGCTTTTCTCAATCCTACATTGCCACTCACTGCCTATCCTAATTCAGACTCTCCGATTCACACCACCCCGTGATGTTTTTCTCACTCCTACTAGTGAATGTAATGTAACACACACCCGTACAATGCGCACCACCCCGTGATGTTTTTCTCACTCCTACTAGTGAATGTAATGTAACACACACCCATACAATGCGCACCACCCCGCGATGATTTTCAGAAACCTATCCTACATTGCCACTGCATGTTCCCTGACCTCCTCATGCTGACCACCCGCGGTGCTTTTCTCCATCCTACATTGCCACTCACTGCCTATCCTAATTCAGACCCTCCGATTAACACCACCCCGTGATGTTTTTCTCACTCCTACTAGTGAATGTAATGTAACACACACCCATACAATGCGCACCACCCCGTGATGTTTTTCTCACTCCTACTAGTGAATGTAATGTAACACACACCCATCCAATGCGCACCACCCCGTGATGTTTTTCTCACTTCTACTAGTGAATGTAATGTAACACACACCCATACAATGCGCACCACCCCGCGATGTTTTTCAGAAACCTATCCTACATTGCCACTGCATGTTCCCTGACCTCCCCATGCTGACCACCCCGCGGTGCTTTTCTCCATCCTACATTGCCACTCACTGCCTATCCTAATCCAGACCCTCCGATTCACACCACCCCGTGATGTTTTTCAAACTCCTATTAGTGAATGTAATGTAACACACTCTCATACAATGCGCACCACCCCGTGATGTTTTTCTCAGTCCTACTAGTGAATGTAATATAACACACACCCATACAATGCGCACCACCCCGCGATGTTTTTCACAAACCTATCCTACATTGCCACTGCATGTTCCCTGACCTCCCCATGCTGACCACCCCGCGGGGCTTTTCTCCATCCTACATTGCCACTCACTGCCTATCCTAATTCAGACCCTCCGATTCACACCACCCCGTGATGTTTTTCTCACTCCTACTAGTGAATGTAATGTAACACACACCCATACAACGCGCACCACCCCGTGATATTTTTCTCACTCCTACTAGTGAATGTAATGTAACACACACCCATACAATGCGCACCACCCCATGATGTTTTTCTCACTCCTACTAGTGAATGTAATGTAACACACACCCATACAATGCGCACCACCTCGCGATGTTTTTCAGAAACCTATCCTACATTGCCACTGCATGTTCCCTGACCTCCCCATGCTGACCACCCCGCGGTGCTTTTCTCCATCCTACATTGCCACTCACTGCCTACCCTAATTCAGACCCTCCGATTCACACCATCCCGGGATGTTTTTCTCACTCAGACTAGTGAATGTAATGTAACACACACCCATACAATGCGCACCACCCCGTCACGTTTTTCTCACTCCTACTAGTGAATGTAATGTAACACACACCCATACAATGCGCACCACCCCACGATGTTTTTCAGAAACCTATCCTACATTGCCACTGCATGTTCCCTGACCTCCCCATGCTGACCACCCCACGGTGCTTTTCTCCATCCTACATTGCCACTCACCGCCTATCCTAATTCAGACCCTCCGATTCACACCACCCCGTGATGTTTTTCTCACTCCTACTAGTGAATGTAATGTAACACACACCCATACAATGCGCACCACCCCGTGATGTTTTTCTCACTCCTACTAGTGAATGTAATGTAACACACACCCATACGATGCGCACCACCCCACGATGTTTTTCAGAAACCTATCCTACATTGCCACTGCATGTTCCCTGACCTCCCCATGCTGACCACCCCGCGTTGCTTTTCTCCATCCTACATTGCCACTCACTGCCTATCCTAATTCAGACCCTCCGATTCACACCACCCCGTGATGTTTTTCTCACTCCTACTAGTGAATGTAATGTAACACACACCCGTACAATGCGCACCACTCCGTGATGTTTTTCTCACTCCTACTAGTGAATGTAATGTAACACACACCCATACAATGCGCACCACCCCACGATGTTTTTCAGAAACCTATGCTACATTGCCACTGCATGTTCCCTGACCTCCCCATGCTGACCACCCGCGGTGCTTTTCTCCATCCTACATTGCCACTCACTGCCTATCCTAATTCAGACCCTCCGATTCACACCACCCCGTGATGTTTTTCTCACTCCTACTAGTGAATGTAATGTAACACACACCCATACAATGCGCACCACCCCGTGATGTTTTTCTCACTCCGACTAGTGAATGTAATGTAACACACACCCATACAATGCGCACCACCCCGTGATGTTTATCTCACTCCTACTAGTGAATGTAATGTAACACACACCCATACAATGCGCACCACCCCGCGATGTTTTTCAGAAACCTATCCTACATTGCCACTGCATGTTCCCTGACCTCCCCATGCTGACCACCCCGCGGTGCTTTTCTCCATCCTACATTGCCACTCACTGCCTATCCTAATTCAGACCCTCCAATTCACACCACCCCGTGATGTTTTTCTCACTCCTAATAGTGAATGTAATGTAACACACACCCATACAAGGCGCAACACCCCGTGATGTTTTTCTCACTCCTACTAGTGAATGTAATGTAACACACACCCATACAACGCGCACCACCCCGTGATGTTTTTCTCACTCCTACTAGTGAATGTAATGTAACACACACCCGTACAATGCGCACCACCCCGTGATGTTTTTCTCACTCCTACTAGTGAATGTAATGTAACACACACCCATACAATGCGCACCACCCCGCGATGTTTTTCAGAAACCTATCCTACATTGCCACTGCATGTTCCCTGACCTCCCCATGCTGACCACCCCGCGGTGCTTTTCTCCAACCTACATTGCCACTCACTGCCTATCCTAATCCAGACCCTCTGATTCACACCACCCCGTGATGTTTTTCAAACTCCTATTAGTGAATGTAATGTAACACACTCTCATACTATGCGCACCACCCCGTGATGTTTTTCTCAGTCCTACTAGTGAATGTAATGTAACACACACCCATACAATGCGCACCACCCCGGGATGTTTTTCACAAACCTATCCTACATTGCCACTGCATGTTCCCTGACCTCCCCATGCTGACCACCCCGCGGTGCTTTTCTCCATCCTACATTGCCACTCACTGCCTATCCTAATTCAGACCCTCCGATTCAAACCACCCCGTGATGTTTTTCTCACTCCTACTAGTGAATGTAATGTAACACACACCCATACAACGCGCACCACCCCGTGACATTTTTCTCACTCTTACCAGTGAATGTAATGTAACACACACCCATACAATGCGCACCACCCCATGATGTTTTTCTCACTCCTACTAGTGAATGTAATGTAACACACACCCATACAATGCGCACCACCCCGTGATGTTTTTCTCACTCCTACTAGTCAATGTAATGTAACACACACCCATACGATGCGCACCACCCCACGATGTTTTTCAGAAACCTATGCTACATTGCCACTGCATGTTCCCTGACCTCCCCATGCTGACCACCCGCGGTGCTTGTCTCCATCCTACATTGCCACTCACTGCCTATCCTAATTCAGACCCTCCGATTCACACCACCCCGTGATGTTTTTCTCACTCCTACTAGTGAATGTAATGTAACACACACCCATACAATGCGCACCACCCCGTGATGTTTTTCTCACTCCGACTAGTGAATGTAATGTAACACACACCCATACAATGCGCACCACCCCGTGATGTTTATCTCACTCCTACTAGTGAATGTAATGTAACACACACCCATACAATGCGCACCACCCCGCGATGTTTTTCAGAAACCTATCCTACATTGCCACTGCATGTTCCCTGACCTCCCCATGCTGACCACCCCGCGGTGCTTTTCTCCATCCTACATTGCCACTCACTGCATATCCTAATTCAGACCCTCCAATTCACACCACCCCGTGATGTTTTTCTCACTCCTAATAGTGAATGTAATGTAACACACACCCATACAAGGCGCAACACCCCGTGATGTTTTTCTCACTCCTACTAGTGAATGTAATGTAACACACACCCATACAACGCGCACCACCCCGTGATGTTTTTCTCACTCCTACTAGTGAATGTAATGTAACACACACCCGTACAATGCGCACCACCCCGTGATGTTTTTCTCACTCCTACTAGTGAATGTAATGTAACACACACCCATACAATGCGCACCACCCCGCGATGTTTTTCAGAAACCTATCCTACATTGCCACTGCATGTTCCCTGACCTCCCCATGCTGACCACCCCGCGGTGCTTTTCTCCAACCTACATTGCCACTCACTGCCTATCCTAATCCAGACCCTCTGATTCACACCACCCCGTGATGTTTTTCAAACTCCTATTAGTGAATGTAATGTAACACACTCTCATACTATGCGCACCACCCCGTGATGTTTTTCTCAGTCCTACTAGTGAATGTAATGTAACACACACCCATACAATGCGCACCACCCCGCGATGTTTTTCACAAACCTATCCTACATTGCCACTGCATGTTCCCTGACCTCCCCATGCTTACCACCCCGCGGTGCTTTTCTCCATCCTACATTGCCACTCACTGCCTATCCTAATTCAGACCCTCCGATTCACACCACCCCGTGATGTTTTTCTCACTCCTACTAGTGAATGTAATGTAACACACACCCATACAACGCGCACCACCCCGTGACATTTTTCTCACTCTTACCAGTGAATGTAATGTAACACACACCCATACAATGCGCACCACCCCATGATGTTTTTCTCACTCCTACTAGTGAATGTAATGTAACACACACCCATACAATGCGCACCACCCCGTGATGTTTTTCTCACTCCTACTAGTCAATGTAATGTAACACACACCCATACGATGCGCACCACCCCACGATGTTTTTCAGAAACCTATCCTACATTGCCACTGCATGTTCCCTGACCTTCCCATGCTGACCACCCCGCGGTGCTTTTCTCCATTCTACATTGCCACTCACTGCCTATCCTAATTCAGACCCTCCGATTCACACCACCCCGTGATGTTTTTCTCACTCCTACTAGTGAATGTAATGTAACACACACCCGTACAATGCGCACCACCCCGTGATGTTTTTCTCACTCCTACTAGTGAATGTAATGTAACACACACCCATACAATGCGCACGACCCCACGATGTTTTTCAGAAACCTATCCTACATTGCCACTGCATGTTCCCTGACCTCCCCATGCTGACCACCCGCGGTGCTTTTCTCCATCCTACATTGCCACTCACTGCCTATCCTAATTCAGACCCTCCGATTCACACCACCCCGTGATGTTTTTCTCACTCCTACTAGTGAATGTAATGTAACACACACCCATACAATGCGCACCACCCCGTGATGTTTTTCTCACTCCTACTAGTGAATGTAATGTAACACACACCCATACAATGCGCACCACCCCGCGATGTTTTTCAGAAACCTATCCTACATTGCCACTGCATGTTCCCTGACCTCCCCATGCTGACCACCCCGCGGTGCTTTTCTCCATCCTACATTGCCACTCACTGCCTATCCTAATTCAGACCCTCTGATTCACACCACCCCGTGATGTTTTTCTCACTCCTACTAGTGAATGTAATGTAACACACACCCATACAACGCGCACCACCACGTGATGTTTTTCTCACTCCTATTAGTGAATGTAATGTAACACACACCCGTACAATGCGCACCATCCCGTGATGTTTTTCTCACTCCTACTAGTGAATGTAATGTAACACACACCCATACAATGCGCACCACCCCGCGATGATTTTCAGAAACCTATCCTACATTGCCACTGCATGTTCCCTGACCTCCCCATGCTGACCACCCGCGGTGCTTTTCTCCATCCTACATTGCCACTCACTGCCTATCCTAATTCAGACCCTCCGATTCACACCACCCGGTGATGTTTTTCTCACTCCTACTAGTGAATGTAATGTAACACACACCCATACAATGCGCAACACCCCGTGATGTTTTTCTCACTCCTACTAGTCAATGTAATGTAACACACACCCATACGATGCGCACCACCCCACGATGTTTTTCAGAAACCTATCCTACATTGCCACTGCATGTTCCCTGACCTTCCCATGCTGACCACCCCGCGGTGCTTTTCTCCATTCTACATTGCCACTCACTGCCTATCCTAATTCAGACCCTCCGATTCACACCACCCCGTGATGTTTTTCTCACTCCTACTAGTGAATGTAATGTAACACACACCCGTACAATGCGCACCACCCCGTGATGTTTTTCTCACTCCTACTAGTGAATGTAATGTAACACACACCCATACAATGCGCAAGACCCCACGATGTTTTTCAGAAACCTATCCTACATTGCCACTGCATGTTCCCTGACCTCCCCATGCTGACCACCCGCGGTGCTTTTCTCCATCCTACATTGCCACTCACTGCCTATCCTAATTCAGACCCTCCGATTCACACCACCCCGTGATGTTTTTCTCACTCCTACTAGTGAATGTAATGTAACACACACCCATACAATGCGCACCACCCCGTGATGTTTTTCTCACTCCTACTAGTGAATGTAATGTAACACACACCCATACAATGCGCACCACCCCGCGATGTTTTTCAGAAACCTATCCTACATTGCCACTGCATGTTCCCTGACCTCCCCATGCTGACCACCCCGCGGTGCTTTTCTCCATCCTACATTGCCACTCACTGCCTATCCTAATTCAGACCCTCCGATTCACACCACCCCGTGATGTTTTTCTCACTCCTACTAGTGAATGTAATGTAACACACACCCATACAACGCGCACCACCCCGTGATGTTTTTCTCACTCCTACTAGTGAATGTAATGTAACACACACCCGTACAATGCGCACCACCCCGTGATGTTTTTCTCACTCCTACTAGTGAATGTAATGTAACACACACCCATACAATGCGCACCACCCCGCGATGATTTTCAGAAACCTATCCTACATTGCCACTGCATGTTCCCTGACCTCCCCATGCTGACCACCCGCGGTGCTTTTCTCCATCCTACATTGCCACTCACTGCCTATCCTAATTCAGACCCTCCGATTCACACCACCCCGTGATGTTTTTCTCACTCCTACTAGTGAATGTAATGTAACACACACCCATACAATGCGCACCACCCCGTGATGTTTTTCTCACTCCAGTAGTCAATGTAATGTAACACACACCGATACGATGCGCACCACCCCACGATGTTTTTCAGAAACCTATCCTACATTGCCACTGCATGTTCCCTGACCTTCCAATGCTGACCACCCCGCGGTGCTTTTCTCCATTCTACATTGCCACTCACTGCCTATCCTAATTCAGACCCTCCGATTCACACCACCCCGTGATGTTTTTCTCACTCCTACTAGTGAATGTAATGTAACACACACCCGTACAATGCGCACCACCCCGTGATGTTTTTCTCACTCCTACTAGTGAATGTAATGTAACACACACCCATACAATGCGCAAGACCCCACGATGTTTTTCAGAAACCTATCCTACATTGCCAGTGCATGTTCCCTGACCTCCCCATGCTGACCACCTGCGGTGCTTTTCTCCATCCTACATTGCCACTCACTGCCTATCCTAATTCAGACCCTCCGATTCACACCACCCCGTGATGTTTTTCTCACTCCTACTAGTGAATGTAATGTAACACACACCCATACAATGCGCACCACCCCGTGATGTTTTTCTCACTCCTACTAGTGAATGTAATGTAACACACACCCATACAATGCGCACCACCCCGTGATGTTTTTCTCACTCCTACTAGTGAATGTAATGTAACACACACCCATACAATGCGCACCACCCCGCGATGTTTTTCAGAAACCTATGCTACATTGCCACTGCATGTTCCCTGACCTCCCCATGCTGACCACCCCGCGGTGCTTTTCTCCATCCTACATTGCCACTCACTGCCTATCCTAATTCAGACCCTCCGATTCACACCACCCCGTGATGTTTTTCTCACTCCTACTAGTGAATGTAATGTAACACACACCCATACAACGCGCACCACCCCGTGATGTTTTTCTCACTCCTACTAGTGAATGTAATGTAACACACACCCATACAACGCGCACCACCCCGTGATGTTTTTCTCACTCCTACTAGTGAATGTAATGTAACACACACCCGTACAATGCGCACCACCCCGTGATGTTTTTCTCACTCCTACTAGTGAATGTAATGTAACACACACCCATACAATGCGCACCACCCCGCGATGATTTTCAGAAACCTATCCTACATTGCCACTGCATGTTCCCTGACCTCGCCATGCTGACCACCCGCGGTGCTTATCTCCATCCTACATTGCCACTCACTGCCTATCCTAATTCAGACCCTCCGATTCACACCACCCCGTGATGTTTTTCTCACTCCTACTAGTGAATGTAATGTAACACACACCCATACAATGCGCACCACCCCGTGATGTTTTTCTCACTCCTACTAGTGAATGTAATGTAACACACACCCATACAATGCGCACCACCCCGTGATGTTTTTCTCACTCCTACTAGTGAATGTAATGTAACACACACCCATACAATGCGCACCACCCCGCGATGTTTTTCAGAAACCTATCCTACATTGCCACTGCATGTTCCCTGACCTCCCCATGCTGACCACCCCGCGGTGCTTTTCTCCATCCTACATTGCCACTCACTGCCTATCCTAATTCAGACCCTCCGATTCACACCACCCCGTGATGTTTTTCTCACTCCTACTAGTGAATGTAATGTAACACACACCCATACAAGGCGCAACACCCCGTGATGTTTTTCTCACTCCTACTAGTGAATGTAATGTAACACACACCCATACAATGCGCACCACCCCGCGATGTTTTTCAGAAACCTATCCTACATTGCCACTGCATGTTCCCTGACCTCCCCATGCTGACCACCCCGCGGTGCTTTTCTCCATCCTACATTGCCACTCACTGCCTATCCTAATTCAGACCCTCCGATTCACACCACCCCGTGATGTTTTTCTCACTCCTACTAGTGAATGTAATGTAACACACACCCATACAACGCGCACCACCCCGTGATGTTTTTCTCACTCCTACTAGTGAATGTAATGTAACACACACCCGTACAATGCGCACCACCCCGTGATGTTTTTCTCACTCCTACTAGTGAATGTAATGTAACACACACCCGTACAATGCGCACCACCCCGTGATGTTTTTCTCACTCCTACTAGTGAATGTAATGTAACACACACCCATACAATGCGCAAGACCCCACGATGTTTTTCAGAAACCTATCCTACATTGCCAGTGCATGTTCCCAGACCTCCCCATGCTGACCACCGGCGGTGCTTTTCTCCATCCTACATTGCCACTCACTGCCTATCCTAATTCAGACCCTCCGATTCACACCACCCCGTGATGTTTTTCTCACTCCTACTAGTGAATGTAATGTAACACACACCCATACAATGCGCACCACCCCGTGATGTTTTTCTCACTCCTACTAGTGAATGTAATGTAACACACACCCATACAATGCGCACCACCCCGTCATGTTTTTCTCACTCCTACTAGTGAATGTAATGTAACACACACCCATACAATGCGCACCACCCCGCGATGTTTTTCAGAAACCTATCCTACATTGCCACTGCATGTTCCCTGACCTCCCCATGCTGACCACCCCGCGGTGCTTTTCTCCATCCTACATTGCCACTCACTGCCTATCCTAATTCAGACCCTCCGATTCACACCACCCCGTGATGTTTTTCTCACTCCTACTAGTGAATGTAATGTAACACACACCCATACAACGCGCACCACCCCGTTATGTTTTTCTCACTCCTACTAGTGAATGTAATGTAACACACACCCATACAACGCGCACCACCCCGTGATGTTTTTCTCACTCCTACTAGTGAATGTAATATAACACACACCCGTACAATGCGCACCACCCCGTGATGTTTTTCTCACTCCTACTAGTGAATGTAATGTAACACACACCCATACAATGCGCACCACCCCGCGATGATTTTCAGAAACCTATCCTACATTGCCACTGCATGTTCCCTGACCTCCCCATGCTGACCACCCGCGGTGCTTATCTCCATCCTACATTGCCACTCACTGCCTATCCTAATTCAGACCCTCCGATTCACACCACCCCGTGATGTTTTTCTCACTCCTACTAGTGAATGTAATGTAACACACACCCATACAATGCGCACCACCCCGTGATGTTTTTCTCACTCCTACTAGTGAATGTAATGTAACACACACCCATACAATGCGATCCACCCCGTGATGTTTTTCTCACTCCTACTAGTGAATGTAATGTAACACACACCCATACAATGCGCACCACCCCGCGATGTTTTTCAGAAACCTATCCTACATTGCCACTGCATGTTCCCTGACCTCCCCATGCTGACCACCCCGCGGTGCTTTTCTCCATCCTACATTGCCACTCACTGCCTATCCTAATTCAGACCCTCCGATTCACACCACCCCGTGATGTTTTTCTCACTCCTACTAGTGAATGTAATGTAACACACACCCATACAAGGCGCAACACCCCGTGATGTTTTTCTCACTCCTACTAGTGAATGTAATGTAACACACACCCATACAACGCGCACCACCCCGTGATGTTTTTCTCACTCCTACTAGTGAATGTAATGTAACACACACCCGTACAATGCGCACCACCCCGTGATGTTTTTCTCACTCCTACTAGAGAATGTAATGTAACACACACCCATACAATGCGCACCACCCCGCGATGTTTTTCAGAAACCTATCCTACATTGCCACTGCATGTTCCCTGACCTCCCCATGCTGACCACCCCGCGGTGCTTTTCTCCAACCTACATTGCCACTCACTGCCTATCCTAATCCAGACCCTCCGATTCACACCACCCCGTGATGTTTTTCTCACTCCTACTAGTGAATGTAATGTAACACACACCCATACAATGCGCACCACCCCGTGATGTTTTTCTCACTCCTACTAGTGAATGTAATGTAACACACACCCATACAATGCGCACCACCCCACGATGTTTTTCAGAAACCTATCCTACATTGCCACTGCATGTTCCCTGACCTCCCCATGCTGACCACCCCACGGTGCTTTTCTCCATCCTACATTGCCACTCACTGCCTATCCTAATTCAGACCCTCCGATTCACACCACCCCGTGATGTTTTTCTCACTCCTACTAGTGAATGTAATGTAACACACACCCATACAATGCGCACCACCCCGTGATGTTTTTCTCACTCCTACTAGTCAATGTAATGTAACACACACCCATACGATGCGCACCACCCCACGATGTTTTTCAGAAACCTATCCTACATTGCCACTGCATGTTCCCTGACCTTCCCATGCTGACCACCCCGCGGTGCTTTTCTCCATTCTACATTGCCACTCACTGCCTATCCTAATTCAGACCCTCCGATTCACACCATCCCGTGATGTTTTTCTCACTCCTACTAGTGAATGTAATGTAACACACACCCGTACAATGCGCACCACCCCGTGATGTTTTTCTCACTCCTACTAGTGAATGTAATGTAACACACACCCATACAATGCGCACGACCCCACGATGTTTTTCAGAAACCTATCCTACATTGCCAATGCATGTTCCCTGACCTCCCCATGCTGACCACCCGCGGTGCTTTTCTCCATCCTACATTGCCACTCACTGCCTATCCTAATTCAGACCCTCCGATTCACACCACCCCGTGATGTTTTTCTCACTCCTACTAGTGAATGTAATGTAACACACACCCATACAATGCGCACCACCCCGTGATGTTTTTCTCACTCCTACTAGTGAATGTAATGTAACACACACCCATACAATGCGCACCACCCCGTGATGTTTTTCTCACTCCTACTAGTGAATGTAATGTAACACACACCCATACAATGCGCACCACCCCGCGATGTTTTTCAGTAACCTATCCTACATTGCCACTGCATGTTCCCTGACCTCCCCATGCTGACCACCCCGCGGTGCTTTTCTCCATCCTACATTGCCACTCACTGCCTATCCTAATTCAGACCCTCCGATTCACACCACCCCGTGATGTTTTTCTCACTCCTACTAGTGAATGTAATGTAACACACACCCATACAACGGGCACCACCCCGTGATGTTTTTCTCACTCCTACTAGTGAATGTAATGTAACACACACCCATACAACGCGCACCACCCCGTGATGTTTTTCTCACTCCTACTAGTGAATGTAATGTAACACACACCCGTACAATGCGCACCACCCCGTGATGTTTTTCTCACTCCTACTAGTGAATGTAATGTAACACACACCCATACAATGCGCACCACCCCGGATGATTTTCAGAAACCTATCCTACATTGCCACTGCATGTTCCCTGACCTCCCCATGCTGACCACCCGCGGTGCTTTTCTCCATCCTACATTGCCACTCACTGCCTATCCTAATTCAGACCCTCCGATTCACACCACCCCGTGATGTTTTTCTCACTCCTACTAGTGAATGTAATGTAACACACACCCATACAATGCGCACCACCCCGTGATGTTTTTCTCACTCCTACTAGTGAATGTAATGTAACACACACCCATACAATGCGCACCACCCAGTGATGTTTTTCTCACTCCTACTAGTGAATGTAATGTAACACACACCCATACAATGCGCACCACCCCGCGATGTTTTTCAGAAACCTATCCTACATTGCCACTGCATGTTCCCTGACCTCCCCATGCTGACCACCCCGCGGTGCTTTTCTCCATCCTACATTGCCACTCACTGCCTATCCTAATTCAGACCCTCCGATTCACACCACCCCGTGATGTTTTTCTCACTCCTACTAGTGAATGTAATGTAACACACACCCATAAAATGCGCACCACCCCGTGATGTTTTTCTCACTCCTACTATTGAATGTAATGTAACACACACCCATACAATGCGCACCACCCCGTGATGTTTTTCTCACTCCTACTAGTGAATGTAATGTAACACACACCCATACAATGCGCACCACACCGTGATGTTTTTCTCACTCCTAGTAGTGAATGGAATGTAACACACACCCATCCAATGCGCACCACCCCGTGATGTTTTTCTCACTCCTACTAGTGAATGTAATGTAACACACACCCATACAATGCGCACCACCCCGCGATGTTTTTCAGAAACCTATCCTACATTGCCACTGCATGTTCCCTGACCTCCCCATGCTGACCACCCCGCGGTGCTTTTCTCCATCCTACATTGCCACTCACTGCCTATCCTAATTCAGACCCTCCGATTCACACCACCCCGTGATGTTTTTCAAACTCCTATTAGTGAATGTAATGTAACACACTCTCATACAATGCGCACCACCCCGTAATGTTTTTCTCAGTCCTACTAGTGAATGTAATGTAACACACACCCATACAATGCGCACCACCCCGCGATGTTTTTCACAAACCTATCCTACATTGCCACTGCATGTTCCCTGACCTCCCCATGCTGACCACCCCGCGGTGCTTTTCTCCATCCTACATTGCCACTCACTGCCTATCCTAATTCAGACCCTCCGATTCACAACACCCCGTGATGTTTTTCTCACTCCTACTAGTGAATGTAATGTAACACACACCCATACAATGCGCACCACCCCATGATGGTTTTCTCACTCCTACTAGTGAATGTAATGTAACACACACCCATACAATGCGCACCACCTCGCGATGTTTTTCAGAAACCTATCCTACATTGCCACTGCATGTACACTGACCTCCCCATGGTGACCACCCCGCGGTGCTTTTCTCCATCCTACATTGCCACTCACTGCCTACCCTAATTCAGACCCTCCGATTCACACCATCCAGGGATGTTTTTCTCAATCCTACTAGTGAATGTAATGTAACACACACACATACAATGCGCACCACCCCGTGATGTTTTTCTCACTCCTACTAGTGAATGTAATGTAACACACACCCATACGATGCGCACCACCCCACGATGTTTTTCAGAAACCTATCCTACATTGCCACTGCATGTTCCCTGACCTCCCCATGCTGACCACCCCGCGGTGCTTTTCTCCATCCTACATTGCCACTCATTGCCTATCCTAATTCAGACCCTCCGATTCACACCACCCCGTGATGTATTTTTCACTCCTACTAGTGAATGTAATGTAACACACACCCGTACAATGCGCACCACCCCGTGATGTTTTTCTCACTCCTACTAGTGAATGTAATGTAACACACACCCATACAATGCGCACCACCCCACGATGTTTTTCAGAAACCTACGCTACATTGCCACTGCATGTTCCCTGACCTCCCCATGCTGACCTCGCAAGGTGCTTTTCTCCATCCTACATTGCCACTCACTGCCTATCCTAATTCAGACCCTCCGATTCACACCACCCCGTGATGTTTTTCTCACTCCTTCTAGTGAATGTAATGTAACACACACCCATACAATGCGCACCACCCCGTGATGTTTTTCTCACTCCTACTAGTGAATGTAATGTAACAAACACCCATACAATGCGCACCACCCCGTGATGTTTTTCTCACTCCTACTAGTGAATGTAATGTAACACACACCCATACAATGCGCACCACCCCGCGATGTTTTTCAGAAACCTATCCTACATTGCCACTGCATGTTCCCTGACCTCCCCATGCTGACCACCCCGTGGTGCTTTTCTCCATCCTACATTGCCACTCACTGCCTATCCTAATTCAGACCCTCCGATTCACACCACCCCGTGATGTTTTTCTCACTCCTACTAGTGAATGTAATGTAACACACACCCATACAACGCGCAACACCCCGTGATGTTTTTCTCACTCCTACTAGTGAATGTAATGTAACACACACCCATACAACGCGCACCACCCCGTGATGTTTTTCTCACTCCTACTAGTGAATGTAATGTAACACACTCCCGTACAATGCGCACCACCCCGTGATGTTTTTCTCACTCCTACTAGTGAATGTAATGTAACACACACCCATACAATGCGCACCACCCCGCGATGATTTTCAGAAACCTATCCTACATTGCCACTGCATGTTCCCTGACCTCCCCATGCTGACCACCCGCGGTGCTTTTCTCCATCCTACATTGCCACTCACTGCCTATCCTAATTCAGACCCTCCGATTCACACCACCCCGTGATGTTTTTCTCACTCCTACTAGTGAATGTAATGTAACACACACCCATCCAATGCGCACCACCCCGTGATGTTTTTCTCACTCCTACTAGTGAATGTAATGTAACACACACCCATACAATGCGCACCACCCCGCGATGTTTTTCACAAACTTATCCTACATTGCCACTGCATGTTCCCTGACCTCCCCATGCTGACCACCCCGCGGTGCTTTTCTCCATCCTACATTGCCACTCACTGCCTATCCTAATTCAGACCCTCCGATTCACACCACCCCGTGATGTTTTTCTCACTCCTACTAGTGAATGTAATGTAACACACACCCATACAACGCGCACCACCCGGTGATATTTTTCTCACTCCTACTAGTGAATGTAATGTAACACACACCCATACAATGCGCACCACCCCATGATGTTTTTCTCACTCCTACTAGTGAATGTAATGTAACACACACCCATACAATGCGCACCACCCCGCGATGTTTTTCAGAAACCTATCCTACATTGCCACTGCATATTCCCTGACCTCCCCATGCTGACCACCCCGCGGTGCTTTTCTCCATCCTACATTGCCACTCACTGCCTACCCTAATTCAGACCCTCCGATTCACACCATCCCGGGATGTTTTTCTCACTCCTACTAGTGAATGTAATGTAACACACACCCATACAATGCGCACCACCCCGTGAAGTCTTTCTCACTCCTACTAGTGAATGTAATGTAACACACACCCATACAATGCGCACCACCCCACGATGTTTTTCAGAAACCTAACCTACATTGCCACTGCATGTTCCCTGACCTCCCCATGCTGACCACCCCGCGGTGCTTTTCTCCATCCTACATTGCCACTCACTGCCTATCCTAATTCAGACCCTCCGATTCACACCACCCCGTGATGTTTTTCTCACTCCTACTAGTGAATGTAATGTAACACACACCCATACAATGCGCACCACCCCGTGATGTTTTTCTCACTCCTACTAGTGAATGTAATGTAACACACACCCATACGATGCGCACCACCCCACGATGTTTTTCAGAAACCTATCCTACATTGCCACTGCATGTTCCCTGACCTCCCCATGCTGACCACCCAGCGGTGCTTTTCTCCATCCTACATTGCCACTCACTGCCTATCCTAATTCAGACCCTCCGATTCACACCACCCCGTGATGTTTTTCTCACTCCTACTAGTGAATGTAATGTAACACACACCCGTACAATGCGCACCACCCCGTGATGTTTTTCTCACTCCTACTAGTGAATGTAATGTAACACACACCCATACAATGCGCACCACCCCACGATGTTTTTCAGAAACCTATCCTACATTGCCACTGCATGTTCCCTGACCTCCCCATGCTGACCACCCGCGGTGCTTTTCTCCATCCTACATTGGCACTCACTGCCTATCCTAATTCAGACCCTCCGATTCACACCACCCCGTGATGTTTTTCTCACTCCTACTAGTGAATGTAATTTAACACACACCCATACAATGCGCACCACCCCGTGATGTTTTTCTCACTCCTACTAGTGAATGTAATGTAACACACACCCATACAATGCGCACCACCCCGTGATGTTTTTCTCAATCCTACTAGTGAATGTAATGTAACACACACCCATACAATGCGCACCACCCCGCGATGTTTTTCAGAAACCTATCCTACATTGCCACTGCATGTTCCCTGACCTCCCCATGCTGACCACCCCGCGGTGCTTTTCTCCATCCTACATTGCCACTCACTGCCTATCCTAATTCAGACCCTCCGATTCACACCACCCCGTGATGTTTTTCTCACTCCTACTAGTGAATGTAATGTAACACACACCCATCCAATGCGCACCACCCCGTGATGTTTTTCTCACTCCTACTAGTGAATGTAATGTAACACACACCCATACAATGCCACCACCCCGCGATGTTTTTCAGAAACCTATCCTACATTGCCACTGCATGTTCCCTGACCTCCCCATGCTGACCACCCCGCGGTGCTTTTCTCCATCCTACATTGCCACTCACTGCCTATCCTAATCCAGACCCTCCGATTCACACCACCCCGTGATGTTTTTCAAACTCCTATTAGTGAATGTAATGTAACACACTCTCATACAATGCGCACCACCCCGTGATGTTTTTCTCAGTCCTACTAGTGAATGTAATGTAACACACACCCATACAATGCGCACCACCCCGCGATGTTTTTCACAAACTTATCCTACATTGCCACTGCATGTTCCCTGACCTCCCCATGCTGACCACCCCGCGGTGCTTTTCTCCATCCTACATTGCCACTCACTGCCTATCCTAATTCAGACCCTCCGATTCACACCACCCCGTGATGTTTTTCTCACTCCTACTAGTGAATGTAATGTAACACACACCCATACAACGCGCACCACCCGGTGATATTTTTCTCACTCCTACTAGTGAATGTAATGTAACACACACCCATACAATGCGCACCACCCCATGATGTTTTTCTCACTCCTACTAGTGAATGTAATGTAACACACACCCATACAATGCGCACCACCTCGAGATGTTTTTCAGAAACCTATCCTACATTGCCACTGCATGTTCCCTGACCTCCCCATGCTGACCACCCCGCGGTGCTTTTCTCCATCCTACATTGCCACTCACTGCCTACCCTAATTCAGACCCTCCGATTCACACCATCCCGGGATGTTTTTCTCACTCCTACTAGTGAATGTAATGTAACACACACCCATACAATGCGCACCACCCCGTGAAGTTTTTCTCACTCCTACTAGTGAATGTAATGTAACACACACCCATACAATGCGCACCACCCCACGATGTTTTTCAGAAACCTAACCTACATTGCCACTGCATGTTCCCTGACCTACCCATGCTGACCACCCCGCGGTGCTTTTCTCCATCCTACATTGCCACTCACTGCCTATCCTAATTCAGACCCTCCGATTCACACCACCCCGTGATGTTTTTCTCACTCCTACTAGTGAATGTAATGTAACACACACCCATACAATGCGCACCACCCCGTGATGTTTTTCTCACTCCTACTAGTGAATGTAATGTAACACACACCCATACGATGCGCACCACCCCACGATGTTTTTCAGAAACCTATCCTACATTGCCACTGCATGTTCCCTGACCTCCCCATGCTGACCACCCAGCGGTGCTTTTCTCCATCCTACATTGCCACTCACTGCCTATCCTAATTCAGACCCTCCGATTCACACCACCCCGTGATGTATTTCTCACTCCTACTAGTGAATGTCATGTAACACACACCCGTACAATGCGCACCACCCCGTGATGTTTTTCTCACTCCTACTAGGGAATGTAATGTAACACACACCCATACAATGCGCACCACCCCACGATGTTTTTCAGAAACCTATCCTACATTGCCACTGCATGTTCCCTGACCTCCCCATGCTGACCACCCGCGGTGCTTTTCTCCATCCTACATTGCCACTCACTGCCTATCCTAAATCAGACCCTCCGATTCACACCACCCCGTGATGTTTTTCTCACTCCTACTAGTGAATGTAATTTAACACACACCCATACAATGCGCACCACCCCGTGATGTTTTTCTCACTCCTACTAGTGAATGTAATGTAACACACACCCATACAATGCGCACCACCCCGTGATGTTTTTCTCAATCCTACTAGTGAATGTAATGTATCACACACCCATACAATGCGCACCACCCCGCGATGTTTTTCAGAAACCTATCCTACATTGCCACTGCATGTTCCCTGACCTCCCCATGTTGACCACCCCGTGGTGCTTTTCTCCATCCTACATTGCCACTCACTGCCTATCCTAATTCAGACCCTCCGATTCACACCACCCCGTGATGTTTTTCTCACTCCTACTAGTGAATGTAATGTAACACACACCCATACAACGCGCACCACCCCGTGATGTTTTTCTCACTCCTACTAGTGAATGTAATGTAACACACACCCATACAACGCGCACCACCCCGTGATGTTTTTCTCACTCCTACTAGTGAATGTAATGTAACACACACCCGTACAATGCGCACCACCCCGTGATGTTTTTCTCACTCCTACTAGTGAATGTAATGTAACACACACCCATACAATGCGCACCACCCTGCGATGATTTTCAGAAACCTATCCTACATTGCCACTGCATGTTCCCTGACCTCCCCATGCTGACCACCCGCGTTGCTTTTCTCCATCCTACATTGCCACTCACTGCCTATCCTAATTCAGACCCTTCGATTCACACCACCCCGTGATGTTTTTCTCACTCCTACTAGTGAATGTAATGTAACACACACCCATACAATGCGCACCACCCGGTGATGTTTTTCTCACTCCTACTAGTGAATGTAATGTAACACACACCCATACAATGCGCACCACCCCGTGATGTTTTTCTCACTCCTACTAGTGAATGTAATATAACACACACCCATACAATGCGCACCACCCCGCGATGATTTTCAGAAACCTATCCTACATTGCCACTGCATGTTCCCTGACCTCCCCATGCTGACCACCCGCGGTGCTTTTCTCCCTCCTACATTGCCACTCACTGCCTATCCTAATTCAGACCCTCCGATTCACACCACCCCGTGATGTTTTTCTCACTCCTACTAGTGAATGTAATGTAACACACACCCATCCAATGCGCACCACCCCGTGATGTTTTTCTCACTCCTACTAGTGAATGTAATGTAACACACACCCATACAATGCGCACCACCCCGCGATGTTTTTCAGAAACCTATCCTACATTGCCACTGCATGTTCCCTGACCTCCCCATGCTGACCACCCCGCGGTGCTTTTCTCCATCCTACATTGCCACTCACTGCCTATCCTAATCCAGACCCTCCGATTCACACCACCCCGTGATGTTTTTCAAACTCCTATTAGTGAATGTAATGTAACACACTCTCATACAATGCGCACCACCCCGTGATGTTTTTCTCAGTCCTACTAGTGAATGTAATGTAACACACACCCATACAATGCGCACCACCCCGCGATGTTTTTCACAAACTTATCCTACATTGCCACTGCATGTTCCCTGACCTCCCCATGCTGACCACCCCGCGGTGCTTTTCTCCATCCTACATTGCCACTCACTGCCTATCCTAATTCAGACCCTCCGATTCACACCACCCCGTGATGTTTTTCTCACTCCTACTAGTGAATGTAATGTAACACACACCCATACAACGCGCACCACCCGGTGATATTTTTCTCACTCCTACTAGTGAATGTAATGTAACACACACCCATACAATGCGCACCACCCCATGATGTTTTTCTCACTCCTACTTGTGAATGTAATGTAACACACACCCATACAATGCGCACCACCCCGCGATGTTTTTCAGAAACCTATCCTACATTGCCACTGCATGTTCCCTGACCTCCCCATGCTGACCACCCCGCGGTGCTTTTCTCCATCCTACATTGCCACTCACTGCCTACCCTAATTCAGACCCTCCGATTCACACCATCCCGGGATGTTTTTCTCACTCCTACTAGTGAATGTAATGTAACACACACCCATACAATGCGCACCACCCCGTGAAGTCTTTCTCACTCCTACTAGTGAATGTAATGTAACACACACCCATACAATGCGCACCACCCCACGATGTTTTTCAGAAACCTAACCTACATTGCCACTGCATGTTCCCTGACCTCCCCATGCTGACCACCCCGCGGTGCTTTTCTCCATCCTACATTGCCACTCACTGCCTATCCTAATTCAGACCCTCCGATTCACACCACCCCGTGATGTTTTTCTCACTCCTACTAGTGAATGTAATGTAACACACACCCATACAATGCGCACCGCCCCGTGATGTTTTTCTCACTCCTACTAGTGAATGTAATGTAACACACACCCATACGATGCGCACCACCCCACGATGTTTTTCAGAAACCTATCCTACATTGCCACTGCATGTTCCTGACCTCCCCATGCTGACCACCCAGCGGTGCTTTTCTCCATCCTACATTGCCACTCACTGCCTATCCTAATTCAGACCCTCCGATTCACACCACCCCGTGATGTTTTTCTCACTCCTACTAGTGAATGTAATGTAACACACACCCGTACAATGCGCACCACCCCGTGATGTTTTTCTCACTCCTACTAGTGAATGTAATGTAACACACACCCATACAATGCGCACCACCCCACGATGTTTTTCAGAAACCTATCCTACATTGCCACTGCATGTTCCCTGACCTCCCCATGCTGACCACCCGCGGTGCTTTTCTCCATCCTACATTGGCACTCACTGCCTATCCTAATTCAGACCCTCCGATTCACACCACCCCGTGATGTTTTTCTCACTCCTACTAGTGAATGTAATGTAACACACACCCATACAATGCGCACCACCCCGTGATGTTTTTCTCAATCCTACTAGTGAATGTAATGTAACACACACCCATACAATGCGCACCACCCCGCGATGTTTTTCAGAAACCTATCCTACATTGCCACTGCATGTTCCCTGACCTCCCCATGCTGACCACCCCGCGGTGCTTTTCTCCATCCTACATTGCCACTCACTGCCTATCCTAATTCAGACCCTCCGATTCACACCACCTCGTGATGTTTTTCTCACTCCTACTAGTGAATATAATGTAACACACACCCATCCAATGCGCACCACCCCGTGATGTTTTTCTCACTCCTACTAGTGAATGTAATGTAACACACACCCATACAATGCCACCACCCCGCGATGTTTTTCAGAAACCTATCCTACATTGCCACTGCATGTTCCCTGACCTCCCCATGCTGACCACCCCGCGGTGCTTTTCTCCATCCTACATTGCCACTCACTGCCTATCCTAATCCAGACCCTCCGATTCACACCACCCCGTGATGTTTTTCAAACTCCTATTAGTGAATGTAATGTAACACACTCTCATACAATGCGCACCACCCCGTGATGTTTTTCTCAGTTCTACTAGTGAATGTAATGTAACACACACCCATACAATGCGCACCACCCCGCGATGTTTTTCACAAACTTATCCTACATTGCCACTGCATGTTCCCTGACCTCCCCATGCTGACCACCCCGCGGTGCTTTTCTCCATCCTACATTGCCACTCACTGCCTATCCTAATTCATACCCTCCGATTCACACCACCCCGTGATGTTTTTCTCACTCCTACTAGTGAATGTAATGTAACACACACCCATACATCGCGCACCACCTGGTGATATTTTTCTCACTCCTACTAGTGAATGTAATGTAACACACACCCATACAATGCGCACCACCCCATGATGTTTTTCTCACTCCTACTAGTGAATGTAATGTAACACACACCCATACAATGCGCACCACCTCGCGATGTTTTTCAGAAACCTATCCTACATTGCCACTGCATGTTCCCTGACCTCCCCATGCTGACCACCCCGCGGAGCTTTTCTCCATCCTACATTGCCACTCACTGCCTACCCTAATTCAGACCCTCCGATTCACACCATCCCGGGATGTTTTTCTCACTCCTACTAGTGAATGTAATGTAACACACACCCATACAATGCGCACCACCCCGTGAAGTTTTTCTCACTCCTACTAGTGAATGTAATGTAACACACACCCATACAATGCGCACCACCCCATGATGTTTTTCAGAAACCTAACCTACATTGCCACTGCATGTTCCCTGACCTACCCATGCTGACCACCCCGCGGTGCTTTTCTCCATCCTACATTGCCACTCACTGCCTATCCTAATTCAGACCCTCCGATTCACACCACCCCGTGATGTTTTTCTCACTCCTACTAGTGAATGTAATGTAACACACACCCATACAATGCGCACCACCCCGTGATGTTTTTCTCACTCCTACTAGTGAATGTAATGTAACACACACCCATACGATGCGCACCACCCCACGATGTTTTTCAGAAACCTATCCTACATTGCCACTGCATGTTCCCTGACCTCCCCATGCTGACCACCCAGCGGTGCTTTTCTCCATCCTACATTGCCACTCACTGCCTATCCTAATTCAGACCCTCCGATTCACACCACCCCGTGATGTTTTTCTCACTCCTACTAGTGAATGTCATGTAACACACACCCGTAAAATGCGCACCACCCCGTGATGTTTTTCTCACTCCTACTAGGGAATGTAATGTAACACACACCCATACAATGCGCACCACCCCACGATGTTTTTCAGAAACCTATCCTACATTGCCACTGCATGTTCCCTGACCTCCCCATGCTGACCACCCGCGGTGCTTTTCTCCATCCTACATTGCCACTCACTGCCTATCCTAATTCAGACCCTCCGATTCACACCACCCCGTGATGTTTTTCTCACTCCTACTAGTGAATGTAATTTAACACACACCCATACAATGCGCACCACCCCGTGATGTTTTTCTCACTCCTACTAGTGAATGTAATGTAACACACACCCATACAATGCGCACCACCCCGTGATGTTTTTCTCAATCCTACTAGTGAATGTAATGTAACACACACCCATACAATGCGCACCACCCTGCGATGTTTTTCAGAAACCTATCCTACATTGCCACTGCATGTTCCCTGATCTCCCCATGCTGACCACCCCGTGGTGCTTTTCTCCATCCTACATTGCCACTCACTGCCTATCCTAATTCAGACCCTCCGATTCACACCACCCCGTGATGTTTTTCTCACTCCTACTAGTGAATGTAATGTAACACACACCCATACAACGCGCACCACCCCGTGATGTTTTTCTCACTCCTACTAGTGAATGTAATGTAACACACACCCATACAACACGCACCACCCCGTGATGTTTTTCTCACTCCTACTAGTGAATGTAATGTAACACACACCCATACAACACGCACCACCCCGTGATGTTTTTCTCACTCCTACTAGTGAATGGAATGTAACACACACCCATACAACGCGCACCACCCCGTGATGTTTTTCTCACTCCTACTAGTGAATGTAATGTAACACACACCCATACAATGCGCACCACCCCGTGATGTTTTTCTCACTCCTACTAGTGAATGTAATGTAACACACACCCATACAATGCGCACCACCCCGTGATGTTTTTCTCACTCCTACTAGTGAATGGAATGTAACACACACCCATCCAATGCGCACCACCCCGTGATGTTTTTCTCACTCCCACTAGTGAATGTAATGTAACACACACCCATACAATGCGCACCACCCCACGATGTTTTTCAGAAACCTATCCTACATTGCCACTGCATGTTCCCTGACCTCCCCATGCTGACCACCCGCGGTGCTTTTCTCCATCCTACATTGGCACTCACTGCCTATCCTAATTCAGACCCTCCGATTCACACCACCCCGTGATGTTTTTCTCACTCCTACTAGTGAATGTAATTTAACACACACCCATACAATGCGCACCACCCCGTGATGTTTTTCTCACTCCTACTAGTGAATGTAATGTAACACACACCCATACAATGCGCACCACCCCGTGATGTTTTTCTCAATCCTACTAGTGAATGTAATGTAACACACACCCATACAATGCCACCACCCCGCGATGTTTTTCAGAAACCTATCCTACATTGCCACTGCATGTTCCCTGACCTCCCCATGCTGACCACCCCGCGGTGCTTTTCTCCATCCTACATTGCCACTCACTGCCTATCCTAATCCAGACCCTCCGATTCACACCACCCCGTGATGTTTTTCTCACTCCTACTAGGGAATGTAATGTAACACACACCCATACAATGCGCACCACCCCACGATGTTTTTCAGAAACCTATCCTACATTGCCACTGCATGTTCCCTGACCTCCCCATGCTGACCACCCGCGGTGCTTTTCTCCATCCTACATTGCCACTCACTGCCTATCCTAATTCAGACCCTCCGATTCACACCACCCCGTGATGTTTTTCTCACTCCTACTAGTGAATGTAATTTAACACACACCCATACAATGCGCACCACCCCGTGATGTTTTTCTCACTCCTACTAGTGAATGTAATGTAACACACACCCATACAATGCGCACCACCCCGTGATGTTTTTCTCAATCCTACTAGTGAATGTAATGTAACACACACCCATACAATGCGCACCACCCTGCGATGTTTTTCAGAAACCTATCCTACATTGCCACTGCATGTTCCCTGACCTCCCCATGCTGACCACCCCGTGGTGCTTTTCTCCATCCTACATTGCCACTCACTGCCTATCCTAATTCAGACCCTCCGATTCACACCACCCCGTGATGTTTTTCTCACTCCTACTAGTGAATGTAATGTAACACACACCCATACAACGCGCACCACCCCGTGATGTTTTTCTCACTCCTACTAGTGAATGTAATGTAACACACACCCATACAACACGCACCACCCCGTGATGTTTTTCTCACTCCTACTAGTGAATGTAATGTAACACACACCCGTACAATGCGCACCACCCCGTGATGTTTTTCTCACTCCTACTAGTGAATGTAATGTAACACACACCCATACAATGCGCACCACCCTGCGATGATTTTCAGAAACCTATCCTACATTGCCACTGCATGTTCCCTGACCTCCCCATGCTGACCACCCGCGTTGCTTTTCTCCATCCTACATTGCCACTCACTGCCTATCCTAATTCAGACCCTTCGATTCACACCACCCCGTGATGTTTTTCTCACTCCTACTAGTGAATGTAATGTAACACACACCCATACAATGCGCACCACCCGGTGATGTTTTTCTCACTCCTACTAGTGAATGTAATGTAACACACACCCATACAATGCGCACCACCCCGTGATGTTTTTCTCACTCCTACTAGTGAATGTAATGTAACACACACCCATACAATGCGCACCACCCCACGATGTTTTTCAGAAACCTATCCTACATTGCCACTGCATGTTCCCTGACCTCCCCATGCTGACCACCCCGCGGTGCTTTTCTCCATCCTACATTGCCACTCACTGCCTATCCTAATTCAGACCCTCCGATTCACACCACCCCGTGATGTTTTTCTCACTCCTACTAGTGAATGTAATGTAACACACACCCATACAATGCGCACCACCCCGTGATGTTTTTCTCACTCCTACTATTGAATGTAATGTAACACACACCCATACAATGCGCACCACCCCGTGATGTTTTTCTCACTCCTACTAGTGAATGTAATGTAACACACACCCATACAATGCGCACCACCCCGTGATGTTTTTCTCACTCCTACTAGTGAATGGAATGTAACACACACCCATCCAATGCGCACCACCCCGTGATGTTTTTCTCACTCCCACTAGTGAATGTAATGTAACACACACCCATACAATGCGCACCACCCCACGATGTTTTTCAGAAACCTATCCTACATTGCCACTGCATGTTCCCTGACCTCCCCATGCTGACCACCCGCGGTGCTTTTCTCCATCCTACATTGGCACTCACTGCCTATCCTAATTCAGACCCTCCGATTCACACCACCCCGTGATGTTTTTCTCACTCCTACTAGTGAATGTAATTTAACACACACCCATACAATGCGCACCACCCCGTGATGTTTTTCTCACTCCTACTAGTGAATGTAATGTAACACACACCCATACAATGCGCACCACCCCGTGATGTTTTTCTCAATCCTACTAGTGAATGTAATGTAACACACACCCATACAATGCCACCACCCCGCGATGTTTTTCAGAAACCTATCCTACATTGCCACTGCATGTTCCCTGACCTCCCCATGCTGACCACCCCGCGGTGCTTTTCTCCATCCTACATTGCCACTCACTGCCTATCCTAATCCAGACCCTCCGATTCACACCACCCCGTGATGTTTTTCAAACTCCTATTAGTGAATGTAATGTAACACACTCTCATACAATGCGCACCACCCCGTGATGTTTTTCTCAGTCCTACTAGTGAATGTAATGTAACACACACCCATACAATGCGCACCACCCCGCGATGTTTTTCACAAACTTATCCTACATTGCCACTGCATGTTCCCTGACCTCCCCATGCTGACCACCCCGCGGAGCTTTTCTCCATCCTACATTGCCACTCACTGCCTACCCTAATTCAGACCCTCCGATTCACACCATCCCGGGATGTTTTTCTCACTCCTACTAGTGAATGTAATGTAACACACACCCATACAATGCGCACCACCCCGTGAAGTTTTTCTCACTCCTACTAGTGAATGTAATGTAACACACACCCATACAATGCGCACCACCCCACGATGTTTTTCAGAAACCTAACCTACATTGCCACTGCATGTTCCCTGACCTACCCATGCTGACCACCCCGCGGTGCTTTTCTCCATCCTACATTGCCACTCACTGCCTATCCTAATTCAGACCCTAAGATTCACACCACCCCGTGATGTTTTTCTCACTCCTACTAGTGAATGTAATGTAACACACACCCATACAATGCGCACCACCCCGTGATGTTTTTCTCACTCCTACTAGTGAATGTAATGTAACACACACCCATACGATGCGCACCACCCCACGATGTTTTTCAGAAACCTATCCTACATTGCCACTGCATGTTCCCTGACCTCCCCATGCTGACCACCCAGCGGTGCTTTTCTCCATCCTACATTGCCACTCACTGCCTATCCTAATTCAGACCCTCCGATTCACACCACCCCGTGATGTTTTTCTCACTCCTACTAGTGAATGTCATGTAACACACACCCGTACAATGTGCACCACCCCGTGATGTTTTTCTCACTCCTACTAGGGAATGTAATGTAACACACACCCATACAATGCGCACCACCCCACGATGTTTTTCAGAAACCTATCCTACATTGCCACTGCATGTTCCCTGACCTCCCCATGCTGACCACCCGCGGTGCTTTTCTCCATCCTACATTGCCACTCACTGCCTATCCTAATTCAGACCCTCCGATTCACACCACCCCGTGATGTTTTTCTCACTCCTACTAGTGAATGTAATTTAACACACACCCATACAATGCGCACCACCCCGTGATGTTTTTCTCACTCCTACTAGTGAATGTAATGTAACACACACCCATACAATGCGCACCACCCCGTGATGTTTTTCTCAATCCTACTAGTGAATGTAATGTAACACACACCCATACAATGCGCACCACCCCGCGATGTTTTTCAGAAACCTATCCTACATTGCCACTGCATGTTCCCTGACCTCCCCATGCTGACCACCCCGTGGTGCTTTTCTCCATCCTACATTGCCACTCACTGCCTATCCTAATTCAGACCCTCCGATTCACACCACCCCGTGATGTTTTTCTCACTCCTACTAGTGAATGTAATGTAACACACACCCATACAACGCGCACCACCCCGTGATGTTTTTCTCACTCCTACTAGTGAATGTAATGTAACACACACCCATACAACGCGCACCACCCCGTGATGTTTTTCTCACTCCTACTAGTGAATGTAATGTAACACACACCCGTACAATGCGCACCACCCCGTGATGTTTTTCTCACTCCTACTAGTGAATGTAATGTAACACACACCCATACAATGCGCACCACCCTGCGATGATTTTCAGAAACCTATCCTACATTGCCACTGCATGTTCCCTGACCTCCCCATGCTGACCACCCGCGTTGCTTTTCTCCATCCTACATTGCCACTCACTGCCTATCCTAATTCAGACCCTTCGATTCACACCACCCCGTGATGTTTTTCTCACTCCTACTAGTGAATGTAATGTAACACACACCCATACAATGCGCACCACCCGGTGATGTTTTTCTCACTCTTACTAGTGAATGTAATGTAACACACACCCATACAATGCGCACCACCCCGTGATGTTTTTCTCACTCCTACTAGTGAATGTAATGTAACACACACCCATACAATGCGCACCACCCCGCGATGTTTTTCAGAAACCTATCCTACATTGCCACTGCATGTTCCCTGACCTCCCCATGCTGACCACCCCGCGGTGCTTTTCTCCATCCTACATTGCCACTCACTGCCTATCCTAATTCAGACCCTCCGATTCACACCACCCCGTGATGTTTTTCTCACTCCTACTAGTGAATGTAATGTAACACACACCCATACAATGCGCACCACCCCGTGATGTTTTTCTCACTCCTACTATTGAATGTAATGTAACACACACCCATACAATGCGCACCACCCCGTGATGTTTTTCTCACTCCTACTAGTGAATGTAATGTAACACACACCCATACAATGCGCACCACCCCGTGATGTTTTTCTCACTCCTACTAGTGAATGGAATGTAACACACACCCATCCAATGCGCACCACCCCGTGATGTTTTTCTCACTCCCACTAGTGAATGTAATGTAACACACACCCATACAATGCGCACCACCCCGCGATGTTTTTCAGAAACCTATCCTACATTGCCACTGCATGTTCCCTGACCTCCCCATGCTGACCACCCCGCGGTGCTTTTCTCCATCCTACATTGCCACTCACTGCCTATCCTAATTCAGACCCTCCGATTCACACCACCCCGTGATGTTTTTCTCACTCCTATTAGTGAATGTAATGTAACACACTCTCATACAATGCGCACCACCCCGTGATGTTTTTCTCAGTCCTACTAGTGAATGTAATGTAACACACACCCATACAATGCGCACCACCCCGCGATGTTTTTCACAAACCTATCCTACATTGCCACTGCATGTTCCCTGACCTCCCCATGCTGACCACCCGCGGTGCTTTTCTCCATCCTACATTGCCACTCACTGCCTATCCTAATTCAGACCCTCCGATTCACACCACCCCGTGATGTTTTTCTCACTCCTACTAGTGAATGTAATGTAACACACACCCATACAATGCGCACCACCCCGTGATGTTTTTCTCACACCTACTAGTGAATGTAATGTCACACACACCCATACAATGCGCATAACCCCGTGATGTTTTTCTCACTCCTACTAGTGAATGTAATGTAACACACACCCATACAATGCGCACCACCCCGCGATGTTTTTCAGAAACCTATCCTACATTGCCACTGCATGTTTCCTGACCTCCCCATGCTGACCACCCCGCAGTGCTTTTCTCCATCCTACATTGCCACTCACTGCCTATCCTAATTCAGACCCTCCGATTCACACCACCCCGTGATGTTTTTCTCACTCCTACTAGTGAATGTAATGTAACACACACCCATACAACGCGCACCACCCCGTGATGTTTTTCTCACTCCTACTAGTGAATGTAATGTAACACACACCCATACAACGCGCACCACCCCGTGATGTTTTTCTCACTCCTACTAGTGAATGTAATGTAACACACACCCGTACAATGCGCACCACCCTGTGATGTTTTTCTCACTCCTACTAGTGAATGTAATGTAACACACACCCATACAATGCGCACCACCCCGCGATGATTTTCAGAAACCTATCCTACATTGCCACTGCATGTTCCCTGACCACCCCATGCTGACCACCCGCGGTGCTTTTCTCCATCCTACATTGCCATTCACTGCCTATCCTATTTCAGACCCTCCGATTCACACCACCCCGTGATGTTTTTCTCACTCCTACTAGTGAATGTAATGTAACACACACCCATACAATGCGCACCACCCCGTGATGTTTTTCTCACTCCTACTAGTGAATGTAATGTAACACACACCCATACAATGCGCACCACCCCGTGATGTTTTTCTCACTCCTACTAGTGAATGTAATGTAACACACACCCATACAATGCGCACCACCCCGCGATGTTTTTCAGAAACCTATCCTACATTGCCACTGCATGTTCCCTGACCTCCCCATGCTGACCACCCCGCGGTGCTTTTCTCCATCCTACATTGCCACTCACTGCCTATCCTAATTCAGACCCTCCGATTCACACCACCCCGTGATGTTTTTCTCACTCCTACTAGTGAATGTAATGTAACACACACCCATACAATGCGCACCACCCCGTGATGTTTTTCTCACTCCTACTATTGAATGTAATGTAACACACACCCATACAATGCGCACCACCCCGTGATGTTTTTCTCACTCCTACTAGTGAATGTAATGTAACACACACCCATACAATGCGCACCACCCTGCGATGTTTTTCAGAAACCTATCCTACATTGCCACTGCATGTTCCCTGACCTCCCCACGCTGACCACCCCGCAGTGCTTTTCTCCATCCTAGATTGCCACTCACTGCCTATCCTAATTCAGACCGTCCGATTCATACCACCCCGTGATGTTTTTCTCACTCCTACTAGTGAATGTAATGTAACACACACCCATACAATGCCCCCCACCCAGTGATGTTTTTCTCACTCCTACTAGTGAATGTAATGTAACACACACCCATACAATGCGCACCACCCCGTGATGTTTTTCTCACTCCTACTAGTGAATGTAATGTAACACACACCCATACAATGCGCACCACCCCGCGATGTTTTTCAGAAACCTATCCTACATTGCCACTGCATGTTCCCTGACCTCCCCATGCTGACCACCCCGCGGTGCTTTTCTCCATCCTACATTGCCACTCACTGCCTATCCTAATTCAGTCCCTCCGATTCACACCACGCCGTGATGTTTTTCTCACTCCTATTAGTGAATGTAATGTAACACACTCTCATACAATGCGCACCACCCCGTGATGTTTTTCTCACTCCTACTAGTGAATGTAATGTAACACACACCCATACAATGCGCACCACCCCGCGATGTTTTTCGGAAACCTATCCTACATTGCCACTGCATGTTCCCTGACCTCCCCATGCTGACCACCCCGCGGTGCTTTTCTCCATCCTACATTGCCACTCACTGCCTATCCTAATTCAGACCCTCCGATTCACACCATCCCGGGATGTTTTTCTCACTCCTACTAGTGAATGTAATGTAACACACACCCATACAATGCACACCACCCCGAGATGTTTTTCGGAAACCTATCCTACATTGCCACTGCATGTTCCCTGACCTCCCCATGCTGACCACCCCGCGGTGCTTTTCTCCATCCTACATTGCCACTCACTGCCTATCCTAATTCAGACCCTCCGATTCACACCACCCCGTGATGTTTTTCTCACTCCTACTAGTGAATGTAATGTAACACACACCCGTACAATGCGCACCACCCCATGATGTTTTTCTCACTCCTACTAGTGAATGTAATGTAACACACACCCATACAATGCGCACCACCCCATGATGTTTTTCTCACTGCTACTAGTGAATTAATGTAACACACACACATACAATGCGCACCACCTCGCGATGTTTTTCAGAAACCTATCCTACATTGCCACTGCATGTTCCCTGACCTCCCCATGCTGACCACCCCGCGGTGCTTTTCTCCATCCTACATTGCCCCTCACTGCCTACCCTAATTCAGACCCTCCGATTCACACCATCCCGGGATGTTTTTCTCACTCCTACTAGTGAATGTAATGTAACACACACCCATACAATGCCCCCCACCCAGTGATGTTTTTCTCACTCCTACTAGTGAATGTAATGTAACACACACACATACAATGCGCACCACCCCGTGATGTTTTTCTCACTCCTACTAGTGAATGTAATGTAACACACACCCATACAATGTGCACCACCCCGCGATGTTTTTCAGAAACCTATCCTACATTGCCACTGCATGTTCCCTGACCTCCCCATGCTGACCAGCCTGCGGTGCTTTTCTCCATCCTACATTGCCACTCACTGCCTATCCTAATTCAGACCCTCCGAATCACACCACCCCGTGGTGTTTTTCTCACTCCTACTAGTGAATGTAATGTAACACACACCCATACAATGCGCACCACCCCGTGATGTTTTTCTCACTCCTACTAGTGAATGTAATGTAACACACACCCATCAATGCGCACCATCCCGCGATGTTTTTCAGAAACCTATCCTACATTGCCACTGCATGTTCCCTGACCTCCCCATGCTGACCACCCCGCGGTGCTTTTCTCCATCCTACATTACCACTCACTGCCTATCCTAATTCAGACCCTCCGATTCACACCATCCCGGAATGTTTTTCTCACTCCTACTAGTGAATGTAATGTAACACACACCCATACAATGCGCACCACCCCGCGATG
This sequence comes from Cavia porcellus, assembly GCF_034190915.1. Lineage (NCBI taxonomy): Eukaryota > Metazoa > Chordata > Mammalia > Rodentia > Caviidae > Cavia > Cavia porcellus. The sequence goes on along the minus strand of NW_026947599.1, from coordinate 721,378 downwards.
TTTTTCAGAAACCTATCCTACATTGCCATTGCATGTTCCCTGACCTCCCCATGCTGACCACCCCGCGGTGCTTTTCTCCATCCTACATTGCCACTCACTGCCTATCCTAATTCAGACCCTCCGATTCACACCACCCCGTGATGTTTTTCTCATTCCTACTAGTGAATGTAATGTAACACACACCCATAAAATGCGCACCACCCCATGATGTTTTTCTCACTCCTACTAGTGAATGTAATGTAACACACAACGATACAATGCGCACCACCCCATGATGTTTTTCTCATTCCTACTAGTGAAATAATGAAACACACACACATACAATGCGCACCACCTCGCGATGTTTTTCAGAAACCTATCCTACATTGCCACTGCATGTTCCCTGACCTCCCCATGCTGACCACCCCGTGGTGCTTTTCTCCATCCTACATTGCCCCTCACTGCCTACCCTAATTCAGACCCTCCGATTCACACCATCCCGGGATGTTTTTCTCACTCCTACTAGTGAATGTAATGTAACACACACCCATACAATGCGCACCACCCCGTGATATTTTTCTCACTCCTACTAGTGAATGTAATGTAACACACACCCATACAATGCGCACCACCCAACGATGTTTTTCAGAAACCTATCCTACATTGCCACTGCATGTTCCCTGACCTCCCCATGCTGACCACCCCACGGTGCTTTTCTCCATCCTACATTGCCACTCACTGCCTATCCTAATTCAGACCCTCCGATTCACACCACCCCGTGATGTTTTTCTCACTCCTACTAGTGAATGTAATGTAACACACACCCATACAATGCGCACCACCCCGTGATGTTTTTCTCACTCCTACTAGTGAATGTAATGTAACACACACCCATACGATGCGCACCACCCCACGATGTTTTTCAGAAACCTATCCTACATTGCCACTGCATGTTCCCTGACCTCCCCATGCTGACCACCCCGCGGTGCTTTTCTCCATCCTACATTGCCACTCACTGCCTATCCTAATTCAGACCCTCCGATTCACACCACCCCGTGATTTTTTTCTCTTCCTACTAGTGAATGTAATGTAACACACACCCGTACAATGCGCACCACACCGTGATGTTTTTCTCACTCCTACTAGTGAATGTAATGTAACACACACCCATACAATGCGCACCACCCCGCGATGTTTTTCAGAAACCTATCCTACATTGCCACTGCATGTTCCCTGACCTCCCCATGCTGACCACCCGCGGTGCTTTTCTCCATCCTACATTGCCACTCACTGCCTATCCTAATTCAGACCCTCCGATTCACACCACCCCGTGATGTTTTTCTCACTCCTACTAGTGAATGTAATGTAACACACACCCATACATCGCGCACCACCCCGTGATGTTTTTCTCACTCCTACTAGTGAATGTAATGTAACACACACCCGTACAATGCGCACCACCCTGTGATGTTTTTCTCACTCCTACTAGTGAATGTAATGTAACACACACCCATACAATGCGCACCACCTCGCGATGTTTTTCAGAAACCTATCCTACATTGCCACTGCATGTTCCCTGACCTCCCCATGCTGACCACCCCGCGGTGCTTTTCTCCATCCTACATTGCCACTCACTGCCTATCCTAATTCAGACCCTCCGATTCACACCACCCCGTGATGTTTTTCTCACTCCTACTAGTGAATGTAATGTAACACACACCCGTACAATGCGCACCACCCCATGATGTTTTTCTCACTCCTACTAGTGAATGTAATGTAACACACACCCATACAATGCGCACCACCCCATGATGTTTTTCTCACTGCTACTAGTGAATTAATGTAACACACACACATACAATGCGCACCACCTCGCGATGTTTTTCAGAAACCTATCCTACATTGCCACTGCATGTTCCCTGACCTCCCCATGCTGACCACCCCGCGGTGCTTTTCTCCATCCTACATTGCCCCTCACTGCCTACCCTAATTCAGACCCTCCGATTCACACCATCCCGGGATGTATTTCTCACTCCTACTAGTGAATGTAATGTAACACACACCCATACAATGCCCCCCACCCAGTGATGTTTTTCTCACTCCTACTAGTGAATGTAATGTAACACACACACATACAATGCGCACCACCCCGTGATGTTTTTCTCACTCCTACTAGTGAATGTAATGTAACACACACCCATACAATGTGCACCACCCCGCGATGTTTTTCAGAAACCTATCCTACATTGCCACTGCATGTTCCCTGACCTCCCCATGCTGACCAGCCTGCGGTGCTTTTCTCCATCCTACATTGCCACTCACTGCCTATCCTAATTCAGACCCTCCGAATCACACCACCCCGTGGTGTTTTTCTCACTCCTACTAGTGAATGTAATGTAACACACACCCATCAATGCGCACCATCCCGCGATGTTTTTCAGAAACCTATCCTACATTGCCACTGCATGTTCCCTGACCTCCCCATGCTGACCACCCCGCGGTGCTTTTCTCCATCCTACATTACCACTCACTGCCTATCCTAATTCAGACCGTCCGATTCACACCATCCCGGAATGTTTTTCTCACTCCTACTAGTGAATGTAATGTAACACACACCCATACAATGCGCACCACCCCGCGATGTTTTTCAGAAACCTATCCTACATTGCCACTGCATGTTCCCTGACCTCCCCATGCTGACCACCCCGCGGTGCTTTTCTCCATCCTACATTGCCACTCACTGCCTATCCTAATTCAGACCCTCCGATTCACACCACCCCGTGATGTTTTTCTCACTCCTACTAGTGAATGTAATGTAACACACACCCATACAATGCGCACCACCCCATGATGTTTTTCTCACTCCTACTAGTGAATGTAATGTAACACACACCCATACAATGCGCACCACCCCATGATGTTTTTCTCATTCCTACTAGTGAAGTAATGAAACACACACACATACAATGCGCACCACCTCGCGATGTTTTTCAGAAACCTATCCTACATTGCCACTGCATGTTCCCTGACCTCCCCATGCTGACCACCCCGCGGTGCTTTTCTCCATCCTACATTGCCCCTCACTGCCTACCCTAATTCAGACCCTCCGATTGACACCATCCCGGGATGTTTTTCTCACTCCTACTAGTGAATGTAATGTAACACACACCCATACAATGCGCACCACCCCGTGATGTTTTTCTCACTCCTACTAGTGAATGTAATGTAACACACACCCATACAATGCGCACCACCCAACGATGTTTTTCAGAAACCTATCCTACATTGCCACTGCATGTTCCCTGACCTCCCCATGCTGACCACCCCACGGTGCTTTTCTCCATCCTACATTGCCACTCACTGCCTATCCTAATTCAGACCCTCCGATTCACACCACCCCGTGATGTTTTTCTCACTCCTACTAGTGAATGTAATGTAACACACACCCATACAATGCGCACCACCCCGTGATGTTTTTCTCACTCCTACTAGTGAATGTAATGTAACACACACCCATACGATGCGCACCACCCCACGATGTTTTTCAGAAACCTATCCTACATTGCCACTGCATGTTCCCTGACCTCCCCATGCTGACCACCCCGCGGTGCTTTTCTCCATCCTACATTGCCACTCACTGCCTATCCTAATTCAGACCCTCCGATTCACACCACCCCGTGATGTTTTTCTCTTCCTACTAGTGAATGTAATGTAACACACACCCGTACAATGCGCACCACACCGTGATGTTTTTCTCACTCCTACTAGTGAATGTAATGTAACACACACCCATACAATGCGCACCACCCCGCGATGTTTTTCAGAAACCTATCCTACATTGCCACTGCATGTTCCCTGACCTCCCCATGCTGACCACCCGCGGTGCTTTTCTCCATCCTACATTGCCACTCACTGCCTATCCTAATTCAGACCCTCCGATTCACACCACCCCGTGATGTTTTTCTCACTCCTACTAGTGAATGTAATGTAACACACACCCATACATCGCGCACCACCCCGTGATGTTTTTCTCACTCCTACTAGTGAATGTAATGTAACACACACCCGTACAATGCGCACCACCCTGTGATGTTTTTCTCACTCCTACTAGTGAATGTAATGTAACACACACCCATTCAATGCGCACCACCCCGCGATGATTTTCAGAAACCTATTCTACATTGCCACTGCATGTTCCCTGACCTCCCCATGCTGACCACCCGCGGTGCTTTTCTCCATCCTACATTGCCACTCACTGCCTATCCTAATTCAGACCCTCCGATTCACACCAGCCCGTGATGTTTTTCTCACTCCTACTAGTGAATGTAATGTAACACACACCCATACAATGCGCACCACCTCGCAATGTTTTTCAGAAACCTATCCTACATTGCCACTGCATGTTCCCTGACCTCCCCATGCTGACCACCCCGCGGTGCTTTTCTCCATCCTACATTGCCACTCACTGCCTATCCTAATTCAGACCCTCCGATTCACACCATCCCGGGATGTTTTTCTCACTCCTACTAGTGAATGTAATGTAACACACACCCATACAATGCGCACCACCCCGTGATGTTTTTCTCACTCCTACTAGTGAATGTAATGTAACACACACCCATACAACGCGCACCACCCCGTGATGTTTTTCTCAATCCTACTAGTGAATGTAATGTAACACACACCCATACAATGCGCACCACCCCGTGATGTTTTTCTCACTCCTACTAGTGAATGTAATGTAACACACACCCATACAATGCACACCACCCCGCGATGTTTTTCTGAAACCTATCCTACATTGCCACTGCATGTTCCCTGACCTCCCCATGCTGACCACCCCGCGGTGCTTTTCTCCGTCCTACGTTGCCACTCACTGCATATCCTTATTCAGACCCTCCGATTCACACCACCCCGTGATGTTTTTCTCACTCCTACTAGTGAATGTAATGTAACACACACCCATACAATGCGCACCACCTCGCGATGTTTTTCAGAAACCTATCCTACATTGCCACTGCATGTTCCCTGACCTCCCCACGCTGACCACCCCGCGGTGCTTTTCTCCATCCTACATTGCCACTCACTGCCTATCCTAATTCAGACCCTCCGATTCACACCACCCCGTGATGTTTTTCTCACTCCTATTAGTGAATGTAATGTAACACACTCTCATACAATGCGCACCACCCCGTGATGTTTTTCTCAGTCCTACTAGTGAATGTAATGTAACACACACCCATACAATGCGCACCATCCCGCGATGTTTTTCAGAAACCTATCCTACATTGCCACTGCATGTTCCCTGACCTCCCCATGCTGACCACCCCGCGGTGCTTTTCTCCATCCTACATTGCCACTCACTGCCTATCCTAATTCAGACCCTCCGATTCACACCACCCCGTGATGTTTTTCTCACTCCTACTAGTGAATGTAATGTAACACACACCCATAAAATGCGCACCACCCCATGATGTTTTTCTCACTCCTACTAGTGAATGTAATGTAACACACACCCATACAATGCGCACCACCCCATGATGTTTTTCTCATTCCTACTAGTGAAATAATGAAACACACACACATACAATGCGCACCACCTCGCGATGTTTTTCAGAAACCTATCCTACATTGCCACTGCATGTTCCCTGACCTCCCCATGCTGACCACCCCGCGGTGCTTTTCTCCATCCTACATTGCCCCTCACTGCCTACCCTAATTCAGACCCTCCGATTCACACCATCCCGGGATGTTTTTCTCACTCCTACTAGTGAATGTAATGTAACACACACCCATACAATGCGCACCACCCCGTGATGTTTTTCTCACTCCTACTAGTGAATGTAATGTAACACACACCCATACAATGCGCACCACCCAACGATGTTTTTCAGAAACCTATCCTACATTGCCACTGCATGTTCCCTGACCTCCCCATGCTGACCACCCCACGGTGCTTTTCTCCATCCTACATTGCCACTCACTGCCTATCCTAATTCAGACCCTCCGATTCACACCACCCCGTGATGTTTTTCTCACTCCTACTAGTGAATGTAATGTAACACACACCCATACAATGCGCACCACCCCGTGATGTTTTTCTCACTCCTACTAGTGAATGTAATGTAACACACACCCATACGATGCGCACCACCCCACGATGTTTTTCAGAAACCTATCCTACATTGCCACTGCATGTTCCCTGACCTCCCCATGCTGACCACCCCGCGGTGCTTTTCTCCATCCTACATTGCCACTCACTGCCTATCCTAATTCAGACCCTCCGATTCACACCACCCCGTGATGTTTTTCTCTTCCTACTAGTGAATGTAATGAAACACACACCCGTACAATGCGCACCACACCGTGATGTTTTTCTCACTCCTACTAGTGAATGTAATGTAACACACACCCATACAATGCGCACCACCCCGCGATGTTTTTCAGAAACCTATCCTACATTGCCACTGCATGTTCCCTGACCTCCCCATGCTGACCACCCGCGGTGCTTTTCTCCATCCTACATTGCCACTCACTGCCTATCCTAATTCAGACCCTCCGATTCACACCACCCCGTGATGTTTTTCTCACTCCTACTAGTGAATGTAATGTAACACACACCCATACATCGCGCACCACCCCGTGATGTTTTTCTCACTCCTACTAGTGAATGTAATGTAACACACACCCGTACAATGCGCACCACCCTGTGATGTTTTTCTCACTCCTACTAGTGAATGTAATGTAACACACACCCATACAATGCGCACCACCCCGCGATGTTTTTCGGAAACCTATCCTACATTGCCACTGCATGTTCCCTGACCTCCCCATGCTGAACACCCCGCGGTGCTTTTCTCCATCCTACATTGCCACTCACTGCCTATCCTAATTCAGACCCTCCGATTCACACCACCCCGTGATGTTTTTCTCACTCCTACTAGTGAATGTAATGTAACACACACCCATACAACGCGCACCACCCCATGATGTTTTTCTCACTCCTACTAGTGAATGTAATGTAACACACACCCATACAATGCGCACCACCCTGTGATGTTTTTCTCACTCCTACTAGTGAATGTAATGTAACACACACCCATACAATGCGCACCACCTCGCGATGTTTTTCAGAAACCTATCCTACATTGCCACTGCATGTTCCCTGACCTCCCCATGCTGACCACCCCGCGGTGCTTTTCTCCATCCTACATTGCCACTCACTGCCTATCCTAATTCAGACCCTCCGATTCACACCACCCCGTGATGTTTTTCTCTTCCTACTAGTGAATGTAATGTAACACACACCCGTACAATGCGCACCACACCGTGATGTTTTTCTCACTCCTACTAGTGAATGTAATGTAACACACACCCATACAATGCGCACCACCCCGCGATGTTTTTCAGAAACCTATCCTACATTGCCACTGCATGTTCCCTGACCTCCCCATGCTGACCACCCGCGGTGCTTTTCTCCATCCTACATTGCCACTCACTGCCTATCCTAATTCAGACCCTCCGATTCACACCACCCCGTGATGTTTTTCTCACTCCTACTAGTGAATGTAATGTAACACACACCCATACATCGCGCACCACCCCGTGATGTTTTTCTCACTCCTACTAGTGAATGTAATGTAACACACACCCGTACAATGCGCACCACCCTGTGATGTTTTTCTCACTTCTACTAGTGAATGTAATGTAACACACACCCATTCAATGCGCACCACCCCGCGATGATTTTCAGAAACCTATTCTACATTGCCACTGCATGTTCCCTGACCTCCCCATGCTGACCACCCGCGGTGCTTTTCTCCATCCTACATTGCCACTCACTGCCTATCCTAATTCAGACCCTCCGATTCACACCAGCCCGTGATGTTTTTCTCACTCCTACTAGTGAATGTAATGTAACACACACCCATACAATGCGCACCACCTCGCAATGTTTTTCAGAAACCTATCCTACATTGCCACTGCATGTTCCCTGACCTCCCCATGCTGACCACCCCGCGGTGCTTTTCTCCATCCTACATTGCCACTCACTGCCTATCCTAATTCAGACCCTCCGATTCACACCATCCCGGGATGTTTTTCTCACTCCTACTAGTGAATGTAATGTAACACACACCCATACAATGCGCACCACCCTGTGATGTTTTTCTCACTCCTACTAGTGAATGTAATGTAACACACACCCATACAACGCGCACCACCCCGTGATGTTTTTCTCAATCCTACTAGTGAATGTAATGTAACACACACCCATACAATGCGCACCACCCCGTGATGTTTTTCTCATTCCTACTAGTGAATGTAATGTAACACACACCCATACAATGCGCACCACCCCGCGATGTTTTTCTGAAACCTATCCTACATTGCCACTGCATGTTCCCTGACCTCCCCATGCTGACCACCCCGCGGTGCTTTTCTCCGTCCTACGTTGCCACTCACTGCATATCCTTATTCAGACCCTCCGATTCACACCACCCCGTGATGTTTTTCTCACTCCTACTAGTGAATGTAATGTAACACACACCCATACAATGCGCACCACCTCGCGATGTTTTTCAGAAACCTATCCTACATTGCCACTGCATGTTCCCTGACCTCCCCACGCTGACCACCCCGCAGTGCTTTTCTCCATCCTACATTGCCACTCACTGCCTATCCTAATTCAGACCCTCCGATTCACACCACCCCGTGATGTTTTTCTCACTCCTATTAGTGAATGTAATGTAACACACTCTCATACAATGCGCACCACCCCGTGATGTTTTTCTCAGTCCTACTAGTGAATGTAATGTAACACACACCCATACAATGCGCACCACCCCGCGATGTTTTTCACAAACCTATCCTACATTGCCACTGCATGTTCCCTGACCTCCCCATGCTGACCACCCCGCGGTGCTTTTCTCCATCCTACATTGCCACTCACTGCCTATCCTAATTCAGACCCTCCGATTCACACCACCCCGTGATGTTTTTCTCACTCCTACTAGTGAATGTAATGTAACACACACCCATACAACGCGCACCACCCCGTGATGTTTTTCTCACTCCTACTAGTGAATGTAATGTAACACACACCCATACAATGCGCACCACCCCATGATGTTTTTCTCACTCCTACTAGTGAATGTAATGTAACACACAATCATACAATGCGCACCACCCCGCGATGTTTTTCAGAAACCTATCCTACATTGCCACTGCATGTTCCCTGACCTCACCATGCTGACCACCCGCGGTGCTTTTCTCCATCCTACATTGCCACTCACTGCCTATCCTAATTCAGAGCCTCCGATTCACACCACCCCATGATGTTTTTCTCACTCCTACTAGTGAATGTAATGTAACACACACCCATACAACGCGCACCACCCCGTGATGTTTTTCTCACTCCTACTAGTGAATGTAATGTAACACACACCCGTACAATGCGCACCACCCTGTGATGTTTTTCTCACTCCTACTAGTGAATGTAATGTAACACACACCCATACAATGCGCACCACCCCGCGATGATTTTCCTATCCTACATTGCCACTGCATGTTCCCTGACCTCCCCATGCTGACCACCCGCGGTGCTTTTCTCCATCCTACATTGCCACTCACTGCCTATCCTAATTCAGACCCTCCGATTCACACCACCCCATGATGTTTTTCTCACTCCTACTAGTGAATGTAATGTAACACACACCCATACAATGCGCACCACCCCGTGACGTTTTTCTCACTCCTACTAGTGAATGTAATGTAACACACACCCATACAATGCGCACCACCCCGTGATGTTTTTCTCACTCCTACTAGTGAATGTAATGTAACACACACCCATACAATGCGCACCACCCCGCGATGTTTTTCAGAAACCTATCCTACATTGCCACTGCATGTTCCCTGACCTCCCCATGCTGACCACCCCGCGGTGCTTTTCTCCATCCTACATTGCCACTCACTGCCTATCCTAATTCAGACCCTCCGATTCACACCACCCCGTGATGTTTTTCTCACTCCTACTAGTGAATGTAATGTAACACACACCCATACAATGCGCACCACCCCGTGATGTTTTTCTCACTCCTACTATTGAATGTAATGTAACACACACCCATACAATGCGCACCACCCCGTGATGTTTTTCTCACTCCTACTAGTGAATGTAATGTAACACACACCCATACAATGCGCACCACCCTGCGATGTTTTTCAGAAACCTATCCTACATTGCCACTGCATGTTCCCTGACCTCCCCACGCTGACCACCCCGCAGTGCTTTTCTCCATCCTACATTGCCACTCACTGCCTATCCTAATTCAGACCCTCCGATTCATACCACCCCGTGATGTTTTTCTCACTCCTACTAGTGAATGTAATGTAACACACACCCATACAATGCCCCCCATCCAGTGATGTTTTTCTCACTCCTACAAGTGAATGTAATGTAACACACACCCATACAATGCGCACCACCCCGTGATGTTTTTCTCACTCCTACTAGTGAATGTAATGTAACACACACCCATACAATGCGCACCACCCCGCGATGTTTTTCAGAAACCTATCCTACATTGCCACTGCATGTTCCCTGACCTCCCCATGCTGACCAGCCTGCGGTGTTTTTCTCCATCCTACATTGCCACTCACTGCCTATCCTAATTCAGACCCTCCGATTCACACCACCCCGTGATGTTTTTCTCACTCCTACTAGTGAATGTAATGTAACACACACCCATACAATGCGCACCACCCCGCGATGTTTTTCAGAAACCTATCCTACATTGCCACTACATATTCCCTGACCTCCCCATGCTGACCACCCCGCGGTGCTTTTCTCCATCCTACATTGCCACTCACTGCCTATCCTAATTCAGACCCTCCGATTCATACCACCCCGTGATGTTTTTCTCACTCCTACTAGTGAATGTAATGTAACACACACCCATACAATGCCCCCCACCCAGTGATGTTTTTCTCACTCCTACTAGTGAATGTAATGTAACACACACCCATACAATGCGCACCACCCCATGATGTTTTTCTCACTCCTACTAGTGAATGTAATGTAACACACACCCATACAATGCGCACAACCCCGCGATGTTTTTCAGAAACCTATCCTACATTGCCACTGCATGTTCCCTGACCTCCCCATGCTGACCAGCGTGCGGTGCTTTTCTCCATCCTACATTGCCACTCACTGCCTCTCCTAATTCAGACCCTCCGATTCACACCACCCCGTGATGTTTTTCTCACTCCTACTAGTGAATGTAATGTAACACACACCCATACAATGCGCACCACCCCGTGATGTTTTTCTCACTCCTACTAGTGAATGTAATGTAACACACACCCATACAATGCGCACCACCCCGCGATGTTTTTCAAAAACTTATCCTACATTGCCACTGCATGTTCCCTGACCTCCCCATGCTGACCACCCCGCGATGCTTTTCTCCATCCTACATTGCCACTCACTGCCTATCCTATTTCAGACCCTCCGATTCACACCACCCCGTGATGTTTTTCTCACTCCTACTAGTGAATGTAATGTAACACACACCCATGCAATGCGAACCACCCCGTGATGTTTTTCTCACTCCTACTAGTGAATGTAATGTAACACACACCCATCAATGCGCACCTCCCCGCGATGTTTTTCAGAAACCTATCCTACATTGCCACTGCATGTTCCCTGACCTCCCCATGCTGACCACCCCGCAGTGCTTTTCTCCATCCTACATTGCCACTCACTGCCTATCCTAATTCAGACCCTCCGATTCACACCACCCCGTGATGTTTTTCTCACTCCTACTAGTGAATGTAATGTAACACACACCCATACAATGCGCACCACCCCGTGATGTTTTTCTCACTCCTACTAGTGAATGTAATGTAACACACACCCATACGATGCGCACCACCCCGCGATGTTTTTCAGAAACCTATCCTACATTGCCACTGCATATTCCCTGACCTGCCCATGCTGAACTCCCCGCGGTGCTTTTCTCCATCCTACATTGCCACTCACTGCCTATCCTAATTCAGACCCTCCGATTCACACAACCCCGTGATGTTTTTCTCACTCCTACTAGTGAATGTAATGTAACACACACCCATACAATGCGCACCACCCCGTGATGTTTTTCTCAATACTACTAGTGAATGTAATGTAACACACACCCATACAATGCGCACCACCCCGTGATGTTTTTCTCACTCCTACTAGTGAATGTAATGTAACACACACCCATACAATGCGCACCACCCCGCGATGTTTTTCAGAAACCTATCCTACATTGCCACTGCATGTTCCCTGACCTCCCCATGCTGACCACCCCGCTGTGCTTTTCTCCATCCTACATTGCCACTCACTGCCTATCCTAATTCAGACCCTCCGATTCACACCACCCCGTGTTTTTCTCACTCCTACTAGTGAATGTAATGTAACACACGCCCATACAATGCGCACCATCCCGTGATGTTTTTCTCACTCCTACTAGTGAATGTAATGTAACACACACCCATACAATGCGCACCACCCCGCGATGTTTTTCAGAAACCTATCCTACATTGCCACTGCATGTTCCCTGACTTCTCCATGCTGACCACCCCGCGGTGCTTTTCTCCATCCTACATTGCCACTCACTGCCTATCCTAATTCAGACCCTCCGATTCACACCAGCCCGTGATGTTTTTCTCACTCCTACTACTGAATGTAATGTAACACACACCCATACAATGCGCACCACCCCGTGATGTTTTTCTCACTCCTACTAGTGAATGTAATGTAACACACACCCATACAATGCGCACGACCCCACGATGTTTTTCAGAAACCTATCCTACATTGCCACTGCATGTTCCCTGACCTCCCCATGCTGACCACCCCGCGGTGCTTTTCTCCATCCTACATTGCCACTCACTGCCTATCCTAATTCAGACCCTCCGATTCACACCATCCCGGGATGTTTTTCTCACTCCTACTAGTGAATGTAATGTAACACACACCCATACAATGCGCACCACACCGTGATGTTTTTCTCACTCCTACTAGTGAATGTAATGTAACACACACCCATACAACGCGCACCACCCCGTGATGTATTTCTCAATCCTACTAGTGAATGTAATGTAACACACACCCATACAATGCGCACCACCCCGTGATGTTTTTCTCACTCCTACTAGTGAATGTAATGTAACACACACCCATACAATGCGCACCACCCCGCTATGTTTTTCAGAAACCTATCCTACATTGCCACTGCATGTTCCCTGACCTCCCCATGCTGACCACCCCGCGGTGCTTTTCTCCGTCCTACGTTGCCACTCACTGCCTATCCTTATTCAGACCCTCTGATTCACACCACCCCGTGATGTTTTTCTCACTCCTACTAGTGAATGTAATGTAACACACACCCATACAATGCGCACCACCTCGCGATGTTTTTCAGAAACCTATCCTACATTGCCACTGCATGTTCCCTGACCTCCAAATGCTGACCACCCCGCGGTGCTTTTCTCCATCCTACATTGCCACTCACTGCCTATCCTAATTCAGACCCTCCGATTCACACCACCCCGTGATGTTTTTCTCACACCTACTAGTGAATGTAATGTAACACACACCCATACAATGCGCACCACCCCGTGATGTTTTTCTCACTCCTACTAGTGAATGTAATGTAACACACACCCATACAATGCGCACCACCCCGCGATGTTTTTCAGAAACCTATCCTACATTGAAACTGCACGTTCCCTGACCTCCCCAAGCTGACCACCCCGCGGTGCTTTTCTCCATCCTACATTGCCACTCACTGCCTATCCTAATTCAGACCGTCCGATTCACAACACCCCGTGATGTTTTTCTCACTACTACTAGTGAATGTAATGTAACACACACCCATACAATGCGCACCACCCCGTGATGTTTTTCTCACTGCTACTATTGAATGTAATGTAACACAAACCCATACAATGCGCACCACCCCGTGATGTTTTTCTCACTCCTACTAGTGAATATAATGTAACACACACCCATACAATGCGCACCACCCTGCGATGTTTTTCAGAAACCTATCCTACATTGCCACTGCATGTTCCCTGACCTCCCCACGCTGACCACCACGCGGTGCTTTTCTCCATCCTACATTGCCACTCACTGCCTATCCTAATTCAGACCCTCCGATTCACACCTCCCCGTGATGTTTTTCTCACTCCTACTAGTGAATGTAATGTAACACACACCCATACAATTCCCCCCACCCAGTGATGTTTTTCTCACTCCTACTAGTGAATGTAATGTAACACACACCCATACAATGCGCACCACCCCATGATATTTTTCTCACTCCTACTAGTGAATGTAATGTAACACACACCCATACAATGCGCACCACCCCGAGATGTTTTTCAGAAACCTATACTACATTGCCATTGCATGTTCCCTGACCTCCCCATGCTGACCAGCCTGCGGTGCTTTTCTCCATCCTACATTTCCACTCAATGCCTATCCTAATTCAGACCCTCCGATTCACACCACCCCGTGATGTTTTTCTCACTCCTACTAGTGAATGTAATGTAACACACACCCATACAATGCGCACCACCCCGTGATGTTTTTCTCACTTCTACTAGTGAATGTAATGTAACACACACCCATACAATGCGCACCACCCCGCGATGTTTTTCATAAACCTATCCTACATTGCCACTACATGTTCCCTGACTTCCCCATGATGACCACCTCGCCGTGCTTTTCTCCATCCTACATTTCCACTCACTGCCTATCCTAATTCAGACCCTCCGATTCACACCACCCCGTGATGTTTTTCTCACTCCTACTAGTGAATGTAATGTAACACACACCCATACAATGCGCACCACCCCGTGATGTTTTTCTCACTCCTACTAGTGAATGTAATGTAACACACACCCATACAATGCGCACCACCCCGTGATGTTTTTCTCATTCCTACTAGTGAATGTAATGTAACACACACCCATACAATGCGCACCACCCCGTGATGTTTTTCAGAAACCTATCCTACATTGCCACTGCACGTTCCCTGACCTCCCCATGCTGACCACCCCGCGGTGCTTTTCTCCATCCTACATTGCCACTCACTGCCTATCCTAATTCAGACCCTCGGATTCACACCATCCCGGGATGTTTTTCTCACTCCTACTAGTGAATGTAATGTAACACACACCCATACAATGCGCACCACCCCGTGATGTTTTTCTCACTCCTACTAGTGAATGTAATGTAACACACACCCATACAACGCGCACCACCCCGTGATGTTTTTCTCACTCCTACTAGTGAATGTAATGTAACACACACCCATACAATGCGCACCACCCCGTGATGTTTTTCTCACTCCTACTAGTGAATGTAATGTAACACACACCCATACAATGCGCACCACCCCGCGATGTTTTTCAGAAACCTATCCTACATTGCCACTGCATGTTACCTGACCTCCCCATGCTGACCACCCCGCGGTGCTTTTCTCCGTCCTACATTGCCACTCACTGCCTATCCTAATTCAGACCCTCCGATTCACACCACCCCGTGATGTTTTTCTCACTCCTACTAGTGAATGTAATGTAACACACACCCATACAATGCGCACCACCTCGCGATGTTTTTCAGAAACCTATCCTACATTGCCACTGCATGTTCCCTGACATCCCCATGCTGACCACCCCGCGGTGCTTTTCTCCATCCTACATAGCCACTCACTGCCTATCCTAATTCAGACCCTCCGATTCACACCATCCCGTGATGTTTTTCTCACTCCTACTAGTGAATGTAATGTAACACACACCCATACAATGCGCACCACCCCGTGATGTTTTTCTCACTCCTACTAGTGAATGTAATGTAACACACACCCATACAATGCGCACCACCCCGCGATGTTTTTCAGAAACCTATCCTACATTGCCACTGCATGTTCCCTGACCTCCCCATGCTGACCACCCCGCGGTGCTTTTCTCCATCCTACATTGCCACTCACTGCCTATCCTAATTCAGACCGTCCGATTCACACCACCCCGTGATGTTTTTCTCACTCCTACTAGTGAATGTAATGTAACACACACCCATACAATGCGCACCACCCCGCGATGTTTTTCATAACCCTATCCTACATTGCCACTACATGTTCCCTGACCTCCCCATGATGACCACCCCGCCGTGCTTTTCTCCATCCTACATTTCCACTCACTGCCTATCCTAATTCAGACCCTCCGATTCACACCACCCCGTGATGTTTTTCTCACTCCTACTAGTGAATGTAATGTAACACACACCCATACAATGCGCACCACCCCGTGATGTTTTTCTCACTCCTACTAGTGAATGTAATGTAACACACACCCATACAATGCGCACCACCCCGCGATGTTTTTCAGAAAGCTATCCTACATTGCCACTGCATGTTCCCTGACCTCCCCATGCTGACCAGCCCGCGGTGCTTTTCTCTATCCTACATTGCCACTCACTGCCTATCCTAATTCAGACCCTCCGATTCACACCACCCCGTGATGTTTTTCTCATTCCTACTAGTGAATGTAATGTAACACACACCCATACAATGCGCACCACCTCGCGATGTTTTTCAGAAACCTATCCTACATTGCCACTGCATGTTCCCTGACCTCCCCATGCTGACCACCCCGCGGTGCTTTTCTCCATCCTACATTGCCACTCACTGCCTATCCTAATTCAGACCCTCCGATTCACACCACCCCGTGATGTTTTTCTCATTCCTACCAGTGAATGTAATGTAACACACACCCATACAATGCGCACCACCCCGTGATGTTTTTCTCACTCCTACTAGTGAATGTAATGTAACACACACCCATACGATGCGCACCACCCCGCGATGTTTTTCAGAAACCTATCCTACATTGCCACTGCATATTCCCTGACCTGCCCATGCTGAACTCCCCGCGGTGCTTTTCTCCATCCTACATTGCCACTCACTGCCTATCCTAATTCAGACCCTCCGATTCACACCACCCCGTGATGTTTTTCTCACTCCTACTAGTGAATGTAATGTAACACACACCCATACAATGCGCACCACCCCGTGATGTTTTTCTCAATACTACTAGTGAATGTAATGTAACACACACCCATACAATGCGCACCACCCCGTGATGTTTTTCTCACTCCTACTAGTGAATGTAATGTAACACACACCCATACAATGCGCACCACCCCGCGATGTTTTTCAGAAACCTATCCTACATTGCCACTGCATGTTCCCTGACCTCCCCATGCTGACCACCCCGCTGTGCTTTTCTCCATCCTACATTGCCACTCACTGCCTATCCTAATTCAGACCCTCCGATTCACACCACCCCGTGTTTTTCTCACTCCTACTAGTGAATGTAATGTAACACACGCCCATACAATGCGCACCACCCCGTGATGTTTTTCTCACTCCTACTAGTGAATGTAATGTAACACACACCCATACAATGCGCACCACCCCGCGATGTTTTTCAGAAACCTATCCTACATTGCCACTGCATGTTCCCTGACTTCTCCATGCTGACCACCCCGCGGTGCTTTTCTCCATCCTACATTGCCACTCACTGCCTATCCTAATTCAGACCCTCCGATTCACACCAGCCCGTGATGTTTTTCTCACTCCTACTACTGAATGTAATGTAACACACACCCATACAATGCGCACCACCCCGTGATGTTTTTCTCACTCCTACTAGTGAATGTAATGTAACACACACCCATACAATGCGCACGACCCCGCGATGTTTTTCAGAAACCTATCCTACATTGCCACTGCATGTTCCCTGACCTCCCCATGCTGACCACCCCGCGGTGCTTTTCTCCATCCTACATTGCCACTCACTGCCTATCCTAATTCAGACCCTCCGATTCACACCATCCCGGGATGTTTTTCTCACTCCTACTAGTGAATGTAATGTAACACACACCCATACAATGCGCACCACACCGTGATGTTTTTCTCACTCCTACTAGTGAATGTAATGTAACACACACCCATACAACGCGCACCACCCCGTGATGTTTTTCTCAATCCTACTAGTGAATGTAATGTAACACACACCCATACAATGCGCACCACCCCGTGATGTTTTTCTCACTCCTACTAGTGAATGTAATGTAACACACACCCATACAATGCGCACCACCCCGCTATGTTTTTCAGAAACCTATCCTACATTGCCACTGCATGTTCCCTGACCTCCCCATGCTGACCACCCCGCGGTGCTTTTCTCCGTCCTACGTTGCCACTCACTGCCTATCCTTATTCAGACCCTCCGATTCACACCACCCCGTGATGTTTTTCTCACTCCTACTAGTGAATGTAATGTAACACACACCCATACAATGCGCACCACCTCGCGATGTTTTTCAGAAACCTATCCTACATTGCCACTGCATGTTCCCTGACCTCCAAATGCTGACCACCCCGCGGTGCTTTTCTCCATCCTACATTGCCACTCACTGCCTATCCTAATTCAGACCCTCCGATTCACACCACCCCGTGATGTTTTTCTCACACCTACTAGTGAATGTAATGTAACACACACCCATACAATGCGCACCACCCCGTGATGTTTTTCTCACTCCTACTAGTGAATGTAATGTAACACACACCCATACAATGCGCACCACCCCGCGATGTTTTTCAGAAACCTATCCTACATTGAAACTGCTCGTTCCCTGACCTCCCCAAGCTGACCACCCCGCGGTGCTTTTCTCCATCCTACATTGCCACTCACTGCCTATCCTAATTCAGACCGTCCGATTCACAACACCCCGTGATGTTTTTCTCACTACTACTAGTGAATGTAATGTAACACACACCCATACAATGCGCACCACCCCGTGATGTTTTTCTCACTGCTACTATTGAATGTAATGTAACACAAACCCATACAATGCGCACCACCCCGTGATGTTTTTCTCACTCCTACTAGTGAATATAATGTAACACACACCCATACAATGCGCACCACCCTGCGATGTTTTTCAGAAACCTATCCTACATTGCCACTGCATGTTCCCTGACCTCCCCACGCTGACCACCACGCGGTGCTTTTCTCTATCCTACATTGCCACTCACTGCCTATCCTAATTCAGACCCTCCGATTCACACCTCCCCGTGATGTTTTTCTCACTCCTACTAGTGAATGTAATGTAACACACACCCATACAATTCCCCCCACCCAGTGATGTTTTTCTCACTCCTACTAGTGAATGTAATGTAACACACACCCATACAATGCGCACCACCCCATGATATTTTTCTCACTCCTACTAGTGAATGTAATGTAACACACACCCATACAATGCGCACCACCCCGCGATGTTTTTCAGAAACCTATACTACATTGCCATTGCATGTTCCCTGACCTCCCCATGCTGACCAGCCTGCGGTGCTTTTCTCCATCCTACATTGCCACTCACTGCCTATCCTAATTCAGACCCTCCGATTCACACCACCCCGTGATGTTTTTCTCACTCCTACTAGTGAATGTAATGTAACACACACCCATACAATGCGCACCACCCCGTGATGTTTTTCTCACTTCTACTAGTGAATGTAATGTAACACACACCCATACAATGCGCACCACCCCGCGATGTTTTTCATAAACCTATCCTACATTGCCACTACATGTTCCCTGACTTCCCCATGATGACCACCTCGCCGTGCTTTTCTCCATCCTACATTTCCACTCACTGCCTATCCTAATTCAGACCCTCCGATTCACACCACCCCGTGATGTTTTTCTCACTCCTACTAGTGAATGTAATGTAACACACACCCATACAATGCGCACCACCCCGTGATGTTTTTCTCACTCCTACTAGTGAATGT
The DNA here is from genome assembly GCF_034190915.1 of Cavia porcellus. NCBI lineage: Eukaryota > Metazoa > Chordata > Mammalia > Rodentia > Caviidae > Cavia > Cavia porcellus. Next base: position 701,483 of record NW_026947599.1, on the reverse strand, counting down.
AATGTAACACACACCCATACAATGCGCACCACCCCGTGATGTTTTTCTCATTCCTACTAGTGAATGTAATGTAACACACACCCATACAATGCGCACCACCCCGTGATGTTTTTCAGAAACCTATCCTACATTGCCACTGCACGTTCCCTGACCTCCCCATGCTGACCACCCCGCGGTGCTTTTCTCCATCCTACATTGCCACTCACTGCCTATCCTAATTCAGACCCTCGGATTCACACCATCCCGGGATGTTTTTCTCACTCCTACTAGTGAATGTAATGTAACACACACCCATACAATGCGCACCACCCCGTGATGTTTTTCTCACTCCTACTAGTGAATGTAATGTAACACACACCCATACAACGCGCACCACCCCGTGATGTTTTTCTCACTCCTACTAGTGAATGTAATGTAACACACACCCATACAATGCGCACCACCCCGTGATGTTTTTCTCACTCCTACTAGTGAATGTAATGTAACACACACCCATACAATGCGCACCACCCCGCGATGTTTTTCAGAAACCTATCCTACATTGCCACTGCATGTTACCTGACCTCCCCATGCTGACCACCCCGCGGTGCTTTTCTCCGTCCTACATTGCCACTCACTGCCTATCCTAATTCAGACCCTCCGATTCACACCACCCCGTGATGTTTTTCTCACTCCTACTAGTGAATGTAATGTAACACACACCCATACAATGCGCACCACCTCGCGATGTTTTTCAGAAACCTATCCTACATTGCCACTGCATGTTCCCTGACATCCCCATGCTGACCACCCCGCGGTGCTTTTCTCCATCCTACATAGCCACTCACTGCCTATCCTAATTCAGACCCTCCGATTCACACCATCCCGTGATGTTTTTCTCACTCCTACTAGTGAATGTAATGTAACACACACCCATACAATGCGCACCACCCCGTGATGTTTTTCTCACTCCTACTAGTGAATGTAATGTAACACACACCCATACAATGCGCACCACCCCGCGATGTTTTTCAGAAACCTATCCTACATTGCCACTGCATGTTCCCTGACCTCCCCATGCTGACCACCCCGCGGTGCTTTTCTCCATCCTACATTGCCACTCACTGCCTATCCTAATTCAGACCGTCCGATTCACACCACCCCGTGATGTTTTTCTCACTCCTACTAGTGAATGTAATGTAACACACACCCATACAATGCGCACCACCCCGCGATGTTTTTCATAACCCTATCCTACATTGCCACTACATGTTCCCTGACCTCCCCATGATGACCACCCCGCCGTGCTTTTCTCCATCCTACATTTCCACTCACTGCCTATCCTAATTCAGACCCTCCGATTCACACCACCCCGTGATGTTTTTCTCACTCCTACTAGTGAATGTAATGTAACACACACCCATACAATGCGCACCACCCCGTGATGTTTTTCTCACTCCTACTAGTGAATGTAATGTAACACACACCCATACAATGCGCACCACCCCGCGATGTTTTTCAGAAAGCTATCCTACATTGCCACTGCATGTTCCCTGACCTCCCCATGCTGACCAGCCCGCGGTGCTTTTCTCTATCCTACATTGCCACTCACTGCCTATCCTAATTCAGACCCTCCGATTTACACCACCCCGTGATGTTTTTCTCATTCCTACTAGTGAATGTAATGTAACACACACCCATACAATGCGCACCACCTCGCGATGTTTTTCAGAAACCTATCCTACATTGCCACTGCATGTTCCCTGACCTCCCCATGCTGACCACCCCGCGGTGCTTTTCTCCATCCTACATTGCCACTCACTGCCTATCCTAATTCAGACCCTCCGATTCACACCACCCCGTGATGTTTTTCTCATTCCTACCAGTGAATGTAATGTAACACACACCCATACAACGCGCACCACCCCGTGATGTTTTTCTCACTCCGACTAGTGAATGTAATGTAACACACACCCATACAATGCGCACCACCCCGCGATGTTTTTCAGAAACCTATCCTACATTGCCACTGCATGTTCACTGACCTCCAAATGCTGACCACCCCGCGGTGCTTTTCTCCATCCTACATTGCCACTCACTGCCTATCCTAATTCAGACCCTCCGATTCACACCACCTCGTGAGGTTTTTCTCACACCTACTAGTGAATGTAATGTAACACACACCCATACAATGCGCAACACCCCGTGATGTTTTTCTCACTCCTACTAGTGAATGTAATGTAACACACACCCATACAATGCGCACCACCCCGCGATGTTTTTCAGAAACCTATCCTACATTGCCACTGCACGTTCCCTGACCTCCCCATGCTGACCACACCGCGGTGCTTTTCTCCATCCTACATTGCCACTCACTGCCTATCCTAATTCAGACCCTCCGATTCACACCACCCCGTGATGTTTTTCTCACTACTACTAGTGAATGTAATGTAACACACACCCATACAATGCGCACCACCCCGTGATGTTTTTCTCACTCCTACTATTGAATGTAATGTAACACAAACCATACAATGCTCACCACCCCGCGATGTTTTTCTCACTCCTACTAGTGAATATAATGTAACACACACCCATACAATGCGCACCGCCCTGCTATGTTTTTCAGAAACCTATCCTACATTGCCACTGCATGTTCCCTGACCTCCCCACGCTGACCACCCCGCGGTGCTTTTCTCCATCCTACATTGCCACTCACTGCCTATCCTAATTCAGACCCTCCGATTCACACCTCCCCGTGATGTTTTTCTCACTCCTACTAGTGAATGTAATGTAACACACACCCATACAATGCCCCCCACCCAGTGATGTTTTTCTCACTCCTACTAGTGAATGTAATGTAACACACACCCATACAATGCGCACCACCCCGTGATGTTTTTCTCACTCCTACTAGTGAATGTAATGTAACACACACCCATACAATGCGCACCACCCCGCGATGTTTTTCAGAAACCTATCCTACATTGCCACTGCATGTTCCTTGACCTCCCCATGCTGACCAGCCTGCGGTGCTTTTCTCCATCCTACATTGCCACTCACTGCCTATCCTAATTCAGACCCTCCAATTCACACCACCCCGTGATGTTTTTCTCACTCCTAGTAGTGAATGTAATGTAACACACACCCATACAATGCGCACCACCCCATGATGTTTTTCTCACTCCTACTAGTGAATGTAATGTAACACACACCCATACAATGCGCACCACCCCGCGATGTTTTTCAGAAACCTATCCTACATTGCCACTACATGTTCCCTGACCTCCCCATGATGACAACCCCGCCGTGCTTTTCTCCATCCTACATTGCCACTCACTGCCTATCCTAATTCAGACCCTCCGATTCACACCACCCCGTGATGTTTTTCTCACTCCTACTAGTGAATGTTGTAACACACACCCATACAATGCGCACCACCCCGTGATGTTTTTCTTACTCCTACTAGTGAATGTAATGTAAAACACACCCAAACAATGCGCACCACCCCGCGATGTTTTTCAGAAACCTATCCTACATTGCCACTGCATGTTCCCTGACATCCCCATGCTGACCACCCCGCGGTGCTTTTCTCCATCCTACATGGCCACTCACTGCCTATCCTAATTCAGACCCTCCGATTCACACCACCCCGTGATGTTTTTCTCACTTCTCCTAGTGAATGTAATGTAACACACACCCATACAATGCGCACCACCCCGCGATGTTTTTCATAAACCTATCCTACATTGCCACTACATTTTCCCTGACCTCCCCATGATGACCACCCCGCGGTGCTTTTCTCCATCCTACATTTCCACTCACTGCCTATCCTAATTCAGACCCTCCGATTCACACCACCCCGTGATGTTTTTCTCACTCCTACTAGTGAATGTAATGTAACACACACCCATACAATGCGCACCACCCCGTGATGTTTTTCTCACTCCTACTAGTGAATGTAATGTAACACACACCCATACAATGCGCACCACCCCGCGATGTTTTTCAGAAAGCTATCCTACATTGCCACTGCATGTTCCCTGACCTCCCCATGCTGACCACCCCGCGGTGCTTTTCTCCATCCTACATTGCCACTCACTGCCTATCCTAATTCAGACCCTCCGATTCACACCACCCCGTGTTTTTCTCACTCCTACTAGTGAATGTAATGTAACACACGCCCATACAATGCGCACCACCCCGTGATGTTTTTCTCACTCCTACTAGTGAATGTAATGTAACACACACCCATACAATGCGCACCACCCCGCGATGTTTTTCAGAAACCTATCCTACATTGCCACTGCATGTTCCCTGACTTCTCCATGCTGACCACCCCGCGGTGCTTTTCTCCATCCTACATTGCCACTCACTGCCTATCCTAATTCAGACCCTCCGATTCACACCAGCCCGTGATGTATTTCTCACTCCTACTAGTGAATGTAATGTAACACACACCCATACAATGCGCACCACCTCGCAATGTTTTTCAGAAACCTATCCTACATTGCCACTGCATGTTCCCTGACCTCCCCATGCTGACCACCCCGCGGTGCTTTTCTCCATCCTACATTGCCACTCACTGCCTATCCTAATTCAGACCCTCCGATTCACACCATCCCGGGATGTTTTTCTCACTCCTACTAGTGAATGTAATGTAACACACACCCATACAATGCGCACCACACCGTGATGTTTTTCTCACTCCTACTAGTGAATGTAATGTAACACACACCCATACAACGCGCACCACCCCGTGATGTTTTTCTCAATCCTACTAGTGAATGTAATGTAACACACACCCATACAATGCGCACCACCCCGTGATGTTTTTCTCACTCCTACTAGTGAATGTAATGTAACACACACCCATACAATGCGCACCACCCCGCTATGTTTTTCAGAAACCTATCCTACATTGCCACTGCATGTTCCCTGACCTCCCCATGCTGACCACCCCGCGGTGCTTTTCTCCGTCCTACGTTGCCACTCACTGCCTATCCTTATTCAGACCCTCCGATTCACACCACCCCGTGATGTTTTTCTCACTCCTACTAGTGAATGTAATGTAACACACACCCATACAATGCGCACCACCTCGCGATGTTTTTCAGAAACCTATCCTACATTGCCACTGCATGTTCCCTGACCTCCAAATGCTGACCACCCCGCGGTGCTTTTCTCCATCCTACATTGCCACTCACTGCCTATCCTAATTCAGACCCTCCGATTCACACCACCCCGTGATGTTTTTCTCACACCTACTAGTGAATGTAATGTAACACACACCCATACAATGCGCACCACCCCGTGATGTTTTTCTCACTCCTACTAGTGAATGTAATGTAACACACACCCATACAATGCGCACCACCCCGCGATGTTTTTCAGAAACCTATCCTACATTGAAACTGCACGTTCCCTGACCTCCCCATGCTGACCACCCCGCGGTGCTTTTCTCCATCCTACATTGCCACTCACTGCCTATCCTAATTCAGACCGTCCGATTCACAACACCCCGTGATGTTTTTCTCACTACTACTAGTGAATGTAATGTAACACACACCCATACAATGCGCACCACCCCGTGATGTTTTTCTCACTGCTACTATTGAATGTAATGTAACACAAACCCATACAATGCGCACCACCCCGCGATGTTTTTCTCACTCCTACTAGTGAATATAATGTAAAACACACCCATACAATGCGCACCACCCTGCGATGTTTTTCAGAAACCTATCCTACATTGCCACTGCATGTTCCCTGACCTCCCCACGCTGACCACCCCGCGGTGCTTTTCTCCATCCTACATTGCCACTCACTGCCTATCCTAATTCAGACCCTCCGATTCACACCTCCCCGTGATGTTTTTCTCACTCCTACTAGTGAATGTAATGTAACACACACCCATACAATGCGCACCTCCCCGTGATGTTTTTCTCACTCCTACTAGTGAATGTAATGTAACACACACCCATACAATGCGCACCACCCTGCGATGTTTTTCAGAAACCTATCCTACATTGCCACTGCATGTTCCCTGACCTCCCCACGCTGACCACCCCGCGGTGCTTTTCTCCATCCTACATTGCCACTCACTGCCTATCCTAATTCAGACCATCCGATTCACACCACCCCGTGATGTTTTTCTCACTCCTACTAGTGAATGTAATGTAACACACACCCATACAATGCCCCCCACCCAGTGATCTTTTTCTCACTCCTACTAGTGAATGTAATGTAACACACACCCATACAATGCGCACCACCCCGTGATGTTTTTCTCACTCCTACTTGTGAATGTAATGTAACACACACCCATACAATGCGCACCACCCCGCGATGTTTTTCAGAAACCTATCCTACATTGCCACTGCATGTTCCTTGACCTCCCCATGCTGACCAGCCTGCGGTGCTTTTCTCCATCCTACATTGCCACTCACTGCCTATCCTAATTCAGACCCTCCAATTCACACCACCCCGTGATGTTTTTCTCACTCCTAGTAGTGAATGTAATGTAACACACACCCATACAATGCGCACCACCCCATGATGTTTTTCTCACTCCTACTAGTGAATGTAATGTAACACACACCCATACAATGCGCACCACCCCGCGATGTTTTTCAGAAACCTATCCTGCATTGCCACTACATGTTCCCTGACCTCCCCATGATGACCACCCCGCCGTGCTTTTCTCCATCCTACATTGCCACTCACTGCCTATCCTAATTCAGACCCTCCGATTCACACCACCCCGTGATGTTTTTCTCACTCCTACTAGTGAATGTAATGTAACACACACCCATACAATGCGCACCACCCCGTGATGTTTTTCTTACTCCTACTAGTGAATGTAATGTAAAACACACCCAAACAATGCGCACCACCCCGCGATGTTTTTCAGAAACCTATCCTACATTGCCACTGCATGTTCCCTGACATCCCCATGCTGACCACCCCGCGGTGCTTTTCTCCATCCTACATGGCCACTCACTGCCTATCCTAATTCAGACCCTCCGATTCACACCACCCCGTGATGTTTTTCTCACTTCTACTAGTGAATGTAATGTAACACACACCCATACAATGCGCACCACCCCGCGATGTTTTTCATAAACCTATCCTACATTGCCACTACATGTTCCCTGACCTCCCCATGATGACCACCCCGCCGTGCTTTTCTCCATCCTACATTTCCACTCACTGCCTATCCTAATTCAGACCCTCCGATTCACACCACCCCGTGATGTTTTTCTCACTCCTACTAGTGAATGTAATGTAACACACACCCATACAATGCGCACCACCCCGTGATGTTTTTCTCACTCCTACTAGTGAATGTAATGTAACACACACCCATACAATGCGCACCACCCCGCGATGTTTTTCAGAAAGCTATCCTACATTGCCACTGCATGTTCCCTGACCTCCCCATGCTGACCACCCCGCGGTGCTTTTCTCCATCCTACATTGCCACTCACTGCCTATCCTAATTCAGACCCTCCGATTCACACCACCCCGTGTTTTTCTCACTCCTACTAGTGAATGTAATGTAACACACGCCCATACAATGCGCACCACCCCGTGATGTTTTTCTCACTCCTACTAGTGAATGTAATGTAACACACACCCATACAATGCGCACCACCCCGCGATGTTTTTCAGAAACCTATCCTACATTGCCACTGCATGTTCCCTGACTTCTCCATGCTGACCACCCCGCGGTGCTTTTCTCCATCCTACATTGCCACTCACTGCCTATCCTAATTCAGACCCTCCGATTCACACCAGCCCGTGATGTATTTCTCACTCCTACTAGTGAATGTAATGTAACACACACCCATACAATGCGCACCACCTCGCAATGTTTTTCAGAAACCTATCCTACATTGCCACTGCATGTTCCCTGACCTCCCCATGCTGACCACCCCGCGGTGCTTTTCTCCATCCTACATTGCCACTCACTGCCTATCCTAATTCAGACCCTCCGATTCACACCATCCCGGGATGTTTTTCTCACTCCTACTAGTGAATGTAATGTAACACACACCCATACAATGCGCACCACACCATGATGTTTTTCTCACTCCTACTAGTGAATGTAATGTAACACACACCCATACAACGCGCACCACCCCGTGATGTTTTTCTCAATCCTACTAGTGAATGTAATGTAACACACACCCATACAATGCGCACCACCCCGTGATGTTTTTCTCACTCCTACTAGTGAATGTAATGTAACACACACCCATACAATGCGCACCACCCCGCTATGTTTTTCAGAAACCTATCCTACATTGCCACTGCATGTTCCCTGACCTCCCCATGCTGACCACCCCGCGGTGCTTTTCTCCGTCCTACGTTGCCACTCACTGCCTATCCTTATTCAGACCCTCCGATTCACACCACCCCGTGATGTTTTTCTCACTCCTACTAGTGAATATAATGTAACACACACCCATACAATGCGCACCACCTCGCGATGTTTTTCAGAAACCTATCCTACATTGCCACTGCATGTTCCCTGACCTCCAAATGCTGACCACCCCGCGGTGCTTTTCTCCATCCTACATTGCCACTCACTGCCTATCCTAATTCAGACCCTCCGATTCACACCACCCCGTGATGTTTTTCTCACACCTACTAGTGAATGTAATGTAACACACACCCATACAATGCGCACCACCCCGTGATGTTTTTCAACTCCTACTAGTGAATGTAATGTAACACACACCCATACAATGCGCACCACCCCGCGATGTTTTTCAGAAACCTATCCTACATTGAAACTGCACGTTCCCTGACCTCCCCATGCTGACCACCCCGCGGTGCTTTTCTCCATCCTACATTGCCACTCACTGCCTATCCTAATTCAGACCGTCCGATTCACAACACCCCGTGATGTTTTTCTCACTACTACTAGTGAATGTAATGTAACACACACCCATACAATGCGCACCACCCCGTGATGTTTTTCTCACTGCTACTATTGAATGTAATGTAACACAAACCCATACAATGCGCACCACCCCGTGATGTTTTTCTCACTCCTACTAGTGAATATAATGTAACACACACCCATACAATACGCACCACCCTGCGATGTTTTTCAGAAACCTAACCTACATTGCCACTGCATGTTCCCTGACCTCCCCACGCTGACCACCACGCGGTGCTTTTCTCCATCCTACATTGCCACTCACTGCCTATCCTAATTCAGACCCTCCGATTCACACCTCCCCGTGTTGTTTTTCTCACTCCTACTAGTGAATGTAATGTAACACACACCCATACAATGCCCCCCACCCAGTGATGTTTTTCTCACTCCTACTAGTGAATGTAATGTAACACACACCCATACAATGCGCACCACCCCATGATGTTTTTCTCACTCCTACTAGTGAATGTAATGTAACACACACCCATACAATGCGCACCACCCCGCGATGTTTTTCAGAAACCTATACTACATTGCCATTGCATGTTCCCTGACCTCCCCATGCTGACCAGCCTGCGGTGCTTTTCTCCATCCTACATTGCCACTCACTGCCTATCCTAATTCAGACCCTCCGATTCACACCACCCCGTGATGTTTTTCTCACTCCTACTAGTGAATGTAATGTAACACACACCCATACAATGCGCACCACCCCGTGATGTTTTTCTCACTTCTACTAGTGAATGTAATGTAACACACACCCATACAACGCGCACCACCCCGTGATGTTTTTCTCAATCCTACTAGTGAATGTAATGTAACACACACCCATACAATGCGCACCACCCCGTGATGTTTTTCTCACTCCTACTAGTGAATGTAATGTAACACACACCCATACAATGCGCACCACCCCGCTATGTTTTTCAGAAACCTATCCTACATTGCCACTGCATGTTCCCTGACCTCCCCATGCTGACCACCCCGCGGTGCTTTTCTCCGTCCTACGTTGCCACTCACTGCCTATCCTTATTCAGACCCTCCGATTCACACCACCCCGTGATGTTTTTCTCACTCCTACTAGTGAATATAATGTAACACACACCCATACAATGCGCACCACCTCGCGATGTTTTTCAGAAACCTATCCTACATTGCCACTGCATGTTCCCTGACCTCCAAATGCTGACCATCCCGCGGTGCTTTTCTCCATCCTACATTGCCACTCACTGCCTATCCTAATTCAGACCCTCCGATTCACACCACCCCGTGATGTTTTTCTCACACCTACTAGTGAATGTAATGTAACACACACCCATACAATGCGCACCACCCCGTGATGTTTTTCAACTCCTACTAGTGAATGTAATGTAACACACACCCATACAATGCGCACCACCCCGCGATGTTTTTCAGAAACCTATCCTACATTGAAACTGCACGTTCCCTGACCTCCCCATGCTGACCACCCCGCGGTGCTTTTCTCCATCCTACATTGCCACTCACTGCCTATCCTAATTCAGACCGTCCGATTCACAACACCCCGTGATGTTTTTCTCACTACTACTAGTGAATGTAATGTAACACACACCCATACAATGCGCACCACCCCGTGATGTTTTTCTCACTGCTACTATTGAATGTAATGTAACACAAACCCATACAATGCGCACCACCCCGTGATGTTTTTCTCACTCCTACTAGTGAATATAATGTAACACACACCCATACAATACGCACCACCCTGCGATGTTTTTCAGAAACCTATCCTACATTGCCACTGCATGTTCCCTGACCTCCCCACGCTGACCACCACGCGGTGCTTTTCTCCATCCTACATTGCCACTCACTGCCTATCCTAATTCAGACCCTCCGATTCACACCTCCCCGTGTTGTTTTTCTCACTCCTACTAGTGAATGTAATGTAACACACACCCATACAATGCCCCCCACCCAGTGATGTTTTTCTCACTCCTACGAGTGAATGTAATGTAACACACACCCATACAATGCGCACCACCCCATGATGTTTTTCTCACTCCTACTAGTGAATGTAATGTAACACACACCCATACAATGCGCACCACCCCGCGATGTTTTTCAGAAACCTATACTACATTGCCATTGCATGTTCCCTGACCTCCCCATGCTGACCAGCCTGCGGTGCTTTTCTCCATCCTACATTGCCACTCACTGCCTATCCTAATTCAGACCCTCCGATTCACACCACCCCGTGATGTTTTTCTCACTCCTACTAGTGAATGTAATGTAACACACACCCATACAATGCGCACCACCCCGTGATGTTTTTCTCACTTCTACTAGTGAATGTAATGTAACACACACCCATACAATGCCCACCACCCCGCGATGTTTTTCATAAACCTATCCTACATTGCCACTACATGTTCCCTGACCTCCCCATGATGACCACCTCGCCGTGCTTTTCTCCATCCTACATTTCCACTCACTGCCTATCCTAATTCAGACCCTCCGATTCACACCACCCCGTGATGTTTTTCTCACTCCTACTAGTGAATGTAATGTAACACACACCCATACAATGCGCACCACCCCGTGATGTTTTTCTCACTCCTACTAGTGAATGTAATGTAACACACACCCATACAATGCGCACCACCCCGTGATGTTTTTCTCACTCCTACTAGTGAATGTAATGTAACACACACCCATACAATGCGCACCACCCCGTGATGTTTTTCAGAAACCTATCCTACATTGCCACTGCACGTTCCCTGACCTCCCCATGCTGACCACCCCGCGGTGCATTTCTCCATCCTACATTGCCACTCACTGCCTATCCTAATTCAGACCCTCGGATTCACACCATCCCGGGATGTTTTTCTCACTCCTACTAGTGAAAGTAATGTAACACACACCCATACAATGCGCACCACCCCGTGATGTTTTTCTCACTCCTACTAGTGAATGTAATGTAACACACACCCATACAACGCGCACCACCCCGTGATGTTTTTCTCACTCCTACTAGTGAATGTAATGTAACACACACCCATACAATGCGCACCACCCCGTGATGTTTTTCTCACTCCTACTAGTGAATGTAATGTAACACACACCCATACAATGCGCACCACCCCGCGATGTTTTTCAGAAACCTATCCTACATTGCCACTGCATGTTACCTGACCTCCCCATGCTGACCACCCCGCGGTGCTTTTCTCCGTCCTACATTGCCACTCACTGCCTATCCTAATTCAGACCCTCCGATTCACACCACCCCGTGATGTTTTTCTCACTCCTACTAGTGAATGTAATGTAACACACACCCATACAATGCGCACCACCTCGCGATGTTTTTCAGAAACCTATCCTACATTGCCACTGCATGTTCCCTGACCTCCCCATGCTGACCACCCCGCGGTGCTTTTCTCCATCCTACATTGCCACTCACTGCCTATCCTAATTCAGACCCTCCGATTCACACCATCCCGTGATGTTTTTCTCACTCCTACTAGTGAATGTAATGTAACACACACCCATACAATGCGCACCACCCCGTGATGTTTTTCTCACTCCTACTAGTGAATGTAATGTAACACACACCCATACAATGCGCACCACCCCGCGATGTTTTTCAGAAACCTATCCTACATTGCCACTGCATGTTCCCTGACCTCCCCATGCTGACCACCCCGCGGTGCTTTTCTCCATCCTACATTTCCACTCACTGCCTATCCTAATTCAGACCCTCCGATTCACACCACCCCGTGATGTTTTTCTCACTCCTACTAGTGAATGTAATGTAACACACACCCATACAATGCGCACCACCCCGCGATGTTTTTCATAAACCTATCCTACATTGCCACTACATGTTCCCTGACCTCCCCATGATGACCACCCCGCCGTGCTTTTCTCCATCCTACATTTCCACTCACTGCCTATCCTAATTCAGACCCTCCGATTCACACCACCCCGTGATGTTTTTCTCACTCCTACTAGTGAATGTAATGTAACACACACCCATACAATGCGCACCACCCCGTGATGTTTTTCTCACTCCTACTAGTGAATGTAATGTAACACACACCCATACAATGCGCACCACCCCGCGATGTTTTTCAGAAAGCTATCCTACATTGCCACTGCATGTTCCCTGACCTCCCCATGCTGACCAGCCCGCGGTGCTTTTCTCCATCCTACATTGCCACTCACTGCCTATCCTAATTCAGACCCTCCGATTCACACCACCCCGTGATGTTTTTCTCATTCCTACTAGTGAATGTAATGTAACACACATCCATACAATGCGCACCACCTCGCGATGTTTTTCAGAAACCTATCCTACATTGCCACTGCATGTTCCCTGACCTCCCCATGCTGACCACCCCGCGGTGCTTTTCTCCATCCTACATTGCCACTCACTGCCTATCCTAATTCAGACCCTCCGATTCACACCACCCCGTGATGTTTTTCTCATTCCTACCAGTGAATGTAATGTAACACACACCCATACAACGCGCACCACCCCGTGATGTTTTTCTCACTCCGACTAGTGAATGTAATGTAACACACACCCATACAATGCGCACCACCCCGCGATGTTTTTCAGAAACCTATCCTACATTGCCACTGCATGTTCACTGACCTCCAAATGCTGACCACCCCGCGGTGCTTTTCTCCATCCTACATTGCCACTCACTGCCTATCCTAATTCAGACCCTCCGATTCACACCACCTCGTGAGGTTTTTCTCACACCTACTAGTGAATGTAATGTAACACACACCCATACAATGCGCAACACCCCGTGATGTTTTTCTCACTCCTACTAGTGAATGTAATGTAACACACACCCATACAATGCGCACCACCCCGCTATGTTTTTCAGAAACCTATCCTACGTTGCCACTGCACGTTCCCTGACCTCCCCATGCTGACCACCCCGCGGTGCTTTTCTCCATCCTACATTGCCACTCACTGCCTATCCTAATTCAGACCCTCCGATTCACACCACCCCGTGATGTTTTTCTCACTACTACTAGTGAATGTAATGTAACACACACCCATACAATGCGCACCACCCCGTGATGTTTTTCTCACTCCTACTATTGAATGTAATGTAACACAAACCATACAATGCTCACCACCCCGTGATGTTTTTCTCACTCCTACTAGTGAATATAATGTAACACACACCCGTACAATGCGCACCACCCTGCGATGTTTTTCAGAAACCTATCCTACATTGCCACTGCATGTTCCCTGACCTCCCCACGCTGACCACCCCGCGGTGCTTTTCTCCATCCTACATTGCCACTCACTGCCTATCCTAATTCAGACCCTCCGATTCACACCTCCCCGTGATGTTTTTCTCACTCCTACTAGTGAATGTAATGTAACACACACCCATACAATGCCCCCCACCCAGTGATGTTTTTCTCACTCCTACTAGTGAATGTAATGTAACACACACCCATACAATGCGCACCACCCCGTGATGTTTTTCTCACTCCTACTAGTGAATGTAATGTAACACACACCCATACAATGCGCACCACCCCGCGATGTTTTTCAGAAACCTATCCTACATTGCTACTGCATGTTCCTTGACCTCCCCATGCTGACCAGCCTGCGGTGCTTTTCTCCATCCTACATTGCCACTCACTGCCTATCCTAATTCAGACCCTCCAATTCACACCACCCCGTGATGTTTTTCTCACTCCTAGTAGTGAATGTAATGTAACACACACCCATACAATGCGCACCACCCCATGATATTTTTCTCACTCCTACTAGTGAATGTAATGTAACACACACCCATACAATGCGCACCACCCCGCGATGTTTTTCAGAAACCTATCCTACATTGCCACTACATGTTCCCTGACCTCCCCATGATGACCACCCCGCCGTGCTTTTCTCCATCCTACATTGCCACTCACTGCCTATCCTAATTCAGACCCTCCGATTCACACCACCCCGTGATGTTTTTCTCACTCCTACTAGTGAATGTAATGTAACACACACCCATACAATGCGCACCACCCCGTGATGTTTTTCTCACTCCTACTAGTGAATGTAATGTAACACAAACCCAAACAATGCGCACCACCCCGCGATGTTTTTCAGAAACCTATCCTACATTGCCACTGCATGTTCCCTGACATCCCCATGCTGACCACCCCGCGGTGCTTTTCTCCATCCTACATGGCCACTCACTGCCTATCCTAATTCAGACCCTCCGATTCACACCACCCCGTGATGTTTTTCTCACTTCTACTAGTGAATGTAATGTAACACACACCCATACAATGCGCACCACCCCGCGATGTTTTTCATAAACCTATCCTACATTGCCACTACATGTTCCCTGACCTCCCCATGATGACCACCCCGCCGTGCTTTTCTCCATCCTACATTTCCACTCACTGCCTATCCTAATTCAGACCCTCCGATTCACACCACCCCGTGATGTTTTTCTCACTCCTACTAGTGAATGTAATGTAACACACACCCATACAATGCGCACCACCCCGTGATGTTTTTCTCACTCCTACTATTGAATGTAATGTAACACACACCCATACAATGCGCACCACCCCGCGATGTTTTTCAGAAAGCTATCCTACATTGCCACTGCATGTTCCCTGACCTCCCCATGCTGACCACCCCGCGGTGCTTTTCTCCATCCTACATTGCCACTCACTGCCTATCCTAATTCAGACCCTCCGATTCACACCACCCCGTGATGTTTTTCTCACTCCTACTAGTGAATGTAGTGTAACACACACCCATACAATGCACACCACCCCGTGATGTTTTTCTCACTCCTACTAGTGAATGTAATGTAACACACACCCATACAATGCGCACAACCCCGCGATGTTTTTCAGAAACCTATCCTACATTGCCACTGCATGTTCCCTGACCTCCCCATGCTGACCACCCCGCGGTGCTTTTCTCCATCCTACATTGCCACTCACTGCCTATCCTAATTCAGACCCTCCGATTCACACCACCCCGTGATGTTTTTCTCATTCCTACCAGTGAATGTAATGTAACACACACCCATACAACGCGCACCACCCCGTGATGTTTTTCTCACTCCGACTAGTGAATGTAATGTAACACACACCCATACAATGCGCACCACCCCGCGATGTTTTTCAGAAACCTATCCTACATTGCCACTGCATGTTCACTGACCTCCAAATGCTGACCACCCCGCGGTGCTTTTCTCCATCCTACATTGCCACTCACTGCCTATCCTAATTCAGACCCTCCGATTCACACCACCTCGTGAGGTTTTTCTCACACCTACTAGTGAATGTAATGTAACACACACCCATACAATGCGCAACACCCCGTGATGTTTTTCTCACTCCTACTAGTGAATGTAATGTAACACACACCCATACAATGCGCACCACCCCGCTATGTTTTTCAGAAACCTATCCTACGTTGCCACTGCACGTTCCCTGACCTCCCCATGCTGACCACCCCGCGGTGCTTTTCTCCATCCTACATTGCCACTCACTGCCTATCCTAATTCAGACCCTCCGATTCACACCACACCGTGATGTTTTTCTCACTACTACTAGTGAATGTAATGTAACACACACCCATACAATGCGCACCACCCCGTGATGTTTTTCTCACTCCTACTATTGAATGTAATGTAACACAAACCATACAATGCTCACCACCCCGTGATGTTTTTCTCACTCCTACTAGTGAATATAATGTAACACACACCCGTACAATGCGCACCACCCTGCGATGTTTTTCAGAAACCTATCCTACATTGCCACTGCATGTTCCCTGACCTCCCCACGCTGACCACCCCGCGGTGCTTTTCTCCATCCTACATTGCCACTCACTGCCTATCCTAATTCAGACCCTCCGATTCACACCTCCCCGTGATGTTTTTCTCACTCCTACTAGTGAATGTAATGTAACACACACCCATACAATGCCCCCCACCCAGTGATGTTTTTCTCACTCCTACTAGTGAATGTAATGTAACACACACCCATACAATGCGCACCACCCCGTGATGTTTTTCTCACTCCTACTAGTGAATGTAATGTAACACACACCCATACAATGCGCACCACCCCGCGATGTTTTTCAGAAACCTATCCTACATTGCTACTGCATGTTCCTTGACCTCCCCATGCTGACCAGCCTGCGGTGCTTTTCTCCATCCTACATTGCCACTCACTGCCTATCCTAATTCAGACCCTCCAATTCACACCACCCCGTGATGTTTTTCTCACTCCTAGTAGTGAATGTAATGTAACACACACCCATACAATGCGCACCACCCCATGATATTTTTCTCACTCCTACTAGTGAATGTAATGTAACACACACCCATACAATGCGCACCACCCCGCGATGTTTTTCAGAAACCTATCCTACATTGCCACTACATGTTCCCTGACCTCCCCATGATGACCACCCCGCCGTGCTTTTCTCCATCCTACATTGCCACTCACTGCCTATCCTAATTCAGACCCTCCGATTCACACCACCCCGTGATGTTTTTCTCACTCCTACTAGTGAATGTAATGTAACACACACCCATACAATGCGCACCACCCCGTGATGTTTTTCTCACTCCTACTAGTGAATGTAATGTAACACAAACCCAAACAATGCGCACCACCCCGCGATGTTTTTCAGAAACCTATCCTACATTGCCACTGCATGTTCCCTGACATCCCCATGCTGACCACCCCGCGGTGCTTTTCTCCATCCTACATGGCCACTCACTGCCTATCCTAATTCAGACCCTCCGATTCACACCACCCCGTGATGTTTTTCTCACTTCTACTAGTGAATGTAATGTAACACACACCCATACAATGCGCACCACCCCGCGATGTTTTTCATAAACCTATCCTACATTGCCACTACATGTTCCCTGACCTCCCCATGATGACCACCCCGCCGTGCTTTTCTCCATCCTACATTTCCACTCACTGCCTATCCTAATTCAGACCCTCCGATTCACACCACCCCGTGATGTTTTTCTCACTCCTACTAGTGAATGTAATGTAACACACACCCATACAATGCGCACCACCCCGTGATGTTTTTCTCACTCCTACTATTGAATGTAATGTAACACACACCCATACAATGCGCACCACCCCGCGATGTTTTTCAGAAAGCTATCCTACATTGCCACTGCATGTTCCCTGACCTCCCCATGCTGACCACCCCGCGGTGCTTTTCTCCATCCTACATTGCCACTCACTGCCTATCCTAATTCAGACCCTCCGATTCACACCACCCCGTGATGTTTTTCTCACTCCTACTAGTGAATGTAGTGTAACACACACCCATACAATGCACACCACCCCGTGATGTTTTTCTCACTCCTACTAGTGAATGTAATGTAACACACACCCATACAATGCGCACAACCCCGCGATGTTTTTCAGAAACCTATCCTACATTGCCACTGCATGTTCCCTGACCTCCCCATGCTGACCACCCCGCGGTGCTTTTCTCCATCCTACATTGCCACTCACTGCCTATCCTAATTCAGACCCTCCGATTCACACCACCCCGTGATGTTTTTCTCATTCCTACCAGTGAATGTAATGTAACACACACCCATACAACGCGCACCACCCCGTGATGTTTTTCTCACTCCGACTAGTGAATGTAATGTAACACACACCCACACAATGCGCACCACCCCGCGATGTTTTTCAGAAACCTATCCTACATTGCCACTGCATGTTCACTGACCTCCAAATGCTGACCACCCCGCGGTGCTTTTCTCCATCCTACATTGACACTCACTGCCTATCCTAATTCAGACCCTCCGATTCACACCACCTCGTGAGGTTTTTCTCACACCTACTAGTGAATGTAATGTAACACACACCCATACAATGCGCACCACCCCGTGATGTTTTTCTCACTCCTACTAGTGAATGTAATGTAACACACACCCATACAATGCGCACCACCCCGCGATGTTTTTCAGAAACCTATCCTACATTGCCACTGCACGTTCCCTGACCTCCCCATGCTGACCACCCCGCGGTGCTTTTCTCCATCCTAAATTGCCACTCACTGCCTATCCTAATTCAGACCCTCCGATTCACACCACCCCGTGATGTTTTTCTCACTACTACTAGTGAATGTAATGTAACACACACCCATACAATGCGCACCACCCCGTGATGTTTTTCTCACTCATACTATTGAATGTAATGTAACACAAAACCATACAATGCGCACCACCCCGTGATGATTTTCTCACTCCTACTCGTGAATATAATGTAACACACACCCATACAATGCGCACCACCCTGCGATGTTTTTCAGAAACCTATCCTACATTGCCACTGCATGTTCCCTGACCTCCCCACGCTGACCACCCCGTGGTGCTTTTCTCCATCCTACATTGCCACTCACTGCCTATCCTAATTCAGACCCTCCGAATCACACCTCCCCGTGATGTTTTTCTCACTCCTACTAGTGAATTTAATGTAACACACACCCATACAATGCCCCCCACCCAGTGATGTTTTTCTCACTCCTACTAGTGAATGTAATGTAACACACACCCATACAATGCGCACCACCCCGTGATGTTTTTCTCACTCCTACTAGTGAATGTAATGTAACACACACCCATACAATGCGCACCACCCCGCGATGTTTTTCAGAAACCTATCCTACATTGCCACTGCATGTTCCTTGACCTCCCCATGCTGACCAGCCTGCGGTGCTTTTCTCCATCCTACATTGCCGCTCACTGCCTATCCTAATTCAGACCCTCCGATTCACACCTCCCCGTGATGTTTTTCTCACTCCTAGTAGTGAATGTAATGTAACACACACCCATACAATGCGCACCACCCCATGATGTTTTTCTCACTCCTACTAGTGAATGTAATGTAACACACACCCATACAATGCGCACCACCCCGCGATGTTTTTCAAAAACCTATCCTACATTGCCACTGCATGTTCCCTGACCTCCCCATGATGACCAACCCGCCGTGCTTTTCTCCATCCTACATTGCCACTCACTGCCTATCCTAATTCAGACCCTCCTATTCACACCACCCCGTGATGTTTTTCTCACTCCTACTAGTGAATGTAATGTAACACACACCCATACAATGCGCACCACCCCGTGATGTTTTTCTCACTCCTACTAGTGAATGTAATGTAACACACACCCATACAATGCGCACCACCCCGCGATGTTTTTCAGAAACCTATGCTACATTGCCACTGCATGTTCCCTGACCTCCCCATGCTGACCACCCCGCGGTGCTTTTCTCCATCCTACATGGCCACTCACTGCCTATCCTAATTCAGACCCTCCGATTCACACCACCCCGTGATGTTTTTCTCACTCCTACTAGTGAACGTAATGTAACACACACCCATACAATGTGCACCACCCCGTGATGTTTTTCTCACTCCTTCTAGTGAATGTAATGTAACACACACCCATACAATGCGCACCACCCTGCGATATTTTTCAGAAACCTATCCTACATTGCCACTGCATGTTCCCTGACCTCCCCATGCTGACCACCCCGCGGTGCTTTTCTCCATCCTACATTGCCACTCACTGCCTATCCTAATTCAGACCCTCCGATTCACACCACCCCGTGATGTTTTTCTCACTCCTACTAGTGAATGTAACACACACCCATACAACGCGCACCACCCCGTGATGTTTTTCTCACTCCTACTAGTGAATGTAATGTAACACACACCCATACAATGCGCACCACCCCGTGATGTTTTTCTCACTCCTACTAGTGAATGTAATGTAACACACACCCATACAATGCGCACCACCCCGCGATGTTTTTCAGAAACCTATCCTACCTTGCCACTGCATGTTCCCTGACCTCCCCATGCTGACCACCCCGCGGTGCTTTTCTCCATCCTACATGGCCACTCACTGCCTATCCTAATTCAGACCCTCCGATTCACACCACCCCGTGATGTTTTTCTCACTTCTACTAGTGAATGTAATGTAACACACACCCATACAATGCGCACCACCCCGCGATGTTTTTCATAAACCTATCCTACATTGCCACTACATGTTCCCTGACCTCCCCATGATGACCACCCCGCCGTGCTTTTCTCCATCCTACATTTCCACTCACTGCCTATCCTAATTCAGACCCTCCGATTCACACCACCCCGTGATGTTTTTCTCACTCCTACTAGTGAATGTAATGTAACACACACCCATACAATGCGCACCACCCCGTGATGTTTTTCTCACTCCTACTATTGAATGTAATGTAACACACACCCATACAATGCGCACCACCCCGCGATGTTTTTCAGAAAGCTATCCTACATTGCCACTGCATGTTCCCTGACCTCCCCATGCTGACCACCCCGCGGTGCTTTTCTCCATCCTACATTGCCACTCACTGCCTATCCTAATTCAGACCCTCCGATTCACACCACCCCGTGATGTTTTTCTCATTCCTACTAGTGAATGTAATGTAACACACACCCATACAATGCGCACCACCTCGTGATGTTTTTCAGAAACCTATCCTACATTGCCACTGCATGTTCCCTGACCTCCCCATGCTGAACACCCCGCGGTGCTTTTCTCATCCTACATTGCCACTCACTGCCTATCCTAATTCAGACCCTCCGATTCACACCATCCCGGGATGTTTTTCTCACTCCTACTAGTGAATGTAATGTAACACACACCCATACAATGCTCACCACCCCGTGATGTTTTTCTCACTCCTACTAGTGAATGTAATGTAACACACACCCATACAATGCGCACCACCCCGCGATGTTTTTCAGAAACCTATCCTACATTGCCACTGCATGTTCCCTGACCTCCCCATGCTGACCACCCCGCGGTGTTTTCTGCATCCTACATTGCCACTCACTGCCTATCCTAATTCAGACCCTCCGATTCACACCACCCCGTGATTTTTTTCTCACTCCTACTAGTGAATGTAGTGTAACACACACCCATACAATGCACACCACCCCGTGATGTTTTTCTCACTCCTACTAGTGAATGTAATGTAACACACACCCATACAATGCGCACAACCCCGCGATGTTTTTCAGAAACCTATCCTACATTGCCACTGCATGTTCCCTGACCTCCCCATGCTGACCACCCCGCGGTGCTTTTCTCCATCCTACATTGCCACTCACTGCCTATCCTAATTCAGACCCTCCGATTCACACCACCCCGTGATGTTTTTCTCATTCCTACCAGTGAATGTAATGTAACACACACCCATACAACGCGCACCACCCCGTGATGTTTTTCTCACTCCGACTAGTGAATGTAATGTAACACACACCCACACAATGCGCACCACCCCGCGATGTTTTTCAGAAACCTATCCTACATTGCCACTGCATGTTCACTGACCTCCAAATGCTGACCACCCCGCGGTGCTTTTCTCCATCCTACATTGACACTCACTGCCTATCCTAATTCAGACCCTCCGATTCACACCACCTCGTGAGGTTTTTCTCACACCTACTAGTGAATGTAATGTAACACACACCCATACAATGCGCACCACCCCGTGATGTTTTTCTCACTCCTACTAGTGAATGTAATGTAACACACACCCATACAATGCGCACCACCCCGCGATGTTTTTCAGAAACCTATCCTACATTGCCACTGCACGTTCCCTGACCTCCCCATGCTGACCACCCCGCGGTGCTTTTCTCCATCCTAAATTGCCACTCACTGCCTATCCTAATTCAGACCCTCCGATTCACACCACCCCGTGATGTTTTTCTCACTACTACTAGTGAATGTAATGTAACACACACCCATACAATGCGCACCACCCCGTGATGTTTTTCTCACTCATACTATTGAATGTAATGTAACACAAAACCATACAATGCGCACCACCCCGTGATGATTTTCTCACTCCTACTCGTGAATATAATGTAACACACACCCATACAATGCGCACCACCCTGCGATGTTTTTCAGAAACCTATGCTACATTGCAACTGCATGTTCCCTGACCTCCCCACGCTGACCACCCCGTGGTGCTTTTCTCCATCCTACATTGCCACTCACTGCCTATCCTAATTCAGACCCTCCGAATCACACCTCCCCGTGATGTTTTTCTCACTCCTACTAGTGAATTTAATGTAACACACACCCATACAATGCCCCCCACCCAGTGATGTTTTTCTCACTCCTACTAGTGAATGTAATGTAACACACACCCATACAATGCGCACCACCCCGTGATGTTTTTCTCACTCCTACTAGTGAATGTAATGTAACACACACCCATACAATGCGCACCACCCCGCGATGTTTTTCAGAAACCTATCCTACATTGCCACTGCATGTTCCTTGACCTCCCCATGCTGACCAGCCTGCGGTGCTTTTCTCCATCCTACATTGCCGCTCACTGCCTATCCTAATTCAGACCCTCCGATTCACACCACCCCGTGATGTTTTTCTCACTCCTAGTAGTGAATGTAATGTAACACACACCCATACAATGCGCACCACCCCATGATGTTTTTCTCACTCCTACTAGTGAATGTAATGTAACACACACCCATACAATGCGCACCACCCCGCGATGTTTTTCAAAAACCTATCCTACATTGCCACTGCATGTTCCCTGACCTCCCCATGATGACCAACCCGCCGTGCTTTTCTCCATCCTACATTGCCACTCACTGCCTATCCTAATTCAGACCCTCCTATTCACACCACCCCGTGATGTTTTTCTCACTCCTACTAGTGAATGTAATGTAACACACACCCATACAATGCGCACCACCCCGTGATGTTTTTCTCACTCCTACTAGTGAATGTAATGTAACACACACCCATACAATGCGCACCACCCCGCGATGTTTTTCAGAAACCTATCCTACATTGCCACTGCATGTTCCCTGACCTCCCCATGCTGACCACCCCGCGGTGCTTTTCTCCATCCTACATGGCCACTCACTGCCTATCCTAATTCAGACCCTCCGATTCACACCACCCCGTGATGTTTTTCTCACTCCTACTAGTGAACGTAATGTAACACACACCCATACAATGTGCACCACCCCGTGATGTTTTTCTCACTCCTTCTAGTGAATGTAATGTAACACACACCCATACAATGCGCACCACCCTGCGATATTTTTCAGAAACCTATCCTACATTGCCACTGCATGTTCCCTGACCTCCCCATGCTGACCACCCCGCGGTGCTTTTCTCCATCCTACATTGCCACTCACTGCCTATCCTAATTCAGACCCTCCGATTCACACCACCCCGTGATGTTTTTCTCACTCCTACTAGTGAATGTAACACACACCCATACAACGCGCACCACCCCGTGA
Source organism: Cavia porcellus (assembly GCF_034190915.1). Taxonomy (NCBI): domain Eukaryota; kingdom Metazoa; phylum Chordata; class Mammalia; order Rodentia; family Caviidae; genus Cavia; species Cavia porcellus. The sequence continues at coordinate 677,187 of NW_026947599.1, read as the reverse complement.
TGTTTTTCTCACTCCTACTAGTGAATGTAATGTAACACACACCCATACAATGCGCACCACCCCGTGATGTTTTTCTCACTCCTACTAGTGAATGTAATGTAACACACACCCATACAATGCGCACCACCCCGCGATGTTTTTCAGAAACCTATCCTACCTTGCCACTGCATGTTCCCTGACCTCCCCATGCTGACCACCCCGCGGTGCTTTTCTCCATCCTACATTGCCACTCACTGCCTATCCTAATTCAGACCCTCCGATTCACACCACCCCGTGATGTTTTTCTCACTCCTACTAGTGAATGTAATGTAACACACACCCGTACAATGCGCACCACTCCGTGATGTTTTTCTCACTCCTACTAGTGAATGTAATGTAACACACACCCATACAATGCGCACCACCCCGCGATGATTTTCAGAAACCTATCCTACATTGCCACTGCATGTTCCCTAACCTCCCCATGCTGACCACCCGCGGTGCTTTTCTCCATCCTACATTGCCACTCACTGCCTATCCTAATTCAGACCCTCCGATTCACACCACCCCGTGATGTTTTTCTCACTCCTACTAGTGAATGTAATGTAACACACACCCATACAATGCGCACCACCCCGTGATGTTTTTCTCACTCCTACTAGTGAATGTAATGTAACACACACCCATACAATGCGCACCACCCCGCGATGTTTTTCAGAAACCTATCCTACATTGCCACTGCATGTTCCCTGACCTCCCCATGGTGACCACCCCACGGTGCTTTTCTCCATCCTACATTGCCACTCACTGCCTATCCTAATTCAGACCCTCCGATTCACACCACCCCGTGATGTTTTTCTCACTCCTACTAGTGAATGTAATGTAACACACACCCATACAATGCGCACCACCCCGTGATGTTTTTCTCACTCCTACAATTGAATGTAATGTAACACACACCCATACAATGCGCAACACCCAGTGATGTTTTTCTCACTCCTACTAGTGAATGTAATGTAACACACACCCATACAATGCGCACCACCCTGTGATGTTTTTCAGAAACCTATCCTACATTGCCACTGCATGTTCCCTGACCTCCCCACGCTGACCACCCCGCGGTGCTTTTCTCCATCCTACATTGCCACTCACTGCCTATCCTAATTCAGACCCTCCGATTCACACCACCCCGTGATGTTTTTCTCACTCCTACTAGTGAATGTAATGTAACACACACCCATACAATGCCCCCCACCCAGTGATGTTTTTCTCACTCCTACTAGTGAATGTAATGTAACACACACCCATACAATGCGCACCACCCCGCGATGTTTTTCATAAACCTATCCTACATTGCCACTACATGTTCCCTGACCTCCCCATGATGACCACCCCGCCGTGCTTTTCTCCATCCTACATTTCCACTCACTGCCTATCCTAATTCAGACCCTCCGATTCACACCACCCCGTGATGTTTTTCTCACTCCTACTAGTGAATGTAATGTAATACACACCCATACAATGCGCACCACCCCGTGATGTTTTTCTCACTCCTACTACTGAATGTAATGTAACACACACCCATACAATGCGCACCACCCCGCGATGTTTTTCTGAAAGCTATCCTACATTGCCACTGCATGTTCCCTGACCTCCCCATGCTGACCACCCCGAGGTGCTTTTCTCCATCCTACATTGCCACTCACTGCCTATCCTAATTCAGACCCTCCGATTCACACCACCCCGTGATGTTTTTCTCACTCCTACTAGTGAATGTAATGTAACACACACCCATACAATGCGCACCACCCCGTGATGTTTTTCTCACTCCTACTAGTGAATGTAAGGTAACACACACCCATACAATGCGCACCACCCCATGATGTTTTTCTCACTCCTACTAGTGAAAGTAATGTAACACACACCCATACAATGCGCACCACCCCGCGATGTTTTTCAGAAACCTATACTACATTGCCATTGCATGTTCCCTGACCTCCCCATGCTGATCAGCCTGCGGTGCTTTTCTCCATCCTACATTGCCACTCACTGCCTATCCTAATTCAGACCCTCCGATTCACAAGACCCCGTGATGTTTTTCTCACTCCTACTAGTGAATGTAATGTAACACACACCCATACAATGCGCACCACCCCGTGATGTTTTTCTCACTCCTACTACTGAATGTAATGTAACACACACCCATACAATGCGCACCACCCCGCGATGTTTTTCTGAAAGCTATCCTACATTGCCACTGCATGTTCCCTGACCTCCCCATGCTGACCACCCCGCGGTGCTTTTCTCCATCCTACATTGCCACTCACTGCCTATCCTAATTCAGACCCTCCGATTCACACCACCCCGTGATGTTTTTCTCACTCCTACTAGTGAATGTAATGTAACACACACCCATACAATGCGCACCACCCCGTGATGTTTTTCTCACTCCTACTAGTGAATGTAAGGTAACACACACCCATACAATGCGCACCACCCCATGATGTTTTTCTCACTCCTACTAGTGAAAGTAATGTAACACACACCCATACAATGCGCACCACCCCGCGATGTTTTTCAGAAACCTATACTACATTGCCATTGCATGTTCCCTGACCTCCCCATGCTGATCAGCCTGCGGTGCTTTTCTCCATCCTACATTGCCACTCACTGCCTATCCTAATTCAGACCCTCCGATTCACAAGACCCCGTGATGTTTTTCTCACTCCTACTAGTGAATGTAATGTAACACACACCCATACAATGTGCACCACCCCATGATGTTTTTCTCACTCCTACTAGTGAATGTAATGTAACACACACCCATACAATGCGCACCACCCCGCGATGTTTTTCATAAACCTATCCTACATTGCCACTACATGTTCCCTGACCTCCCCATGATGACCACCACGTCGTGCTTTTCTCCATCCTACATTTCCACTCACTGCCTATCCTAATTCAGACCCTCCGATTCACACCACCCCGTGATGTTTTTCTCACTCCTACTAGTCAATGTAATGTAACACAGACCCATACAATGCGCACCACCCCGTGATGTTTTTCTCACTCCTACTAGTGAATGTAATGTAACACACACCCATACAATGCGCACCACCCCGCGATGTTTTTCAGAAAGCTATCCTACATTGCCACTGCATGTTCCCTGACCTCCCCATGCTGACCACCCCGCGGTGCTTTTCTCCATCCTACATTGCCACTCACTGCCTATCCTAATTCAGACCCTCCGATTCACACCACCCCGTGATGTTTTTCTCATTCCTACTAGTGAATGTAATGTAACACACACCCATACAATGCGCACCACCTCGCGATGTTTTTCAGAAACCTATCCTACATTGCCACTGCATGTTCCCTGACCTCCCCATGCTGACCACCCCGCGGTGCTTTTCTCCATCCTACATTGCCACTCACTGCCTATCCTACTTCAGACCCTCCGATTCACTCCATCCCGGGATGTTTTTCTCACTCCTACTAGTGAATGTAATGTAACACACACCCATACAATGCTCACCACCCCGTGATGTTTTTCTCACTCCTACTAGTGAATGTAATGTAACACACACCCATACAATGCGCACCACCCCGCGATGTTTTTCAGAAACCTATCCTACATTGCCACTGCATGTTCCCTGACCTCCCCATGCTGACCAACCCGCGGTGCTTTTCTCCATCCTACATTGCCACTCACTGCCTATCCTAATTCAGACCCTCCGATTCACACCACCCCGTGATGTTTTTCTCATTCCTACCAGTGAAAGTAATGTAACACACACCCATACAACGCGCACCACCCCGTCATGTTTTTCTCACTCCGACTAGTGAATGTAATGTAACACACACCCATACAATGCGCACCACCCCGCGATGTTTTTCAGAAACCTATCCTACATTGCCACTGCATGTTCACTGACCTCCAAATGCTGACCACCCCGCGGTGCTTTTCTCCATCCTACATTGCCACTCACTGCCTATCCTAATTCAGACCCTCCGATTCACACCACCTCCTGAGGTTTTTATCACACCTACTAGTGAATGTAATGTAACACACACCCATACAATGCGCACCACCCCGTGATGTTTTTCTCACTCCTACTAGTGAATGTAATGTAACACACACCCATACAATGCGCACCACCCCGCGATGTTTTTCAGAAACCTATCCTACATTGCCACTGCACGTTCTCTGCCCTCCCCATGCTGACCACCCCGCGGTGCTTTTCTCCATCCTTCATTGCCACTCACTGCCTATCCTAATTCAGACCCTCCGATACACACCACCCCGTGATGTTTTTCTCACTACTACTAGTGAATGTAATGTAACACACAGCCATACAATGCGCACCACCCCGTGATGTTTTTCTCACTCCTACTATTGAATGTAATGTAACACAAAACCATACAATGCGCACCACCTCGTGATGTTTTTCTCACTCCTACTAGTGAATATAATGTAACACACACCCATACAATGCGCACCACCCTGCGAAGTTTTTCAGAAACCTATCCTACATTGCCACTGCATGTTCCCTGACCTCCCCACGCTGACCACCCCGCGGTGCTTTTCTCCATCCTACATTGCCACTCACTGCCTATCCTAATTCAGACCCTCCGATTCACACCTCCCTGTGATGTTTTTCTCACTCCTACTAGTGAATGTAATGTAACACACACCCATACAATGCACCCCTCCCAGTGATGTTTTTCTCACTCCTACTAGTGAATGTCATGTAACACACACCCATACAATGCGCACCACCCCGTGATGTTTTTCTCACTCCTACTAGTGAATGTAATGTAACACACACCCATAAAATGCGCACCACCGCGCGATGTTTTTCAGAAACCTATCCTACATTGCCACTACATGTTCCCTGACCTCCCCATGATGACCACCCCGCCGTGCTTTTCTCCATCCTACATTGCCACTCACTGCCTATCCTAATTCAGACCCTCCGATTCACACCACCCCGTGATGTTTTTCTCACTCCTACTAGTGAATGTAATGTAACACACACCCATACAACGCGCACCACCCCGTGATGTTTTTCTCACTCCTACTAGTGAATGTAATGTAACACACACCCATACAATGCGCACCACCCCGTGATGTTTATCTCACTCCTACTAGTGAATGTAATGTAACACAAACCCATACAATGCGCACCACCCCGCGATGTTTTTCTCACTCCTACTAGTGAATGTAATGTAACACACACCCATACAATGCGCACCACCCCGTGATGTTTATCTCACTCCTACTAGTGAATGTAATGTAACACAAACCCATACAATGCGCACCACCCCGCGATGTTTTTCAGAAACCTATCCTACCTTGCCACTGCATGTTCCCTGACCTCCCCATGCTGACCACCCCGCGGTGCTTTTCTCCATCCTACATTGCCACTCACTGCCTATCCTAATTCAGACCCTCCGATTCACACCACCCCGTGATGTTTTTCTCACTCCTACTAGTGAATGTAATGTAACACACACCCGTACAATGCGCACCACCCCGTGATGTTTTTCTCACTCCTACTAGTGAATGTAATGTAACACACACCCATACAATGCGCACCACCCCGCGATGATTTTCAGAAACCTATCCTACTTTGCCACTGCATGTTCCCTAACCTCCCCATGCTGACCACCCGCGGTGCTATTCTCCATCCTACATTGCCACTCACTGCCTATCCTAATTCAGACCCTCTGATTCACACCACCCCGTGATGTTTTTCTCACTCCTACTAGTGAATGTAATGTAACACACACCCATACAATGCGCACCACCCCGTGATGTTTTTCTCACTCCTACTAGTGAATGTAATGTAACACACACCCATACAATGCGCACCACCCCGCGATGTTTTTCAGAAACCTATCCTACATTGCCACTGCATGTTCCCTGACCTCCCCATGCTGACCACCCCACGGTGCTTTTCTCCATCCTACATTGCCACTCACTGCCTATCCTAATTCAGACCCTCCGATTCACACCACCCCGTGATGTTTTTCTCACTCCTACTAGTGAATGTAATGTAACACACACCCATACAATGCGCACCACCCCGTGATGTTTTTCTCACTCCTACTATTGAATGTAATGTAACACACACCCATACAATGCGCAACACCCCGTGATGTTTTTCTCACTCCTACTAGTGAATGTAATGTAACACACACCCATACAATGCGCACCACCCTGCGATGTTTTTCAGAAACCTATCCTACATTGCCACTGCATGTTCCCTGACCTCCCCACGCTGACCACCCCGCGGTGCTTTTCTCCATCCTACATTGCCACTCACTGCCTGTCCTAATTCAGACCCTCCGATTCACACCACCCCGTGATGTTTTTCTCACTCCTACTAGTGAATGTAATGTAACACACACCCATACAATGCCCCCCACCCAGTGATGTTTTTCTCACTCCTACTAGTGAATGTAATGTAACACACACCCATACAATGCGCACCACCCCGCGATGTTTTTCAAAAACCTATCCTACATTGCCACTGCATGTTCCCTGACCTCCCCATGCTGACCACCCCGCGATGCTTTTCTCCATCCTACATTGCCACTCACTGCCTATCCTAATTCAGACCCTCCGATTCACACAACCCAGTGATGTTTTTCTCACTCCTACTATTGAATGTAATGTAACACACACCCATACAATGCGCACCACCCCGTGATGTTTTTTTCTCACTCCTACTAGTGAATGTAATGTAACACACACCCATACAATGCGCACCACCCCATGATGTTTTTCTCACTCCTAGTAGTGAATGTAATGTAACACACACCCATACAATGCGCACCACCCCATGATGTTTTTCTCACTTCTACTAGTGAATGTAATGTAACACACACCCATACAATGCGCACCACCCCGCGATGTTTTTCATAAACCTATCCTACATTGCCACTACATGTTCCCTGACCTCCCCATGATGACCACCCCGCCGTGCTTTTCTCCATCCTACATTTCCACTCACTGCCTATCCTAATTCAGACCCTCCGATTCACACCACCCCGTGATGTTTTTCTCACTCCTACTAGTGAATGTAATGTAATACACACCCATACAATGCGCACCACCCCGTGATGTTTTTCTCACTCCTACTAGTGAATGTAATGTAACACACACCCATACAATGCGCAACACCCCGCGATGTTTTTCAGAAAGCTTTCCTACATTGCCACTGCATGTTCCCTGACCTCCCCATGCTGACCACCCCGCGGTGCTTTTCTCCATCCTACATTGCCACTCACTGCCTATCCTAATTCAGACCCTCCAATTCACACCACCCCGTGATGTTTTTCTCACTCCTACTAGTGAATGTAATGTAACACACACCCATACAATGCACACCACCCCGTGATGTTTTTCTCACTCCTACTAGTGAATGTAATGTAACACACACCCATACAATGCGCACCACCCCATGATGTTTTTCTCACTCCTACTAGTGAATGTAATATAACACACACCCATACAATGCGCACCACCCCGCGATGTTTTTCAGAAACCTATACTACATTGCCATTGCATGTTCCCTGACCTCCCCATGCTGATCAGCCTGCGGTGCTTTTCTCCATCCTACATTGCCACTCACTGCCTATCCTAATTCAGACCCTCCGATTCACACCACCCCGTGATGTTTTTCTCACTCCTACTAGTGAATGTAATGTAACACACACCCATACAATGCGCACCACCCCATGATGTTTTTCTCACTTCTACTAGTGAATGTAATGTAACACACACCCATACAATGCGCACCACCCCGCGATGTTTTTCATAAACCTATCCTACATTGCCACTACATGTTCCCTGACCTCCCCATGATGACCACCACGCCATGCTTTTCTCCATCCTACATTTCCACTCACTGCCTATCCTAATTCAGACCCTCCGATTCACACCACCCCGTGATGTTTTTCTCACTCCTACTAGTGAATGTAATGTAACACACACCCATACAATGCGCACCACCCCGCGATGTTTTTCAGAAACCTATACTACATTGCCATTGCATGTTCCCTGACCTCCCCATGCTGATCAGCCTGCGGTGCTTTTCTCCATCCTACATTGCCACTCACTGCCTATCCTAATTCAGACCCTCCGATTCACACCACCCCGTGATGTTTTTCTCACTCCTAAGAGTGAATGTAATGTAACACACACCCATACAATGCGCACCACCTCGCGATGTTTTTCAGAAACCTATCCTACATTGCCACTGCATGTTCCCTGACCTCCCCATGCTGACCACCCCGCAGTGCTTTTCTCCATCCTACATTGCAACTCACTGCCTATCCTAATTCAGACCCTCCGATTCACACCATCCCGGGATGTTTTTCTCACTCCTACTAGTGAATGTAATGTAACACACACACATACAATGCGCACCACCCCGCGATGTTTTTCAGAAAGCTATCCTACATTGCCACTGCATGTTCCCTGACCTCCCCATGCTGACCACCCCGCGGTGCTTTTCTCCATCCTACATTGCCACTCACTGCCTATCCTAATTCAGACCCGCCGATTCACACCACCCCGTGATGTTTTTCTCATTCCTACCAGTGAATGTAATGTAACACACACCCATACAACGCGCACCACCACGTCATGTTTTTCTCACTCCGACTAGTGAATGTAATGTAACACACACCCATACAATGCGCACCACCCCGCGATGTTTTTCAGAAACCTATCCTACATTGCCACTGCATGTTCACTGACCTCCAAATGCTGACCACCCCGCGGTGCTTTTCTCCATCCTACATTGCCACTCACTGCCTATCCTAATTCAGACCCTCCGATTCACACCACCTCGTGAGGTTTTTATCACACCTACTAGTGAATGTAATGTAACACACACCCATACAATGCGCACCACCCCGTGATGTTTTTCTCACTCCTACTAGTGAATGTAATGTAACACACACCCATGCATTGCGCACCACCCCGCGATGTTTTTCAGAAACCTATCCTACATTGCCACTGCACGTTCTCTGACCTCCCCATGCTGACCACCCCGCGGTGCTTTTCTCCATCCTACATTGCCACTCACTGCCTATCCTAATTCAGACCCTCCGATTCACACCACCCCGTGATGTTTTTCTCACTACTACTAGTGAATGTAATGTAACACACACCCATACAATGCGCACCACCCCGTGATGTTTTTCTCACTCCTACTATTGAATGTAATGTAACACAAAACCATACAATGCGCACCACCTCGTGATGTTTTTCTCACTCCTACTAGTGAATATAATGTAACACACACCCATACAATGCGCACCACCCTGCGATGTTTTTCAGAAACCTATCCTACATTGCCACTGCATGTTCCCTGACCTCCCCACGCTGACCACCCCGCGGTGCTTTTCTCCATCCTACATTGCCACTCACTGCCTATCCTAATTCAGATCCTCCGATTCACACCTCCCCGTGATGTTTTTCTCACTCCTACTAGTGAATGTAATGTAACACACACCCATACAATGCACCCCTCCCAGTGATGTTTTTCTCACTCCTACTAGTGAATGTAATGTAACACACACCCATACAATGCACACCACCCCGTGATGTTTTTCTCACTCCTACTAGTGAATGTAATGTAACACACACCCATACAATGCGCACCACCCCGCGATGTTTTTCAGAAACCTATCCTACATTGCCACTGCATGTTCCTTGACCTCCCCATGCTGACCAGCCTGCGGTGCTTTTCTACATCCTACATTGCCAATCACTGCCTATCCTAATTCAGACCCTCCGATTCACACCACCCCGTGATGTTTTTCTCACTCCTAGTAGTGAATGTAATGTAACACACACCCATACAATGCGCCCCACCCCATGATGTTTTTATCATTCCTACTAGTGAATATAATGTAACACACACCCATACAATGCGCACCACCCCGTGATGTTTTTCTCACTCCTACTATTGAATGTAATGTAACACAAAACCATACAATGCGCACCACCTCGTGATGTTTTTCTCACTCCTACTAGTGAATGTAATGTAACACACACCCATACAATGCGCACCACCCAGCGATGTTTTTCAGAAACCTATCCTACATTGCCACTGCATGTTCCCTGACCTCCCCATGATGACCACCCCGCCGTGCTTTTCTCCATCCTACATTGCCACTCACTGCCTATCCTAATTCAGACACTCCGATTCACACCACCCCGTGATGTTTTTCTCACTCCTACGAGTGAATGTAATGTAACACACACCCATACAATGCGCACCACCCCGTGATGTTTTTCTCACTCCTACTAGTGAATGTAATGTAACACACACCCATACAATGCGCACCACCCCGTGATGTTTATCTCACTCCTACTAGTGAATGTAATGTAACACAAACCCATACAATGCGCACCACCCTGCGATGTTTTTCAGAAACCTATCCTACCTTGCCACTGCATGTTCCCTGACCTCCCCATGCTGACCACCCCGCGGTGCTTTTCTCCATCCTACATTGCCACTCACTGCCTATCCTAATTCAGACCCTCCGATTCACACCACCCCGTGATGTTTTTCTCACTCCTACTAGTGAATGTAATGTAACACACACCCGTACAATGCGCACCACCCCGTGATGTTTTTCTCACTCCTACTAGTGAATGTAATGTAACACACACGCATACAATGCGCACCACCTCGCGATGTTTTTCAGAAACCTATCCTACATTGCCACTGCATGTTCCCTGACCTCCCCATGCTGACCACCCCGCAGTGCTTTTCTCCATCCTACATTGCAACTCACTGCCTATCCTAATTCAGACCCTCCGATTCACACCATCCCGGGATGTTTTTCTCACTCCTACTAGTGAATGTAATGTAACACACACACATACAATGCGCACCACCCCGCGATGTTTTTCAGAAACCTATCCTACATTGCCACTGCATGTTCCCTGACCTCCCCATGCTGACCACCCCGCGGTGCTTTTCTCCATCCTACATTGCCACTCACTGCCTATCCTAATTCAGACCCTCCGATTCACACCACCCCGTGATGTTTTTCTCATTCCTACCAGTGAATGTAATGTAACACACACCCATACAACGCGCACCACCCCGTCATGTTTTTCTCACTCCGACTAGTGAATGTAATGTAACACACACCCATACAATGCGCACCACCCCGCGATGTTTTTCAGAAACCTATCCTACATTGCCACTGCATGTTCACTGACCTCCAAATGCTGACCACCCCGCGGTGCTTTTCTCCATCCTACATTGCCACTCACTGCCTATCCTAATTCAGACCCTCCGATTCACACCACCTCGTGAGGTTTTTATCACACCTACTAGTGAATGTAATGTAACACACACCCATACAATGCGCACCACCCCGTGATGTTTTTCTCACTCCTACTAGTGAATGTAATGTAACACACACCCATACATTGCGCACCACCCCGCGATGTTTTTCAGAAACCTATCCTACATTGCCACTGCACGTTCTCTGACCTCCCCATGCTGACCACCCCGCGGTGCTTTTCTCCATCCTACATTGCCACTCACTGCCTATCCTAATTCAGACCCTCCGATTCACACCACCCCGTGATGTTTTTCTCACTACTACTAGTGAATGTAATGTAACACACACCCATACAATGCGCACCACCCCGTGATGTTTTTCTCACTCCTACTATTGAATGTAATGTAACACAAAACCATACAATGCGCACCACCTCGTGATGTTTTTCTCACTCCTACTAGTGAATATAATGTAACACACACCCATACAATGCGCACCACCCTGCGATGTTTTTCACAAACCTATCCTACATTGCCACTGCATGTTCCCTGACCTCCCCACGCTGACCACCCCGCGGTGCTTTTCTCCATCCTACATTGCCACTCACTGCCTATCCTAATTCAGATCCTCCGATTCACACCTCCCCGTGATGTTTTTCTCACTCCTACTAGTGAATGTAATGTAACACACACCCATACAATGCACACCACCCCGTGATGTTTTTCTCACTCCTACTAGTGAATGTAATGTAACACACACCCATACAATGCGCACCACCCCGCGATGTTTTTCAGAAACCTATCCTACATTGCCACTGCATGTTCCTTGACCTCCCCATGCTGACCAGCCTGCGGTGCTTTTCTCCATCCTACATTGCCACTCACTGCCTATCCTAATTCAGACCCTCCGATTCACACCACCCCGTGATGTTTTTCTCACTCCTAGTAGTGAATGTAATGTAACACACACCCATACAATGCGCCCCACCCCATGATGTTTTTATCATTCCTACTAGTGAATATAATGTAACACACACCCATACAATGCGCACCACCCCGCGATGTTTTTCAGAAACCTATCCTACATTGCCACTACATGTTCCCTGACCTCCCCATGATGACCACCCCGCCGTGCTTTTCTCCATCCTACATTGCCACTCACTGCCTATCCTAAATCAGACCCTCCGATTCACACCACCCCGTGATGTTTTTCTCACTCCTACGAGTGAATGTAATGTAACACACACCCATACAATGCGCACCACCCCGTGATGTTTTTCTCACTCCTACTAGTGAATGTAATGTAACACACACCCATACAATGCGCACCACCCCGTGATGTTTATCTCACTCCTACTAGTGAATGTAATGTAACACAAACCCATACAATGCGCACCACCCTGCGATGTTTTTCAGAAACCTATCCTACCTTGCCACTGCATGTTCCCTGACCTCCCCATGCTGACCACCCCGCGGTGCTTTTCTCCATCCTACATTGCCACTCACTGCCTATCCTAATTCAGACCCTCCGATTCACACCATCCCGTGATGTTTTTCTCACTCCTACTAGTGAATGTAATGTAACACACACCCGTACAATGCGCACCACCCCGTGATGTTTTTCTCACTCCTACTAGTGAATGTAATGTAACACACACGCATACAATGCGCACCACCCCGCGATGATTTTCAGAAACCTATCCTACATTGCCACTGCATGTTCCCTAACCTCCCCATGCTGACCACCCGCGGTGCTTTTCTCCATCCTACATTGCCACTCACTGCCTATCCTAATTCAGACCCTCCGATTCACACCACCCCGTGATGTTTTTCTCACTCCTACTAGTGAATGTAATGTAACACACACCCATACAATGCGCACCAGCCCGTGATGTTTTTCTCACTCCTGCTAGTGAATGTAATGTAACACACACCCATACAATGCGCACCACCCCGCGATGTTTTTCAGAAACCTATCCTACATTGCCACTGCATGTTCCCTGACCTCCCCATGCTGACCACCCCACGGTGCTTTTCTCCATCCTACATTGCCACTCACTGCCTATCCTAATTCAGACCCTCCGATTCACACCACCCCGTGATGTTTTTCTCACTCCTACGAGTGAATGTAATGTAACACACACCCATACAATGCGCACCACCCCGTGATGTTTTTCTCACTCCTACTATTGAATGTAATGTAACACACACCCATACAATGCGCAACACCCCGTGATGTTTTTCTCACTCCTACTAGTGAATGTAATGTAACACACACCCATACAATGCGCACCACCCTGCGATGTTTTTCAGAAACCTATCCTACATTGCGACTGCATGTTCCCTGACCTCCCCACGCTGACCACCCCGCGGTGCTTTTCTCCATCCTACATTGCCACTCACTGCCTATCCTAATTCAGACCCTCCGATTCACACCACCCCGTGATGTTTTTCTCACTCCTACTAGTGAATGTAATGTAACACACACCCATACAATGCCCCCCACCCAGTGATGTTTTTCTCACTCCTACTAGTGAATGTAATGTAACACACACCCATACAATGCGCACCACCCCATGATGTTTTTCTCACTCCTACTAGTGAATGTAATGTAACACACACCCATACAATGCGCACCACCCCGCGAGGTTTTTCAGAAACCTATACTACATTGCCATTGCATGTTCCCTGACCTCCCCATGCTGACCAGCCTGCGGTGCTTTTCTCCATCCTACATTGCCACTCACTGCCTATCCTAATTCAGACCCTCCGATGCACACCACCCCGTGATGTTTTTCTCACTCCTACTAGTGAATGTAATGTAACACACACCCATACAATGCGCACCACCCCATGATGTTTTTCTCACTTCTACTAGTGAATGTAATGTAACACACACCCATACAATGCGCACCACCCCGCGATGTTTTTAATAAACCTATCCTACATTGCCACTACATGTTCCCTGACCTCCCCATGATGACCACCCCGCCGTGCTTTTCTCCATCCTACATTTCCACTCACTGCCTATCCTAATTCAGACCCTCCGATTCACACCACCCCGTGATGTTTTTCTCACTCCTACTAGTGAATGTAATGTAACACACACCCATACAATGCGCACCACCCCGTGATGTTTTTCTCACTCCTACTAGTGAATGTAATGTAACACACACCCATACAATGCGCACCACCCCGCGATGTTTTTTACAAACCTATCCTACATTGCCACTGCATGTTCCCTGACCTCCCCATGCTGACCACCCCGCGGTGCTTTTCTCCATCCTACAGTGCCACTCACTGCCTATCCTAATTCAGACCCTCTGATTCACACCACCCCGTGATGTTTTTCTCACTCCTACTAGTGAATGTAATGTAACACACACCCATACAATGCGCACCACCCCGTGATGTTTTTCTCACTCCTACTAGTGAATGAAATGTAACACACACCCATACAATGCGCACCACCCCATGATGTTTTTCTCACTCCTACTAGTGAATGTAATGTAACACACACCCATACAATGCGCACCACCCCGCGATGTTTTTCAGAAACCTATACTACATTGCCATTGCATGTTCCCTGACCTCCCCATGCTGATCAGCCTGCGGTGCTTTTCTCCATCCTACATTGCCACTCACTGCCTATCCTAATTCAGACCCTCCGATTCACACCACCCCGTGATGTTTTTCTCACTCCTACTAGTGAATGTAATGTAACACACACCCATACAATGCGCACCACCCCATGATGTTTTTCTCACTTCTACTAGTGAATGTAATGTAACACACACCCATACAATGCGCACCACCCCGCGATGTTTTTCAGAAACCTATCCTACATTGCCACTACATGTTCCCTGACCTCCCCATGATGACCACCACGCCGTGCTTTTCTCCATCCTACATTTCCACTCACTGCCTATCCTAATTCAGACCCTCCGATTCACACCACCCCGTGATGTTTTTCTCACTCCTACTAGTGAATGTAATGTAACACACACCCATACAATGCGCACCACCCCGTGATGTTTTTCTCACTCCTACTAGTGAATGTAATGTAACACACACCCATACAATGCGCACCACCCCGCGATGTTTTTCAGAAAGCTATCCCACATTGCCACAGCATGTTCCCTGACCTCCCCATGCTGACCACACCGCGGTGCTTTTCTCCATCCTACATTGCCACTCACTGCCTATCCTAATTCAGACGCTCCGATTCACACCACCCCGTGATGTTTTTCTCATTCCTACTAGTGAATGTAATGTAACACACACCCATACAATGCGCACCACCTCGCGATGTTTTTCAGAAACCTATCCTACATTGCCACTGCATGTTCCCTGACCTCCCCATGCTGACCACCCCGCGGTGCTTTTCTCCATCCTACATTGCCACTCACTGCCTATCCTAATTCAGACCCTCCGATTCACACCATCCCGGGATGTTTTTCTCAATCCTACTAGTGAATGTAATGTAACACACACCCATACAATGCTCACCAACCCATGATGTTTTTCTCACTCCTACTAGTGAATGTAATGTAACACACACCCATACAATGCGCACCACCCCGCGATGTTTTTCAGAAACCTATCCTACATTGCCATTGCATGTTCCCTGACCTCCCCATGCTGACCACCCCGCGGTGCTTTTCTCCATCCTACATTGCCACTCACTGCCTATCCTAATTCATACCCTCCGATTCACACCACCCCGTGATTTTTTTCTCACTCCTACTAGTGAATGTAGTGTAACACACACCCATACAATGCACACCACCCCGTGATGTTTTTCTCACTCCTACTAGTGAATGTAATGTAACACACACCCATACAATGCGCACCACCCCGCGATGTTTTTCAGAAACCTATCCTACATTGCCACTGCATGTTCCATGACCTCCCCATGCTGACCACCCCGCGGTGCTTTTCTCCATCCTACATTGCCACTCACTGCCTATCCTAATTCAGACCCTCCGATTCACACCACCCCGTGATGTTTTTCTCATTCCTACCAGTGAATGTAATGTAACACACACCCATACAACGCGCACCACCCCGTGATGTTTTTCTCACTCCGACTAGTGAATGTAATGTAACACACACCCATACAATGCGCACCACCCCGCGATGTTTTTCAGAAACCTATCCTACATTGCCACTGCATGTTCACTGACCTCCAAATGCTGACCACCCCGCGGTGCTTTTCTCCATCCTACATTGCCACTCACTGCCTATCCTAATTCAGACCCTCCGATTCACACCACCTCGTGAGGTTTTTATCACACCTACTAGTGAATGTAACACACACCCATACAATGCGCAACACCCCGTGATGTTTTTCTCACTCCTACTAGTGAATGTAATGTAACACACACCCATACAATGCGCACCACCCCGTGATGTTTTTCAGAAACCTATCATACATTGCCACTGCATGTTCCTTGACCTCCCCATGCTGACCAGCCTGCGGTGCTTTTCTCCATCCTACATTGCAACTCACTGCCTATCCTAATTCAGACCCTCCGATTCACACCACCCCGTGATGTTTTTCTCACTCCTAGTAGTGAATGTAATGTAACACACACCCATACAATGCGCACCACCCCATGATGTTTTTCTCATTCCTACTAGTGAATATAATGTAACACACACCCATACAATGCGCACCACCCCGCGATGTTTTTCAGAAACCTATCCTACATTGCCACTACATGTTCCCTGACCTCCCCATGATGACCACCCCGCCGTGCTTTTCTCCATCCTATATTGCCACTCACTGCCTATCCTAATTAAGACCCTCCGATTCACACCACCCCGTGATGTTTTTCTCACTCCTACGAGTGAATGTAATGTAACACACACCCATACAATGCGCACCACCCCGTGATGTTTTTCTCACTCCTACTAGTGAATGTAATGTAACACACACCCATACAATGCGCACCACCCCGTGATGTTTATCTCACTCCTACTAGTGAATGTAATGTAACACAAACCCATACAATGCGCACCACCCTGTGATGTTTTTCAGAAACCTATCCTACCTTGCCACACCATGTTCCCTGACCTCCCCATGCTGACCACCCCGCGGTGCTTTTCTCCATCCTACATTGCCACTCACTGCCTATCCTAATTCAGACCCTCCGATTCACACCACCCCGTGATGTTTTTCTCATTCCTACCAGTGAATGTAATGTAACACACACCCATACAACGCGCACCACCCCGTCATGTTTTTCTCACTCCGACTAGTGAATGTAATGTAACACACACCCATACAATGCGCACAACCCCGCGATGTTTTTCAGAAACCTATCCTACATTGCCACTGCATGTTCACTGACCTCCAAATGCTGACCACCCCGCGGTGCTTTTCTCCATCCTACATTGCCAGTCACTGCCTATCCTAATTCAGACCCTCCGATTCACACCACCTCGTGAGGTTTTTATCACACCTACTAGTGAATGTAACACACACCCATACAATGCGCAACACCCCGTGATGTTTTTCTCACTCCTACTAGTGAATGTAATGTAACACACACCCATACAATGCGCACCACCCCGTGATGTTTTTCAGAAACCTATCATACATTGCCACTGCATGTTCCTTGACCTCCCCATGCTGACCAGCCTGCGGTGCTTTTCTCCATTTTACATTGCAACTCACTGCCTATCCTAATTCAGACCCTCCGATTCACACCACCCCGTGATGTTTTTCTCACTCCTAGTAGTGAATGTAATGTAACACACACCCATACAATGCGCACCACCCCATGATGTTTTTCTCATTCCTACTAGTGAATATAATGTAACACACACCCATACAATGCGCACCACCCCGCGATGTTTTTCAGAAACCTATCCTACATTGCCACTACATGTTCCCTGACCTCCCCATGATGACCACCCCGCCGTGCTTTTCTCCATCCTACATTGCCACTCACTGCCTATCCTATTTCAGACCCTCCGATTCACACCACCCCGTGATGTTTTTCTCACTCCTACGAGTGAATGTAATGTAACACACACCCATACAATGCGCACCACCCCGTGATGTTTTTCTCACTCCTACTAGTGAATGTAATGTAACACACACCCATACAATGCGCACCACCCCGTGATGTTTATCTCACTCCTACTAGTGAATGTAATGTAACACAAACCCATACAATGCGCACCACCCTGCGATGTTTTTCAGAAACCTATCCTACCTTGCCACAGCATGTTCCCTGACCTCCCCATGCTGACCACCCCGCGGTGCTTTTCTCCATCCTACATTGCCACTCACTGCCTATCCTAATTCAGACCCTCCGATTCACACCACCCCGTGATGTTTTTCTCACTCCTACTAGTGAATGTAATGTAACACACACCCGTACAATGCGCACAACCCCGTGATGTTTTTCTCACTCCTACCAGTGAATGTAATGTAACACACACCCATACAATGCGCACCACCCCGCGATGATTTTCAGAAACCTATCCTACATTGCCACTGCATGTTCCCTAACCTCCCCATGCTGACCACCCGCGGTGCTTTTCTCCATCCTACATTGCCACTCACTGCCTATCCTAATTCAGACCCTCCGATTCACACCACCCCGTGATGTTTTTCTCACTCCTACTAGTGAATGTAATGTAACACACACCCATACAATTAGCACCACCCCGTGATGTTTTTCTCACTCCTACTAGTGAATGTAATGTAACACACACCCATACAATGCGCACCACCCCGTGATGTTTTTCAGAAACCTATCCTACATTGCCACTGCATGTTCCCTGACCTCCCCATGGTGACCACCCCACGGTGCTTTTCTCCATCCTACATTGCCACTCACTGCCTATCCTAATTCAGACCCTCCGATTCACACCACCCCGTGATGTTTTTCTCACTCCTACGAGTGAATGTAATGTAACACACACCCATACAATGCGCACCACCCCGTGATGTTTTTCTCACTCCTACTAGTGAATGTAATGTAACACACACCCATACAATGCGCACCACCCCGCGATGTTTTTCAGAAACCTATCCTACATTGCCACTGCATGTTCCCTGACCTCCCCATGCTGACCACCCCGCGGTGCTTTTCTCCATCCTACATTGCCACTCACTGCCTATCCTAATTCAGACCCTCCGATTCACACCACCCCGTGATGTTTTTCTCATTCCTACCAGTGAATGTAATGTAACACACACCCATACAACGCGCACCACCCCGTCATGTTTTTCTCACTCCGACTAGTGAATGTAATGTAACACACACCCATACAATGCGCACCACCCCGCGATGTTTTTCAGAAACCTATCCTACATTGCGCATGTTCACTGACCTCCAAATGCTGACCACCCCGCGGTGCTTTTCTCCATCCTACATTGCCACTCACTGCCTATCCTAATTCAGACCCTCCGATTCACACCACCTCGTTAGGTTTTTATCACACCTACTAGTGAATGTAACACACACCCATACAATGCGCAACACCCCGCGATGTTTTTCTCACTCCTACTAGTGAATGTAATGTAACACACACCCATACAATGCGCACCACCCCGTGATGTTTTTCAGAAACCTATCATACATTGCCACTGCATGTTCCTTGACCTCCCCATGCTGACCAGCCTGCGGTGCTTTTCTCCATCCTACATTGCAACTCACTGCCTATCCTAATTCAGACCCTCCGATTCACACCACCCCGTGATGTTTTTCTCACTCCTAGTAGTGAATGTAATGTAACACACACCCATACAATGCGCACCACACCATGATGTTTTTCTCATTCCTACTAGTGAATATAATGTAACACACACCCATACAATGCGCACCACCCCGCGATGTTTTTCAGAAACCTATCCTACATTGCCACTACATGTTCCCTGACCTCCCCATGATGACCACCCCGCCATGCTTTTCTCCATCCTACATTGCCACTCACTGCCTATCCTAATTCAGACCCTCCGATTCACACCACCCCGTGATGTTTTTCTCACTCTTACGAGTGAATGTAATGTAACACACACCCATACAATGCGCACCACCCCGTGATGTTTTTCTCACTCCTACTAGTGAATGTAATGTAACACACACCCATACAATGCGCACCACCCCGCGAGGTTTTTCAGAAACCTATCCTACATTGCCATTGCATGTTCCCTGACCTCCCCATGCTGACCAGCCTGCGGTGCTTTTCTCCATCCTACATTGCCACTCACTGCCTATCCTAATTCAGACCCTCCGATTCACACCACCCCGTGATGTTTTTCTCACTCCTACTAGTGAATGTAATGTAACACACACCCATACAATGCGCACCACCCCATGATGTTTTTCTCACTTCTACGAGTGAATGTAATGTAACACACACCCATACAATGCGCACCACCCCGCGATGTTTTTCATAAACCTATCCTACATTGCCACTACATGTTCCCTGACCTCCCCATGATGACCACCCCGCCGTGCTTTTCTCCATCCTACATTTCCACTCACTGCCTATCCTAATTCAGACCCTCCGATTCACACCACCCCGTGATGTTTTTCTCACTCCTACTAGTGAATGTAATGTAACACACACCCATACAATGCGCACCACCCCGTGATGTTTTTCTCACTCCTACTAGTGAATGTAATGTAACACACACCCATACAATGCGCACCACCCCGCGATGTTTTTCACAAACCTATCCTACATTGCCACTGCATGTTCCCTGACCTCCCCATGCTGACCACCCCGCGGTGCTTTTCTCCATCCTACAGTGCCACTCACTGCCTATCCTAATTCAGACCCTCCGATTCACACCACCCCGTGATGTTTTTCTCACTCCTACTAGTGAATGTAATGTAACACACACCCATACAATGCGCACCACCCCGTGATGTTTTTCTCACTCCTACTAGTGAATGTAATGTAACACACACCCATACAATGCGCACCACCCCATGATGTTTTTCTCACTCCTACTAGTGAATGTAATGTAACACACACCCATACAATGCGCACCACCCCGCGATGTTTTTCAGAAACCTATACTACATTGCCATTGCATGTTCCCTGACCTCCCCATGCTGATCAGCCTGCGGTGCTTTTCTCCATCCTACATTGCCACTCACTGCCTATCCTAATTCAGACCCTCCGATTCACACCACCCCGTGATGTTTTTCTCACTCCTACTAGTGAATGTAATGTAACACACACCCATACAATGCGCACCACCCCATGATGTATTTCTCACTTCTACTAGTGAATGTAATGTAACACACACCCATACAATGCGCACCACCCCGCGATGTCTTTCATAAACCTATCCTACATTGCCACTACATGTTCCCTGACCTCCCCATGATGACCACCACGCCGTGCTTTTCTCCATCCTACATTTCCACTCACTGCCTATCCTAATTCAGACCCTCCGATTCACACCACCCCGTGATGTTTTTCTCACTCCTACTAGTGAATGTAATGTAACACACACCCATACAATGCGCACCACCCCGTGATGTTTTTCTCACTCCTACTAGTGAATGTAATGTAACACACACCCATACAATGCGCACCACCCCGCGATGTTTTTCAGAAAGCTATCCCACATTGCCACAGCATGTTCCCTGACCTCCCCATGCTGACCACACCGCGGTGCTTTTCTCCATCCTACATTGCCACTCACTGCCTATCCTAATTCAGACCCTCCGATTCACACCACCCCGTGATGTTTTTCTCATTCCTACTAGTGAATGTAATGTAACACACACCCATACAATGCGCACCACCTCGCGATGTTTTTCAGAAACCTACCCTACATTGCCACTGCATGTTCCCTGACCTCCCGATGCTGACCACCCCGCGGTGCTTTTCTCCATCCTACATTGCCACTCACTGCCTATCCTAATTCAGACCCTCCGATTCACACCATCCCGGGATGTTTTTCTCAATCCTACTAGTGAATGTAATGTAACACACACCCATACAATGCTCACCACCCCGTGATGTTTTTCTCACTCCTACTAGTGAATGTAATGTAACACACACCCATACAATGCGCACCACCCCGCGATGTTTTTCAGAAACCTATCCTACATTGCCACTGCATGTTCCCTGACCTCCCCATGCTGACCACCCCGCGGTGCTTTTCTCCATCCTACATTGAAACTCACTGCCTATCCTAATTCAGACCCTCCGATTCACACCACCCCGTGATTTTTTTCTCACTCCTACTAGTGAATGTAGTGTAACACACACCCATACAATGCACACCACCCCGTGATGTTTTTCTCACTCCTACTAGTGAATGTAATGTAACACACACCCATACAATGCGCACCACCCCGCGATGTTTTTCAGAAACCTATCCTACATTGCCACTGCATGTTCCCTGACCTCCCCATGCTGACCACCCCGCGGTGCTTTTCTCCATCCTACATTGCCACTCACTGCCTATCCTAATTCAGACCCTCCGATTCACACCACCCCGTGATGTTTTTCTCATTCCTACCAGTGAATGTAATGTAACACACACCCATACAACGCGCACCACCCCGTCATGTTTTTCTCACTCCGACTAGTGAATGTAATGTAACACACACCCATACAATGCGCACCACCCCGCGATGTTTTTCAGAAACCTATCCTACATTGCCACTGCATGTTCCCTGACCTCCCCATGCTGACCACCCCGCGGTGCTTTTCTCCATCCTACATTGCCACTCACTGCCTATCCTAATTCAGACCCTCCGATTCAAACCACCTCGTGAGGTTTTTATCACACCTACTAGTGAATGTAATGTAACACACACCCATACAATGCGCAACACCCCGTGATGTTTTTCTCACTCCTACTAGTGAATGTAATGTAACACACAACCATACAATGCGCACCACCCCGTGATGTTTTTCAGAAACCTATCATACATTGCCACTGCATGTTCCTTGACCTCCCCATGCTGACCAGCCTGCGGTGCTTTTCTCCATCCTACATTGCCACTCACTGCCTATCCTAATTCAGACCCTCCGATTCACACCACCCCGTGATGTTTTTCTCACTCCTAGTAGTGAATGTAATGTAACACACACCCATACAATGCGCACCACCCCATGATGTTTTTCTCATTCCTACTAGTGAATATAATGTAACACACACCCATACAATGCGCACCACCCCGCGATGTTTTTCAGAAACCTATCCTACATTGCCACTACATGTTCCCTGACCTCCCCATGATGACCACCCCGCCGTGCTTTTCTCCATCCTACATTGCCACTCACTGCCTATCCTAATTCAGACCCTCCGATTCACACCACCCCGTGATGTTTTTCTCACTCCTACTAGTGAATGTAATGTAACACACACCCATACAATGCGCACCACCCCGTGATGTTTTTCTCACTCCTACTAGTGAATGTAATGTAACACACACCCATACAATGCGCACCACCCCGCGATGTTTTTCAGAAACCTATCCTACATTGCCACTGCATGTTCCCTGACCTCCCCATGCTGACCACCCCGCGGTGCTTTTCTCCATCCTACATGGCCACTCACTGCCTATCCTAATTCAGACACTCCGATTCACACCACCCCGTGATGTTTTTCTCACTCCTACTAGTGAACGTAATGTAACACACACCCATACAATGTCCACCACCCCGTGATGTTTTTCTCACTCCTTCTAGTGAATGTAATGTAACACACACCCATACAATGCGCACAACCCTGCGATATTTTTCAGAAACCTATCCTACATTGCCACTGCATGTTCCCTAACCTCCCCATGCTGACCACCCCGCGGTGCTTTTCTCCATCCTACATTGCCACTCACTGCCTATCCTAATTCAGACCCTCCGATTCACACCACCCCGTGATGTTTTTCTCACTCCTACTAGTGAATGTAACACACACCCATACAACGCGCCCCACCCCGTGATGTTTTTCTCACTCCTACTAGTGAATGTAATGTAACACACACCCATACAATGCGCACCACCCCGTGATGTTTTTCTCACTCCTACTAGTGAATGTAATGTAACACACACCCATACAATGCGAACCACCCCGCGATGTTTTTCAGAAACCTATCCTACATTGCCACTACATGTTACCTGACCTCCCCATGATGACCACCCCGCCGTGCTTTTCTCCATCCTACATTGCCACTCACTGCCTATCCTAATTCAGACCCTCCGATTCACACCACCCCGTGATGTTTTTCTCACTCCTACTAGTGAACGTAATGTAACACACACCCATACAATGCGCACCACCCCGTGATGTTTTTCTCACTCCTTCTAGTGAATGTAATGTAACACACACCCATACAATGCGCACCACCCTGCGATATTTTTCAGAAACCTATCCTACATTGCCACTGCATGTTCCCTGACCTCCCCATGCTGACCACCCCGCGGTGCTTTTCTCCATCCTACATTGCCACTCACTGCCTATCCTAATTCAGACCCTCCGATTCACACCACCCCGTGATGTTTTTCTCACTCCTACTAGTGAATGTAACACACACCCATACAACGCGCACCACCCCGTGATGTTTTTCTCACTCCTACTAGTGAATGTAATGTAACACACACCCATACAATGCACACCACCCCGTGATGTTTTTCTCACTCCTACTAGTGAATGTAGTGTAACACACACCCATACAATGCGCACCACCCTGCGATGTTTTTCAGAAACCTATCCTACCTTTCCACTGCTTGTTCCCTGACCTCCCCATGCTGACCACCCCGCGGTGCTTTTCTCCATCCTACATTGCCACTCACTGCCTATCCTATCTCAGACCCTCCGATTCACACCACCCCGTGATGTTTTTCTCACTCCTACTAGTGAATGTAATGTAACACACACCCGTACATTGCGCACCACCCCGTGATGTTTTTCTCACTCCTACTAGTGAATGTAATGTAACACACACCCATACAATGCGCACCACCCCGCGATGATTTTCAGAAACCTATCCTACATTGCCACTGCATGTTCCCTGACCTCCCCATGCTGACCACCCGCGGTGCTTTTCTCCATTATACATTGCCACTCACTGCCTATCCTAATTCAGACCCTCCGATTCACACCACCCCGTGATGTTTTTCTCACTCCTACTAGTGAATGTAATGTAACACACACCCATACAATGCGCACCACCCCGTGATGTTTTTCTCACTACTACTAGTGAATGTAATGTAACACACACCCATACAATGCGCACCACCCCGCCATGTTTTTCAGAAACCTATCCTACATTGCCACTGCATGTTCCCTGACCTCCCCATGCGGACCACCCCGCGGTGCTTTTCTCCATCCTACATTGCCACTCACTGCCTATCCTAATTCAGACCCTCCGATTCACACCACCCCGTGATGTTTTTCTCACTCCTACTAGTGAATGTAATGTAACACACACCCGTACAATGCGCACCACCCTGTGATGTTTTTCTCACTCCTACTAGTGAATGTAATGTAACACACACCCATAAAATGCGCACCACCCCGCGATGTTTTTCAGAAACCTATCCTACATTGCCACTGCATGTTCCCTGACCTCCCCATGCTGACAACCCAGCGTTGCTTTTCTCCATCCTACATTGCCACTCACTGCCTATCCTAATTCAGACCCTCCGATTCACACCACCCCGTGATGTTTTTCTCACTCCTATTAGTGAATGTAATGTAACATACGCTCATACAATGCGCACCACCCCGTGATGTTTTTCTCACTCCTACTAGTGAATGTAATGTAACACACACCCATACAATGCGCACCACCCCGCGATGTTTTTCTCACTCCTACTAGTGAATGTAATGTAACACACACCCATACAATGCGCACCACCCCGCGATGTTTTTCAGAAACCTATCCTACATTGCCACTGCATGTTCCCTGACCTCCCCATGCTGACCACCCCGCGGTGCTTTTCTCCATCCTACATTGCCACTCACTGCCTATCCTAATTCAGACCCTCCGATTCACACCACCCCGTGATGTTTTTCTCACTCCTACTAGTGAATGTAATGTAACACACACCCATACAACGCGCACCACCCCGTGATGTTTTTCTCACTCCTACTAGTGAATGTAATGTAACACACACCCATACAATGCGCTCCACCCCGTGGTTTTTCTCACTCCTACTAGTGAATGTAATGTAACACACACCCATACAATGCGCACCACCCCGCGATGTTTTTCAGAAACCTATCCTACATTGCCACTGCATGTTCCCTGACCTCCCCATGCTGACCACCCCGCGGTGCTTTTCTCCATCCTACATTGCCACTCACTGCCTATCCTAATTCAGACACTCCGATTCACACCACCCCGTGATGTTTTCTCACTCCTACTAGTGAATGTAATGTAACACACACCCATACAATGCGCACCACCCCGTGATGTTTTTTCTCACTCCTACTAGTAAATGTAATGTAACACACACCCATCAATGCGCACCTCCCCGCGATGTTTTTCAGAAACCTATCCTACATTGCCACTACATGTTCCCTGACCTCCCCATGCTGACCAGCCTGCGGTGCTTTTCTCCATCCTACATTGCCACTCACTGCCTATCCTAATTCAGACCCTCCGATTCACACCACCCCATGATGTTTTTCTCACTCCTACTAGTGAATGTAATGTAACACACACCCATACAATGCGCACCACCCCGTGATGTTTTTCTCACTCCTACTAGTGAATGTAATGTAACACACACCCATACAATGCGCACCACCCTGCGATGTTTTTCAGAAACCTATCCTACATTGCCACTGCATGTTCCCTGACCTCCCACGCTGACCACCCCGCGGTGCTTTTCTCCATCCTACATTGCCACTCACTGCCTATCCTAATTCAGACCCTCCGATTCACACCACCCCGTGATGTTTTTCTCACTCCTACTAGTGAATGTAATGTACACACACACCCGTACAATGCGCACCACCCTGTGATGTTTTTCTCACTCCTACTAGTGAATGTAATGTAACACACACCCATAAAATGCGCACCACCCCGCGATGTTTTTCAGAAACCTATCCTACATTGCCACTGCATGTTCCCTGACCTCCCCATGCTGACAACCCAGCGTTGCTTTTCTCCATCCTACATTGCCACTCACTGCCTATCCTAATTCAGACCCTCCGATTCACACCACCCCGTGATGTTTTTCTCACTCCTATTAGTGAATGTAATGTAACATACGCTCATACAATGCGCACCACCCCGTGATGTTTTTCTCACTCCTACTAGTGAATGTAATGTAACACACACCCATACAATGCGCACCACCCCGCGATGTTTTTCTCACTCCTACTAGTGAATGTAATGTAACACACACCCATACAATGCGCACCACCCCGCGATGTTTTTCAGAAACCTATCCTACATTGCCACTGCATGTTCCCTGACCTCCCCATGCTGACCACCCCGCGGTGCTTTTCTCCATCCTACATTGCCACTCACTGCCTATCCTAATTCAGACCCTCCGATTCACACCACCCCGTGATGTTTTTCTCACTCCTACTAGTGAATGTAATGTAACACACACCCATACAACGCGCACCACCCCGTGATGTTTTTCTCACTCCTACTAGTGAATGTAATGTAACACACACCCATACAATGCGCTCCACCCCGTGATGTTTTTCTCACTCCTACTAGTGAATGTAATGTAACACACACCCATACAATGCGCACCACCCCGCGATGTTTTTCAGAAACCTATCCTACATTGCCACTGCATGTTCCCTGACCTCCCCATGCTGACCACCCCGCGGTGCTTTTCTCCATCCTACATTGCCACTCACTGCCTATCCTAATTCAGACACTCCGATTCACACCACCCCGTGATGTTTTTCTCACTCCTACTAGTGAATGTAATGTAACACACACCCATACAATGCGCACCACCCCGTGATGTTTTTCTCACTCCTACTAGTAAATGTAATGTAACACACACCCATCAATGCGCACCTCCCCGCGATGTTTTTCAGAAACGTATCCTACATTGCCACTACATGTTCCCTGACCTCCCCATGCTGACCAGCCTGCGGTGCTTTTCTCCATCCTACATTGCCACTCACTGCCTATCCTAATTCAGACCCTCCGATTCACACCACCCCATGATGTTTTTCTCACTCCTACTAGTGAATGTAATGTAACACACACCCATACAATGCGCACCACCCCGTGATGTTTTTCTCACTCCTACTAGTGAATGTAATGTAACACACACCCATACAATGCGCACCACCCTGCGATGTTTTTCAGAAACCTATCCTACATTGCCACTGCATGTTCCCTGACCTCCCCACGCTGACCACCCCGCGGTGCTTTTCTCCATCTTACATTGCCACTCACTGCCTATCCTAATTCAGACCCTCCGATTCACACCACCCCGTGATGTTTTTCTCACTCCTATTAGTGAATGTAATGTAACACACACCCATACAATGCCCCCCACCCAGTGATGTTTTTCTCACTCCTACTAGTGAATGTAATGTAACACACACCCATACAATGCGCACCACCCCGCGATGTTTTTCAGAAACCTATCCTACATTGCCACTGCATGTTCCCTGACCTCCCCATGCTGACCACCCCGCGGTGCTTTTCTCCATCCTACATTGCCACTCACTGCCTATCCTAATTCAGACACTCCGATTCACACCACCCCGTGATGTTTTTCTCACTCCTACTAGTGAATGTAATGTAACACACACCCATACAATGCGCACCACCCCGTGCTGTTTTTCTCACTCCTACTAGTAAATGTAATGTAACACACACCCATCAATGCGCACCTCCCCGCGATGTTTTTCAGAAACCTATCCTACATTGCCACTACATGTTCCCTGACCTCCTCATGCTGACCAGCCTGCGGTGCTTTTCTCCATCCTACATTGCCACTCACTGCCTATCCTAATTCAGACCCTCCGATTCACACCACCCCGTGATGTTTTTCTCACTCCTACTAGTGAATGTAATGTAACACACACCCATACAATGCGCACCAAACCGTGATGTTTTTCTCACTCCTACTAGTGAATGTAATGTAACACACACCCATACGATGCGCACCACCCCGCCATGTTTTTCAGAAACCTATCCTACATTGCCACTGCATGTTCCCTGACCTCCCCATGCTGACCACCCCGCGGTGCTTTTCTCCATCCTACATGCCACTCACTGCCTATCCTAATTCAGACCCTCCGATTCACACCACCCCGTGATGCTTTTCTCACTCCTACTAGTGAACGTAATGTAACACACACCCGTACAATGCGCACCACCCCGTGATGTTTTTCTCACTCCTACTAGTGAATGTAATGTAACACACACCCATACAATGCGCACCACCCCGCGATGATTTTCAGAAACCTATCCTACATTGCCACTTCATGTTCCCTGACCTCCCCATGCTGACCACCCGCGGTGCTTTTCTCCATCCTACATTGCCACTCACTGCCTATCCAAATTCAGACCCTCCGATTCACACCACCCCGTGATGTTTTTCTCACTCCTACTAGTGAATGTAATGTAACACACACCCATACAATGCGCACCACCCCGTGATATTTTTCTCACTCCTACTAGTGAATGTAATGTAACACACACCCATCAAATGCGCACCACCCCGTGATGTTTTTCTCACTCCTACTAATGAATGTAATGTAACACACACCCATACAATGCGCACCACCCCGCGATGTTTTTCAGAAACCTATCCTACATTGCCACTGCATGTTCCCTGACCTCCACATGCTGACCACCCCGCGGTGCTTTTCTCCATCCTACATTGCCACTCACTGCCTATCCTAATTCAGACCCTCCGATTCACACCACCCCGTGATGTTTTTCTCACTCCTACTAGTGAATGTATAGTAACACACACCCATACAATGCGCACCACCCCGTGATGTTTTTCAGAAACCTATCCTACATTGCCACTGCATGTTCCCTGACCTCCCCATGCTGACCACCCCGCGGTGCTTTTCTCCATCCTACATTGCCACTCACTGCCTATCCTAATTCAGACCCTCCGATTCACACCACCCCGTGATGTTTTTCTCACTCCTACTAGTGAACGTAATGTAACACACACCCATACAATGTGCACCACCCCGTGATGTTTTTCTCACTCCTTCTAGTGAATGTAATGTAACACACAACCATACAATGCGCACCACCCCGCGATGATTTTCAGAAACCTATCCTACATTGCCACTGCATGTTCCCTGACCTCCCCATGCTGACCACCCGCGGTGCTTTTCTCCATCCTACATTGCCACTCACTGCCTATCCTAATTCAGACCCTCCGATTCACACCACCCCGTGATGTTTTTCTCACTCCTACTACTGAATGTAATGTAACACACACCCATACAATGCGCACAACCCCGTGATGTTTTTCTCACTCCTACTAGTGAATGTAATGTAACACACACCCATACAATGCGCACCACCCCGTGATGTTTTTCTCACTCCTACTAGTGAATGTAATGTAACACACACCCATACAATGCGCACCACCCCACGATGTTTTTCAGAAACCTATGCTACATTGCCACTGCATGTTCCCTGACCTCCCCATGCTGACCACCCCGCGGTGCTTTTCTTCATCCTACATTGCCACTCACTGCCTATCCTAATTCAGACCCTCCGATTCACACCACCCCGTGATGTTTTTCTCACTCCTACTAGTGAATGTAATGTAACACACACCCATACAATGCGCACCACCCCGTGATGTTTTTCTCACTCCTACTAGTGAATGTAATGTAACACACACCCATACAATGCGCACCACCCCGTGATGTTTTTCTCACTCCTACTAGTGAATGTAATGTAACACACACCCATACAATGCGCACCACCCTGCGATGTTTTTCAGAAACCTATCCTACATTGCCACTGCATGTTCCCTGACCTCCCCATGCTGACCACCCCGCGGTGCTTTTCTCCATCCTACATTGCCACTCACTGCCTATCCTAATTCAGACCCTCCGATTCACACCACCCCGTGATGTTTTTCTCACTCCTACTAGTGAATGTAATGTAACACACACCCGTACAATGCGCACCACCCCGTGATGTTTTTCTCACTCCTACTAGTGAATGTAATGTAACACACACCCATACAATGCGCACCACCCCGCGATGATTTTCAGAAACTTATCCTACATTGCCAATGCATGTTCCCTGACCTCCCCATGCTGACCACCCGCGGTGCTTTTCTCCATCCTACATTGCCACTCACTGCCTATCCTAATTCAGACCCTCCGATTCACACCACCCCGTGATGTTTTTCTCACTCCTACTAGTGAATGTAATGTAACACACAGCCATACAATGCGCACCACCCCACGATGTTTTTCTCACTCCTACTAGTGAATGTAATGTAACACACACCCATACAATGCGCACCACCCCGCGATGTTTTTCAGAAACCTATCCTACATTGCCACTGCATGTTCCCTGACCTCCCCATGCTGACCACCCCGCGGTGCTTTTCTCCATCCTACATTGCCACTCACTGCCTATCCTAATTCAGACCCTCCGATTCACACCACCCCGTGATGTTTTTCTCACTCCTATTAGTGAATGTAATGTAACATACGCTCATACAATGCGTACCACCCCGTGATGTTTTTCTCACTCCTACTAGTGAATGTAATGTAACACACACCCATACAATGCGCCCCACCCCGCGATGTTTTTCTCACTCCTACTAGTGAATGTAATGTAACACACACCCATACAATGCGCACCACCCCGCGATGTTTTTCAGAAACCTATCCTACATTGCCACTGCATGTTCCCTGACCTCCCCATGCTGACCACCCCGCGGTGCTTTTCTCCATCCTACATTGCCACTCACTGCCTATCCTAATTCAGACCCTCCGATTCACACCACCCCGTGATGTTTTTCTCACTCCTACTAGTGAATGTAATGTAACACACACCCATACAACGCGCACCACACCGTGATGTTTTTCTCACTCCTACTAGTGAATGTAATGTAACACACACCCATACAATGCGCACCACCCCGTGATGTTTTTCTCACTCCTACTAGTGAATGTAATGTAACACACACCCATACGATGCGGACCACCCCGCGATGTTTTTCAGAAACCTATCCTACATTGCCACTGCATGTTCCCTGACCTCCCCATGCTGACCACCCCGCGGTGCTTTTCTCCATCCTACATTGCCACTCACTGCCTATCCTAATTCAGACCGTCCGATTCACACCACCCCGTGATGTTTTTCTCACTCCTACTAGTGAATGTAATGTAACACACACCCGTACAATGCGCACCACCCCGTGATGTTTTTCTCACTCCTACTAGTGAATGTAATGTAACACACACCCATACAATGCGCACCACCCTGCGATGTTTTTCAGAAACCTATCCTACATTGCCACTGCATGTTCCCTGACCTCCCCACGCTGACCACCCCGCGGTGCTTTTCTCCATCCTACATTGCCACTCACTGCCTATCCTAATTCAGACCCTCCGATTCACACCACCCCGTGATGTTTTTCACACTCCTAATAGTGAATATAATGTAACACACACCCATACAATGCCCCCCACGCAGTGATGTTTTTCTCACTCCTACTAGTGAATGTAATGTAACACACACCCATACAATGCGCACCACCCCGCGATGTTTTTCAGAAACCTATCCTACATTGCCACTGCATGTTCCCTGACCTCCCCATGCTGACCAGCCTGCGGTGCTTTTCTCCATCCTACATTGCCACTCACTGCCTATCCTAATTCAGACCATCCGATTCACACGACCCCGTGATGTTTTTCTCACTCCTACTAGTGAATGTAATGTAACACACACCCATACAATGCGCACCACCCCGTGATGTTTTTCTCACTCCTACTAGTGAATGTAATGTAACACACACCCATACGATGCGCACCACACCTCCATGTTTTTCAGAAACCTATCCTACATTGCCACTGCATGTTCCCTCACCTCCCCATGCTGACCACCCCGCGGTGCTTTTCTCCATCCTACATTGCCACTCACTGCCTATCCTAATTCAGACCCTCCGATTCACACCACCCCGTGATGTTTTTCTCACTCCTATTATTGAATGTAATATAACATACGCGCATACAATGCGCACCACCCCGTGATGTTTTTCTCACTCCTACTAGTGAATGTAATGTAACACACACCCATACAATGCGCACCACCCCGCGATGTTTTTCAGAAACCTATCCTACATTGCCACTGCATGTTCCCTGACCTCCCCATGCTGACCACCCCGCGGTGCTTTTCTCCATCCTACATTGCCACTCACTGCCTATCCTAATTCAGACCCTCCGATTTACACCACCCCGTGATGTTTTTCTCACTCCTACTAGTGAACGTAATGTAACACACACCCATACAATGTGCACCACCCCGTGATGTTTTTCTCACTCCTTCTAGTGAATGTAATGTAACACACACCCATACAATGCGCACCACCCCGCGATATTTTTCAGAAACCTATCCTACATTGCCACTGCATGTTCCCTGACCTCCCCATGCTGACCACCCTGCGGTGCTTTTCTCCATCCTACATTGCCACTCACTGCCTATCCTAATTCAGACCCTCCGATTCACACCACCCCGTGATGTTTTTCTCACTCCTACTAGTGAATGTAACACACACCCATACAACGCGCACCACCCCGTGATGTTTTTCTCACTCCTACTAGTGAATGTAATGTAACACCCACCCATACAATGCGCACCACCCCGTGATGTTTTTCTCACTCCTACTAGTGAATGTAATGTAACACACACCCATACAATGCGCACCACCCTGCGATGTTTTTCAGAAACCTATCCTACCTTGCCACTGCATGTTCCCTGACCTCCCCATGCTGACCACCCCGAGGTGCTTTTCTCCATCCTACATTACCACTCACTGCCTATCCTAATTCAGACCCTCCGATTCACACCACCCCGTGATGTTTTTCTCACTCCTACTAGTGAATGTAATGTAACACACACCCGTACAATGCGCACCACCCCGTGATGTTTTTCTCACTCCTACTAGTGAATGTAATGTAACACACACCCATACAATGCGCACCACCCCGCGATGATTTTCAGAAACCTATCCTACATTGCCACTGCATGTTCCCTGACCTCCCCATGCTGACCACCCGCGGTGCTTTTCTCCATCCTACATTGCCACTCACTGCCTATCCTAATTCAGACCCTCCGATTCACACCACCCCGTGATGTTTTTCTCACTCCTACTACTGAATGTAATGTAACACACACCTATACAATGCGCACCACCCCGTGATGTTTTTCTCACTCCTACTAGTGAATGTAATGTAACACACACACATACAATGCGCACCACCCCGTGGTGTTTTTCTCACTCCTACTAGTGAATGTAATGTAACACACACCCATCCAATGCGCACCACCCCGTGGTGTTTTTCTCACTCCTACTAGTGAATGTAATGTAACACACACCCATACAATGCGCACCACCCCGCGATGTTTTTCAGAAACCTATCCTACATTGCCACTGCATGTTCACTGACCTCCCCATGCTGACCACCCCGCGGTGCTTTTCTCCATCCTACAATTGCACTCACTGCCTATCCTAATTCAGACCCTCCGATTCACACCACCCCGTGATGTTTTTCTCACTCCTATTAGTGAATGTAATGTAACATACGCTCATACAATGCGCACCACCCCGTGATGTTTTTCTCACTCCTACTAGTGAATGTAATGTAACACACACCCATACAATGCGCACCACCCCGCGATGTTTTTCAGAAACCT
Organism: Cavia porcellus; assembly: GCF_034190915.1. Lineage (NCBI taxonomy): Eukaryota > Metazoa > Chordata > Mammalia > Rodentia > Caviidae > Cavia > Cavia porcellus. The sequence continues at coordinate 642,044 of NW_026947599.1, read as the reverse complement.
ATCCTACATTGCCAATGCATGTTCCCTGACCTCCCCATGCTGACCACCCCGCGGTGCTTTTCTCCATCCTACATTGCCAATCACTGCCTATCCTAATTCAGACCCTCCGATTCACACCACCCCGTGATGTTTTTCTCACTCCTACTAGTGAATGTAATGTAACACACACCCATACAACGCGCACCACCCCGTGATGTTTTTCTCACTCCTACTAGTGAATGTAATGTAACACACACCCATACAATGCGCACCACCCCGTGATGTTTTTCTCACTCCTACTAGTGAATGTAATGTAACACACACCCATACAATGCGCACCACCTCGCGATGTTTTTCAGAAACCTATCCTACATTGCCACTGCATGTTCCCTGACCTCCCATTGCTGACCACCCCGCGGTGCTTTTCTCCATCCTACATTGCCACTCACTGCCTATCCTAATTCAGACCCTCCGATTCACACCACCCCGTGATGTTTTTCTCACTCCTACTAGTGAATGTAATGTAACACACACCCATACAATGCGCACCACCCCGTGATGTTTTTCTCACTCCTACTAGTGAATGTAATGTAACACACACCCATCAATGCGCACCTCCCCGCGATGTTTTTCAGAAACCTATCCTACATTGCCACTACATGTTCCCTGACCTCCCCATGCTGACCAGCCTACGGTGCTTTTCTCCATCCTACATTGCCACTCACTGCCTAACCTAATTCAGACCCTCCGATTCACACCACCCCGTGATGTTTTTCTCACTCCTACTAGTGAATGTAATGTAACACACACCCATACAATGCGCACCACCCCGTGATGTTTTTCTCACTCCTACTAGTGAATGTAATGTAACACACACCCATACGATGCGCACCACCCCGCCATGTTTTTCAGAAACCTATCCTACATTGCCACTGCATGTTCCCTGACCTCCCCATGCTGACCACCCCGCGGTGCTTTTCTCCATCCTACATTGCCACTCACTGCCTATCCTAATTCAGACCCTCCGATTCACACCACCCCGTGATGTTTTTCTCACTCCTACTAGTGAATGTAACACACACCCATACAACGCGCACCACCCCGTGATGTTTTTCTCACTCCTACTAGTGAATGTAATGTAACACCCACCCATACAATGCGCACCACCCCGTGATGTTTTTCTCACTCCTACTAGTGAATGTAATGTAACACACACCCATACAATGCGCACCACCCTGCGATGTTTTTCAGAAACCTATCCTACCTTGCCACTGCATGTTCCCTGACCTCCCCATGCTGACCACCCCGCGGTGCTTTTCTCCATCCTACATTACCACTCACTGCCTATCCTAATTCAGACCCTCCGATTCACACCACCCCGTGATGTTTTTCTCACTCCTACTAGTGAATGTAATGTAACACACACCCGTACAATGCGCACCACCCCGTGATGTTTTTCTCACTCCTACTAGTGAATGTAATGTAACACACACCCATATTATGCGCACCACCCCGCGATGATTTTCAGAAACCTATCCTACATTGCCACTGCATGTTCCCTGACCTCCCCATGCTGACCACCCGCGGTGCTTTTCTCCATCCTACATTGCCACTCACTGCCTATCCTAATTCAGACCCTCCGATTCACACCACCCCGTGATGTTTTTCTCACTCCTACTACTGAATGTAATGTAACACACACCTATACAATGCGCACCACCCCGTGATGTTTTTCTCACTCCTACTAGTGAATGTAATGTAACACACACACATACAATGCGCACCACCCCGTGGTGTTTTTCTCACTCCTACTAGTGAATGTAATGTAACACACACCCATCCAATGCGCACCACCCCGTGGTGTTTTTCTCACTCCTACTAGTGAATGTAATGTAACACACACCCATACAATGCGCACCACCCCGCGATGTTTTTCAGAAACCTATCCTACCTTGCCACTGCATGTTCCCTGACCTCCCCATGCTGACCACCCCGAGGTGCTTTTCTCCATCCTACATTACCACTCACTGCCTATCCTAATTCAGACCCTCCGATTCACACCACCCCGTGATGTTTTTCTCACTCCTACTAGTGAATGTAATGTAACACACACCCGTACAATGCGCACCACCCCGTGATGTTTTTCTCACTCCTACTAGTGAATGTAATGTAACACACACCCATACAATGCGCACCACCCCGCGATGATTTTCAGAAACCTATCCTACATTGCCACTGCATGTTCCCTGACCTCCCCATGCTGACCACCCGCGGTGCTTTTCTCCATCCTACATTGCCACTCACTGCCTATCCTAATTCAGACCCTCCGATTCACACCACCCCGTGATGTTTTTCTCACTCCTACTACTGAATGTAATGTAACACACACCTATACAATGCGCACCACCCCGTGATGTTTTTCTCACTCCTACTAGTGAATGTAATGTAACACACACACATACAATGCGCACCACCCCGTGGTGTTTTTCTCACTCCTACTAGTGAATGTAATGTAACACACACCCATCCAATGCGCACCACCCCGTGGTGTTTTTCTCACTCCTACTAGTGAATGTAATGTAACACACACCCATACAATGCGCACCACCCCGCGATGTTTTTCAGAAACCTATCCTACATTGCCACTGCATGTTCACTGACCTCCCCATGCTGACCACCCCGCGGTGCTTTTCTCCATCCTACAATTGCACTCACTGCCTATCCTAATTCAGACCCTCCGATTCACACCACCCCGTGATGTTTTTCTCACTCCTATTAGTGAATGTAATGTAACATACGCTCATACAATGCGCACCACCCCGTGATGTTTTTCTCACTCCTACTAGTGAATGTAATGTAACACACACCCATACAATGCGCACCACCCCGCGATGTTTTTCAGAAACCTATCCTACATTGCCAATGCATGTTCCCTGACCTCCCCATGCTGACCACCCCGCGGTGCTTTTCTCCATCCTACATTGCCACTCACTGCCTATCCTAATTCAGACCCTCCGATTCACACCACCCCGTGATGTTTTTCTCACTCCTACTAGTGAATGTAATGTAACACACACCCATACAACGCGCACCACCCCGTGATGTTTTTCTCACTCCTACTAGTGAATGTAATGTAACACACACCCATACAATGCGCACCACCCCGTGATGTTTTTCTCACTCCTACTAGTGAATGTAATGTAACACACACCCATACAATGCGCACCACCTCGCGATGTTTTTCAGAAACCTATCCTACATTGCCACTGCATGTTCCCTGACCTCCCATTGCTGACCACCCCGCGGTGCTTTTCTCCATCCTACATTGCCACTCACTGCCTATCCTAATTCAGACCCTCCGATTCACACCACCCCGTGATGTTTTTCTCACTCCTACTAGTGAATGTAATGTAACACACACCCATACAATGCGCACCACCCCGTGATGTTTTTCTCACTCCTACTAGTGAATGTAATGTAACACACACCCATCAATGCGCACCTCCCCGCGATGTTTTTCAGAAACCTATCCTACATTGCCACTACATGTTCCCTGACCTCCCCATGCTGACCAGCCTACGGTGCTTTTCTCCATCCTACATTGCCACTCACTGCCTAACCTAATTCAGACCCTCCGATTCACACCACCCCGTGATGTTTTTCTCACTCCTACTAGTGAATGTAATGTAACACACACCCATACAATGCGCACCACCCCGTGATGTTTTTCTCACTCCTACTAGTGAATGTAATGTAACACACACCCATACGATGCGCACCACCCCGCCATGTTTTTCAGAAACCTATCCTACATTGCCACTGCATGTTCCCTGACCTCCCCATGCTGACCACCCCGCGGTGCTTTTCTCCATCCTACATTGCCACTCACTGCCTATCCTAATTCAGACCCTCCGATTCACACCACCCCGTGATGTTTTTCTCACTCCTACTAGTGAATGTAACACACACCCATACAACGCGCACCACCCCGTGATGTTTTTCTCACTCCTACTAGTGAATGTAATGTAACACCCACCCATACAATGCGCACCACCCCGTGATGTTTTTCTCACTCCTACTAGTGAATGTAATGTAACACACACCCATACAATGCGCACCACCCTGCGATGTTTTTCAGAAACCTATCCTACCTTGCCACTGCATGTTCCCTGACCTCCCCATGCTGACCACCCCGCGGTGCTTTTCTCCATCCTACATTACCACTCACTGCCTATCCTAATTCAGACCCTCCGATTCACACCACCCCGTGATGTTTTTCTCACTCCTACTAGTGAATGTAATGTAACACACACCCGTACAATGCGCACCACCCCGTGATGTTTTTCTCACTCCTACTAGTGAATGTAATGTAACACACACCCATACAATGCGCACCACCCCGCGATGATTTTCAGAAACCTATCCTACATTGCCACTGCATGTTCCCTGACCTCCCCATGCTGACCACCCGCGGTGCTTTTCTCCATCCTACATTGCCACTCACTGCCTATCCTAATTCAGACCCTCCGATTCACACCACCCCGTGATGTTTTTCTCACTCCTACTACTGAATGTAATGTAACACACACCTATACAATGCGCACCACCCCGTGATGTTTTTCTCACTCCTACTAGTGAATGTAATGTAACACACACACATACAATGCGCACCACCCCGTGGTGTTTTTCTCACTCCTACTAGTGAATGTAATGTAACACACACCCATCCAATGCGCACCACCCCGTGGTGTTTTTCTCACTCCTACTAGTGAATGTAATGTAACACACACCCATACAATGCGCACCACCCCGCGATGTTTTTCAGAAACCTATCCTACATTGCCACTGCATGTTCACTGACCTCCCCATGCTGACCACCCCGCGGTGCTTTTCTCCATCCTACAATTGCACTCACTGCCTATCCTAATTCAGACCCTCCGATTCACACCACCCCGTGATGTTTTTCTCACTCCTATTAGTGAATGTAATGTAACATACGCTCATACAATGCGCACCACCCCGTGATGTTTTTCTCACTCCTACTAGTGAATGTAATGTAACACACACCCATACAATGCGCACCACCCCGCGATGTTTTTCAGAAACCTATCCTACATTGCCAATGCATGTTCCCTGACCTCCCCATGCTGACCACCCCGCGGTGCTTTTCTCCATCCTACATTGCCACTCACTGCCTATCCTAATTCAGACCCTCCGATTCACACCACCCCGTGATGTTTTTCTCACTCCTACTAGTGAATGTAATGTAACACACACCCATACAACGCGCACCACCCCGTGATGTATTTCTCACTCCTACTAGTGAATGTAATGTAACACACACCCATACAATGCGCACCACCCCGTGATGTTTTTCTCACTCCTACTAGTGAATGTAATGTAACACACACCCATACAATGCGCACCACCTCGCGATGTTTTTCAGAAACCTATCCTACATTGCCACTGCATGTTCCCTGACCTCCCATTGCTGACCACCCCGCGGTGCTTTTCTCCATCCTACATTGCCACTCACTGCCTATCCTAATTCAGACCCTCCGATTCACACCACCCCGTGATGTTTTTCTCACTCCTACTAGTGAATGTAATGTAACACACACCCATACAATGCGCACCACCCCGTGATGTTTTTCTCACTCCTACTAGTGAATGTAATGTAACACACACCCATCAATGCGCACCTCCCCGCGATGTTTTTCAGAAACCTATCCTACATTGCCACTACATGTTCCCTGACCTCCCCATGCTGACCAGCCTACGGTGCTTTTCTCCATCCTACATTGCCACTCACTGCCTAACCTAATTCAGACCCTCCGATTCACACCACCCCGTGATGTTTTTCTCACTCCTACTAGTGAATGTAATGTAACACACACCCATACAATGCGCACCACCCCGTGATGTTTTTCTCACTCCTACTAGTGAATGTAATGTAACACACACCCATACGATGCGCACCACCCCGCCATGTTTTTCAGAAACCTATCCTACATTGCCACTGCATGTTCCCTGACCTCCCCATGCTGACCACCCCGCGGTGCTTTTCTCCATCCTACATTGCCACTCACTGCCTATCCTAATTCAGACCCTCCGATTCACACCACCCGGTGATGTTTTTCTCACTCCTACTAGTGAATGTAATGTAACACACACCCATACAATGCGCACCACCCCGTGATGTTTTTCTCACTCCTACTAGTGAATGTAATGTAACACACACCCATCAATGCGCACCTCCCCGCGATGTTTTTCAGAAACCTATCCTACATTGCCACTGCATGTTCCCTGACCTCCCCATGCTGACCACCCCGCGGTGCTTTTCTCCATCCTACATTGCCACTCACTGCCTATCCTAATTCAGACCCTCCGATTCACACCACCCCGTGATGTTTTTCTCACTCCTACTAGTGAATGTAATGTAACACACACCCATACAACGCGCACCACACCGTGATGTTTTTCTCACTCCTACTAGTGAATGTAATGTAAGACACACCCGTACAATGCGCACCACCCCGTGATGTTTTTCTCACTCCTACTAGTAAATGTAATGTAACACACACCCATACAATGCGCACCACCCCGCGATGATTTTCAGAAACCTATCCTACATTGCCACTGCATGTTCCCTGACCTCCCCATGCTGACCACCCGCGGTGCTTTTCTCCATCCTACATTGCCACTCACTGCCTATCCTAATTCAGACCCTCCGATTCACACCACCCCGTGATGTTTTTCTCACTCCTACTAGTGAATGTAATGTAACACACACCCATACAATGCGCACCACCCTGTGATATTTTTCTCACTCCTACTAGTGAATGTAATGTAACACACACCCATCCAATGCGCACCACCCCGTGGTGTTTTTCTCACTCCTACTAGTGAATGTAATGTAACACACACCCATACAATGCGCACCACCCCGCGATGTTTTTCAGAAACCTATCCTACATTGCCACTGCATGTTCCCTGACCTCCCCATGCTGACCACCCCGCGGTGCTTTTCTCCATCCTACATTGCCACTCACTGCCTATCCTAATTCAGACCCTCCGATTCACACCACCCCGTGATGTTTTTCTCACTCCTATTAGTGAATGTAATGTAACATACGCTCATACAATGCGCACCACCCCGTGATGTTTTTCTCACTCCTACTAGTGAATGTAATGTAACACACACCCATACAATGCGCACCACCCCGCGATGTTTTTCAGAAACCTATCCTACATTGCCAATGCATGTTCCCTGACCTCCCCATGCTGACCACCCCGCGGTGCTTTTCTCCATCCTACATTGCCACTCACTGCCTATCCTAATACAGACCCTCCGATTCACACCACCCCGTGATGTTTTTCTCACTCCTACTAGTGAATGTAATGTAACACACACCCATACAACGCGCACCACCCCGTGATGTTTTTCTCACTCCTACTAGTGAATGTAATGTAACACACACCCATACAATGCGCACCACCCCGTGATGTTTTTCTCACTCCTACTAGTGAATGTAATGTAACACACACCCATACAATGCGCACCACCTCGCGATGTTTTTCAGAAACCTATCCTACATTGCCACTGCATGTTCCCTGACCTCCCCATGCTGACCACCCCGCGGTGCTTTTCTCCATCCTACATTGCCACTCACTGCCTATCCTAATTCAGACCCTCCGATTCACACCATCCCGGGATGTTTTTCTCACTCCTACTAGTGAATGTAATGTAACACACACCCATATAATGCGCACCACCCCGTGATGTTTTTCTCACTCCTACTAGTGAATGTAATGTAACACACACCCATACAATGCGCACCACCCCGTGATGTTTTTCTCACTCCTACTAGTGAATGTAATGTAACACACACCCATCAATGCGCACCTCCCCGCGATGTTTTTCAGAAACCTATCCTACATTGCCACTACATGTTCCCTGACCTCCCCATGCTGACCAGCCTGCGGTGCTTTTCTCCATCCTACATTGCCACTCACTGCCTATCCTAATTCAGACCCTCTGATACACACCACCCCGTGATGTTTTTCTCACTCCTACTAGTGAATGTAATGTAACACACACCCATACAATGCGCACCACCCCGTGATGTTTTTCTCACTCCTACTAGTGAATGTAATGTAACACACACCCATACGATGCGCACCACCCCGCCATGTTTTTCAGAAACCCATCCTACATTGCCACTGCATGTTCCCTGACCTCCCCATGCTGACAACCCCGCGGTGCTTTTCTCCATCCTACATTGCCACTCACTGCCTATCCTAATTCAGACCCTCCGATTCACACCACACCGTGATGTTTTTCTCACTCCTACTAGTGAATGTAATGTAACACACACCCGTACAATGCGCACCACCCCGTGATGTTTTTCTCACTCCTACTAGTGAATGTAATGTAACACACACCCATACAATGCGCACCACCCCGCGATGATTTTCAGAAACCTATCCTACATTGCCACTGCATGTTCCCTGACCTCCCCATGCTGACCACCTGCGGTGCTTTTCTCCATCCTACATTGCCACTCACTGCCTATCCTAATTCAGACCCTCCGATTCACACCACCCCGTGATGTTTTTCTCACTCCTACTAGTGAATGTAATGTAAGACACACCCATACAATGCGCACCACCCCGTGATATTTTTCTCACTCCTACTAGTGAATGTAATGTAACACACACCCATCCAATGCGCACCACCCCGTGATGTTTTTCTTACTCCTACTAGTGAATGTAATGTAACACACACCCATACAATGCGCACCACCCCGCGATGTTTTTCAGAAACCTATCCTACATTGCCACTGCATGTTCCCTGACCTCCCCATGCTGACCACCCCGCGGTGCTTTTCTCCATCCTACATTGCCCCTCACTGCCTATCCTAATTCAGACCCTCCGATTCACACCACCCCGTGATGTTTTTCTCACTCCTACTAGTGAATGTAATGTAACACACACCCATACAATGCGCACCACCCCGTGATATTTTTCTCACTCCTACTAGTGAATGTAATGTAACACACACCCATCCAATGCGCACCACCCCGTGATGTTTTTCTCACTCCTACTAGTGAATGTAATGTAACACACACCCATACAATGCGCACCACCCCACGATGTTTTTCAGAAACCTATCCTACATTGCCACTGCATGTTCCCTGACCTCCCCATGCTGACCACCCCGCTGTGCTTTTCTCCATCCTACATTGCCACTCACTGCCTATCCTAATTCAGACCCTCCGATTCACAGCTCCCCGTGATGTTTTTCTCACTCCTATTAGTGAATGTAATTTAACATACGCTCATACAATGCGCACCACCCCGTGATGTTTTTCTCACTGCTACTAGTGAATGTAATGTAACACACACCCATACAATGCGCACCACCCCGCGATGTTTTTCAGAAACCTATCCTACATTGCCACTGCATGTTCCCTGACCTCCCCATGCTGACCACCCCGTGGTGCTTTTCTCCATCCTACATTGCCACTCACTGCCTATCCTAATTCAGACCCTCCGATTCACACAACCCCGTGATGTTTTTCTCACTCCTACTAGTGAACGTAATGTAACACACACCCATACAATGTGCACCACCCCGTGATGTTTTTCTCACTCCTTCTAGTGAATGTAATGTAACACACACCCATACAATGCGAACCACCCCGCGATATTTTTCAGAAACCTATCCTACATTGCCACTGCATGTTCCCTGACCTCCCCATGCTGACCACCCCGCGGTGCTTTTCTCCATCCTACATTGCCACTCACTGCCTATCCTAATTCAGACCCTCCGATTCACACCACCCCGTGATGTTTTTCTCACTCCTACTAGTGAATGTAACACACACCCATACAACGCGCACCACCCCGTGATGTTTTTCTCACTCCTACTAGTGAATGTAATGTAACACACACCCATACAATGCGCACCACCCCGTGATGTTTTTCTCACTCCTACTAGTGAATGTAATGTAACACACACCCATACAATGCGCACAACCCCGCGATGTTTTTCAGAAACCTATCCTACCTTGCCACTGCATGTTCCCTGACCTCCCCATGCTGACCACCCCGCGGTGCTTTTCTCCATCCTACATTGCCACTCACTGCCTATCCTAATTCAGACCCTCCGATTCACACCACCCCGTGATGTTTTTCTCACTCCTACTAGTGAATGTAATGTAACACACACCCGTACAATGCGCACCACCCCGTGATGTTTTTCTCACTCCTACTAGTGAAAGTAATGTAACACACACCCATACAATGTGCACCACCCCGTGATGTTTTTCTCACTCCTTCTAGTGAATGTAATGTAACACACATCCATACAATGCGCACCACGCTGCGATATTTTTCAGAAACCTATCCTACATTGCCAGTGCATGTTCCCTGACCTCCCCATGCTGACCACCCCGCGGTGCTTTTCTCCATCCTACATTGCCACTCACTGCCTATCCTAATTCAGACCCTCCCATTCACACCACCCCGTGATGTTTTTCTCACTCCTACTAGTGAATGTAATGTAACACACACCCATACAATGCGCACCACCCCGTGATGTTTTTCTCACTCCTACTATTGAATGTAATGTAACACACACCCATACAATGCGCACCACCCCGTGATGTTTTTCTCACTCCTACTAGTGAATGTAATGTAACACACACCCATACAATGCGCACCACCCTGCGATGTTTTTCAGAAACCTATCCTACATTGCCACTGCATGTTCCGTGACCTCCCCACGCTGACCACCCCGCGGTGCTTTTCTCCATACTACATTGCCACTCACTGCCTATCCTAATTCAGACCCTCCGATTCACACCACCCCGTGATGTTTTTATCACTCCTACTAGTGAATGTAATGTAACACACACCCATACAATGCCCCCCACCCAGTGATGTTTTTCTCACTCCTACTAGTGAATGTAATGTAACACACACCCATACAATGCGCACCACCCCGCGATGTTTTTCAAAAACCTATCTTACATTGCCACTGCATGTTCCCTCACCTCCCCATGCTGACCACCCCGCGGTGCTTTTCTCCATCCTACATTGCCACTCACTGCCTATCCTAATTCAGACCCTCCGATTCACACCACCCCGTGATGTTTTTCTCACTCCTACTAGTGAATGTAATGTAACACACACCCATACAATGCGCACCACCCCGTGATGTTTTTCTCACTCCTACTAGTGAATGTAATGTAACACACACCCATCAATGCGCACCTCCCCGCGATGTTTTTCAGAAACCTATCCTACATTGCCACTACATATTCCCTGACCTCCCCATGCTGACCAGCCTGCGGTGCTTTTCTCCATCCTACATTGCCACTCACTGCCTATCCTAATTCAGACCCTCTGATACACACCACCCCGTGATGTTTTTCTCACTCCTACTAGTGAATGTAATGTAACACACACCCATACAATGCGCACCACCCCGTGATGTTTTTCTCACTCCTACTAGTGAATGTAATGTAACACACACCCATACGATGCGCACCACCCCGCCATGTTTTTCAGAAACCTATCCTACATTGCCACTGCATGTTCCCTGACCTCCCCATGCTGACAACCCCGCGGTGCTTTTCTCCATCCTACATTGCCACTCACTGCCTATCCTAATTCAGACCCTCCGATTCACACCACACCGTGATGTTTTTCTCACTCCTACTAGTGAATGTAATGTAACACAAACCCGTACAATGCGCACCACCCTGTGATGTTTTTCTCACTCCTACTAGTGAATGTAATGTAACACACACCCATACAATGCGCACCACCCCGCGATGATTTTCAGAAACCTATCCTACATTGCCACTGCATGTTCCCTGACCTCCCCATGCTGACCACCTGCGGTGCTTTTCTCCATCCTACATTGCCACTCACTGCCTATCCTAATTCAGACCCTCCGATTCACACCACCCCATGATGTTTTTCTCACTCCTACTAGTGAATGTAATGTAAGACACACCCATACAATGCGCACCACCCCGTGATATTTTTCTCACTCCTACTAGTGAATGTAATGTAACACACACCCATCCAATGCGCACCACCCCGTGATGTTTTTCTTACTCCTACTAGTGAATGTAATATAACACACACCCATACAATGCGCACCACCCCGCAATGTTTTTCAGAAACCTATCCTACATTGCCACTGCATGTTCCCTGACCTCCCCATGCTGACCACCCCGCGGTGCTTTTCTCCATCCTACATTGCCACTCACTGCCTATCCTAATTCAGACCCTCCGATTCACACCACCCCGTGATGTTTTTCTCACTCCTACTAGTGAATGTAATGTAACACACACCCATACAATGCGCACCACCCCGTGATATTTTTCTCACTCCTACTAGTGAATGTAATGTAACACACACCCATCCAATGCGCACCACCCCGTGATGTTTTTCTCACTCCTACTAGTGAATGTAATGTAACACACACCCATACAATGCGCACCACCCCACGATGTTTTTCAGAAACCTATCCTACATTGCCACTGCATGTTCCCTGACCTCCCCATGCTGACCACCCCGCCGTGCTTTTCTCCATCCTACATTGCCACTCACTGCCTATCCTAATTCAGACCCTCCGATTCACAGCTCCCCGTGATGTTTTTCTCACTCCTATTAGTGAATGTAATTTAACATACGCTCATACAATGCGCACCACCCCGTGATGTTTTTCTCACTCCTACTAGTGAATGTAATGTAACACACACCCATACAATGCGCACCACCCCGCGATGTTTTTCAGAAACCTATCCTACATTGCCACTGCATGTTCCCTGACCTCCCCATGCTGACCACCCCGTGGTGCTTTTCTCCATCCTACATTGCCACTCACTGCCTATCCTAATTCAGACCCTCCGATTCACACCACCCCGTGATGTTTTTCTCACTCCTACTAGTGAACGTAATGTAACACACACCCATACAATGTGCACCACCCCGTGATGTTTTTCTCACTCCTTCTAGTGAATGTAATGTAACACACACCCATACAATGCGCACCACCCCGCGATATTTTTCAGAAACCTATCCTACATTGCCACTGCATGTTCCCTGACCTCCCCATGCTGACCACCCTGCGGTGCTTTTCTCCATCCTACATTGCCACTCACTGCCTATCCTAATTCAGACCCTCCGATTCACACCACCCCGTGATGTTTTTCTCACCCCTACTAGTGAATGTAACACACACCCATACAACGCGCACCACCCCGTGATGTTTTTCTCACTCCTACTAGTGAATGTAATGTAACACCCACCCATACAATGCGCACCACCCCGTGATGTTTTTCTCACTCCTACTAGTGAATGTAATGTAACACACACCCATACAATGCGCACCACCCTGCGATGTTTTTCAGAAACCTATCCTACCTTGCCACTGCATGTTCCCTGACCTCCCCATGCTGACCACCCCGCGGTGCTTTTCTCCATCCTACATTACCACTCACTGCCTATCCTAATTCAGACCCTCCGATTCACACCACCCCGTGATGTTTTTCTCACTCCTACTAGTGAATGTAATGTAACACACACCCGTACAATGCGCACCACCCCGTGATGTTTTTCTCACTCCTACTAGTGAATGTAATGTAACACACACCCATACAATGCGCACCACCCCGCGATGATTTTCAGAAACCTATCCTACATTGCCACTGCATGTTCCCTGACCTCCCCATGCTGACCACCCGCGGTGCTTTTCTCCATCCTACATTGCCACTCACTGCCTATCCTAATTCAGACCCTCCGATTCACACCACCCCGTGATGTTTTTCTCACTCCTACTACTGAATGTAATGTAACACACACCTATACAATGCGCACCACCCCGTGATGTTTTTCTCACTCCTACTAGTGAATGTAATGTAACACACACACATACAATGCGCACCACCCCGTGGTGTTTTTCTCACTCCTACTAGTGAATGTAATGTAACACACACCCATCCAATGCGCACCACCCCGTGGTGTTTTTCTCACTCCTACTAGTGAATGTAATGTAACACACACCCATACAATGCGCACCACCCCGCGATGTTTTTCAGAAACCTATCCTACATTGCCACTGCATGTTCACTGACCTCCCCATGCTGACCACCCCGCGGTGCTTTTCTCCATCCTACAATTGCACTCACTGCCTATCCTAATTCAGACCCTCCGATTCACACCACCCCGTGATGTTTTTCTCACTCCTATTAGTGAATGTAATGTAACATACGCTCATACAATGCGCACCACCCCGTGATGTTTTTCTCACTCCTACTAGTGAATGTAATGTAACACACACCCATACAATGCGCACCACCCCGCGATGTTTTTCAGAAACCTATCCTACATTGCCAATGCATGTTCCCTGACCTCCCCATGCTGACCACCCCGCGGTGCTTTTCTCCATCCTACATTGCCACTCACTGCCTATCCTAATTCAGACCCTCCGATTCACACCACCCCGTGATGTTTTTCTCACTCCTACTAGTGAATGTAATGTAACACACACCCATACAACGCGCACCACCCCGTGATGTTTTTCTCACTCCTACTAGTGAATGTAATGTAACACACACCCATACAATGCGCACCACCCCGTGATGTTTTTCTCACTCCTACTAGTGAATGTAATGTAACACACACCCATACAATGCGCACCACCTCGCGATGTTTTTCAGAAACCTATCCTACATTGCCACTGCATGTTCCCTGACCTCCCATTGCTGACCACCCCGCGGTGCTTTTCTCCATCCTACATTGCCACTCACTGCCTATCCTAATTCAGACCCTCCGATTCACACCACCCCGTGATGTTTTTCTCACTCCTACTAGTGAATGTAATGTAACACACACCCATACAATGCGCACCACCCCGTGATGTTTTTCTCACTCCTACTAGTGAATGTAATGTAACACACACCCATCAATGCGCACCTCCCCGCGATGTTTTTCAGAAACCTATCCTACATTGCCACTACATGTTCCCTGACCTCCCCATGCTGACCAGCCTACGGTGCTTTTCTCCATCCTACATTGCCACTCACTGCCTAACCTAATTCAGACCCTCCGATTCACACCACCCCGTGATGTTTTTCTCATTCCTACTAGTGAATGTAATGTAACACACACCCATACAATGCGCACCACCCCGTGATGTTTTTCTCACTCCTACTAGTGAATGTAATGTAACACACACCCATACGATGCGCACCACCCCGCCATGTTTTTCAGAAACCTATCCTACATTGCCACTGCATGTTCCCTGACCTCCACATGCTGACCACCCCGCGGTGCTTTTCTCCATCCTACATTGCCACTCACTGCCTATCCTAATTCAGACCCTCCGATTCACACCACCCCGTGATGTTTTTCTCACTCCTACTAGTGAATGTAATGTAACACACACCCATCAATGCGCACCTCCCCGCGATGTTTTTCAGAAACCTATCCTACATTGCCACTACATGTTCCCTGACCTCCCCATGCTGACCAGCCTGCGGTGCTTTTCTCCATCCTACATTGCCACTCACTGCCTAACCTAATTCAGACCCTCCGATTCACACCACCCCGTGATGTTTTTCTCACTCCTACTAGTGAATGTAATGTAACACACACCCATACAATGCACACCACCCCGTGATATTTTTCTCACTCCTACTAGTGAATGTAATGTAACACACACCCATACGATGCGAACCACCCCGCCATGTTTTTCAGAAACCTATCCTACATTGCCACTGCATGTTCCCTGACCTCCCGATGCTGACCACCCCGCGGTGCTTTTCTCCATCCTACATTGCCACTCACTGCCTATCCTAATTCAGACCCTCCGATTCACACCACCCCGTGATGTTTTTCTCACTCCTACTAGTGAATGTAATGTAACACACACCCATACAACGCGCACCACACCGTGATGTTTTTCTCACTCCTACTAGTGAATGTAATGTAAGACACACCTGTACAATGCGCACCACCCCGTGATGTTTTTCTCACTCCTACTAGTAAATGTAATGTAACACACACCCATACAATGCGCACCACCCCGCGATGATTTTCAGAAACCTATCCTACATTGCCACTGCATGTTCCCTGACCTCCCCATGCTGACCACCCGCGGTGCTTTTCTCCATCCTACATTGCCACTCACTGCCTATCCTAATTCAGACCCTCCGATTCACACCACCCCGTGATGTTTTTCTCACTCCTACTAGTGAATGTAATGTAACACACACCCATACAATGCGCACCACCCTGTGATATTTTTCTCACTCCTACTAGTGAATGTAATGTAACACACACCCATCCAATGCGCACCACCCCGTGGTGTTTTTCTCACTCCTACTAGTGAATGTAATGTAACACACACCCATACAATGCGCACCACCCCGCGATGTTTTTCAGAAACCTATCCTACATTGCCACTGCATGTTCCCTGACCTCCCCATGCTGACCACCCCGCGGTGCTTTTCTCCATCCTACATTGCCACTCACTGCCTATCCTAATTCAGACCCTCCGATTCACACCACCCCGTGATGTTTTTCTCACTCCTATTAGTGAATGTAATGTAACATACGCTCATACAATGTGCACCACCCCGTGATGTTTTTCTCACTCCTACTAGTGAATGTAATGTAACACACACCCATACAATGCGCACCACCCCGCGATGTTTTTCAGAAACCTACCCTACATTGCCAATGCATGTTCCCTGACCTCCCCATGCTGACCACCCCGCGGTGCTTTTCTCCATCCTACATTGCCACTCACTGCCTATCCTAATTCAGACCCTCCGATTCACACCACCCCGTGATGTTTTTCTCACTCCTACTAGTGAATGTAATGTAACACACACCCATACAACGCGCACCACCCCGTGATGTTTTTCTCACTCCTACTAGTGAATGTAATGTAACACACACCCATACAATGCGCACCACCCCGTGATGTTTTTCTCACTCCTACTAGTGAATGTAATGTAACACACACCCATACAATGCGCACCACCTCGCGATGTTTTTCAGAAACCTATCCTACATTGCCACTGCATGTTCCCTGACCTCCCCATGCTGACCACCCCGCGGTGCTTTTCTCCATCCTACATTGCCACTCACTGCCTATCCTAATTCAGACCCTCCGATTCACACCATCCCGGGATGTTTTTCTCACTCCTACTAGTGAATGTAATGTAACACACACCCATATAATGCGCACCACCCCGTGATGTTTTTCTCACTCCTACTAGTGAATGTAATGTAACACACACCCATACAATGCGCACCACCCCGTGATGTTTTTCTCACTCCTACTAGTGAATATAATGTAACACATACCCATACAATGCGCACCACCCTGCGATGTTTTTCAGAAACCTATCCTACATTGCCACTGCATGTTCCCTGACCTCCCCACGCTGACCAGCCCGCGGTGCTTTTCTCCATCCTACATTGCCACTCACTGCCTATCCTAATTCAGACCCTCCGATTCACACCACCCCGTGATGTTTTTCTCACTCCTACTAGTGAATGTAATGTAACACACACCCATACAATGCCCCCCACCCAGTGATGTTTTTCTCACTCCTACTAGTGAATGTAATGTAACACACACCCATACAATGCGCACCACCCCGCGATGTTTTTCAGAAACCTATCCTATATTGCCACTGCATGTTCCCTGACCTCCCCATGCTGACCACCCTGCGGTGCTTTTCTCCATCCTACATTGCCACTCACTGCCTATCCTAATTCAGACCCTCCGATTCACACCAACCCGTGATGTTTTTCTCACTCCTACTAGTGAATGTAATGTAAGACACACCCATACAATGCGCACCACCCCGTGATATTTTTCTCACTCCTACTAGTGAATGTAATGTAACACACACCCATCCAATGCGCACCACCCCGTGATGTTTTTCTCACTCCTACTAGTGAATGTAATGTAACACACACCCATACAATGCGCACCACCCCACGATGTTTTTCAGAAACCTATCCTACATTGCCACTGCATGTTCCCTCACCTCCCCATGCTGACCACCCCGCGGTGCTTTTCTCCATCCTACATTGCCACTCACTGCCTATCCTAATTCAGACCCTCCGATTCACACCACCCCGTGATGTTTTTCTCACTCCTATTAGTGAATGTAATGTAACATACGCTCATACAATGCGCACCACCCCGTGATGTTTTTCTCACTCCTACTAGTGAATGTAATGTAACACACACCCATACAATGCGCACCACCCCGCGATGTTTTTCAGAAACCTATCCTACATTGCCACTGCATGTTCCCTGACCTCAACATGCTGACCACCACGCGGTGCTTTTCTCCATCCTACATTGCCACTCACTGCCTATCCTCATTCAGACCCTCCCATTCACACCACCCCGTGATGTTTTTCTCACTCCTACTAGTGAATGTAATGTAACACACACCCATACAATGCGCACCACCCCGTGATGTTTTTCTCACTCCTACTATTGAATGTAATGTAACATACACCCATACAATGCGCACCACCCCGTCATGTTTTTCTCACTCCTACTAGTGAATGTAATGTAACACACACCCATACAATGCGCACCACCCTGCGATGTTTTTCAGAAACCTATCCTACATTGCCACTGCATGTTCCCTGACCTCCCCACGCTGACCACCCCGCGGTGCTTTTCTCCATCCTACATTGCCACTCACTGCCAATCCTAATTCAGACCCTCCGATTCACACCACACCGTGATGTTTTTCTCACTCCTACTAGTGAATGTAATGTAACACACACCCATACAATGCCCCCCACCCAGTGATGTTTTTCTCACTCCTACTAGTGAATGCAATGTAACACACACCCATACAACGCGCACCACCCCGTGATGTTTTTCTCACTCCTACTAGTGAATGTAATGTAACACACACCCATACAATGCGCACCACCCCGCGATGTTTTTCAGAAACCTATCCTACATTGCCACTGCATGTTCCCTCACCTCCCCATGCTGACCACCCCGCAGTGCTTTTCTCCGTCCTACATTGCCACTCACTGCCTATCCTAATTCAGACCCTCCGATTCACACCACCCCGTGATGTTTTTCTCACTCCTACTAGTGAATGTAATGTAACACACACCCATACAATGCCCACCACCCCGTGATGTTTTTCTCACTCCTACTAGTGAATGTAATGTAACACACACCCATACAATGCGCACCACCCCGCGATGTTTTTCAAAAACCTATCTTACATTGCCACTGCATGTTCCCTCACCTCCCCATGCTGACCACCCCGCGGTGCTTTTCTCCATCCTACATTGCCACTCACTGCCTATCCTAATTCAGACCCTCCGATTCACACCACCCCGTGATGTTTTTCTCACTCCTACTAGTGAATGTAATGTAACACACACCCATACAATGCGCACCACCCCGTGATGTTTTTCTCACTCCTACTAGTGAATGTAATGTAACACACACCCATCAATGCGCACCTCCCCGCGATGTTTTTCAGAAACCTATCCTACATTGCCACTACATGTTCCCTGACCTCCCCATGCTGACCAGCCTGCGGTGCTTTTCTCCATCCTACATTGCCACTCACTGCCTATCCTAATTCAGACCCTCTGATACACACCACCCCGTGATGTTTTTCTCACTCCTACTAGTGAATGTAATGTAACACACACCCATACAATGCGCACCACCCCGTGATGTTTTTCTCACTCCTACTAGTGAATGTAATGTAACACACACCCATACGATGCGCACCACCCCGCCATGTTTTTCAGAAACCTATCCTACATTGCCACTGCATGTTCCCTGACCTCCCCATGCTGACAACCCCGCGGTGCTTTTCTCCATCCTACATTGCCACTCACTGCCTATCCTAATTCAGACCCTCCGATTCACACCACACCGTGATGTTTTTCTCACTCCTACTAGTGAATGTAATGTAACACACACCCGTACAATGCGCACCACCCCGTGATGTTTTTCTCACTCCTACTAGTGAATGTAATGTAACACACACCCATACAATGCGCACCACCCCGCGATGATTTTCAGAAACCTATCCTACATTGCCACTGCATGTTCCCTGACCTCCCCATGCTGACCACCTGCGGTGCTTTTCTCCATCCTACATTGCCACTCACTGCCTATCCTAATTCAGACCCTCCGATTCACACCACCCCGTGATGTTTTTCTCACTCCTACTAGTGAATGTAATGTAAGACACACCCATACAATGCGCACCACCCCGTGATATTTTTCTCACTCCTACTAGTGAATGTAATGTAACACACACCCATCCAATGCGCACCACCCCGTGATGTTTTTCTTACTCCTACTAGTGAATGTAATGTAACACACACCCATACAATGCGCACCACCCCGCGATGTTTTTCAGAAACCTATCCTACATTGCCACTGCATGTTCCCTGACCTCCCCATGCTGACCACCCCGCGGTGCTTTTCTCCATCCTACATTGCCCCTCACTGCCTATCCTAATTCAGACCCTCCGATTCACACCACCCCGTGATGTTTTTCTCACTCCTACTAGTGAATGTAATGTAACACACACCCATACAATGCGCACCACCCCGTGATATTTTTCTCACTCCTACTAGTGAATGTAATGTAACACACACCCATCCAATGCGCACCACCCCGTGATGTTTTTCTCACTCCTACTAGTGAATGTAATGTAACACACACCCATACAATGCGCACCACCCCACGATGTTTTTCAGAAACCTATCCTACATTGCCACTGCATGTTCCCTGACCTCCCCATGCTGACCACCCCGCCGTGCTTTTCTCCATCCTACATTGCCACTCACTGCCTATCCTAATTCAGACCCTCCGATTCACAGCTCCCCGTGATGTTTTTCTCACTCCTATTAGTGAATTAATTTAACATACGCTCATACAATGCGCACCACCCCGTGATGTTTTTCTCACTCCTACTAGTGAATGTAATGTAACACACACCCATACAATGCGCACCACCCCGCGATGTTTTTCAGAAACCTATCCTACATTGCCACTGCATGTTCCCTGACCTCCCCATGCTGACCACCCCGTGGTGCTTTTCTCCATCCTACATTGCCACTCACTGCCTATCCTAATTCAGACCCTCCGATTCACACAACCCCGTGATGTTTTAATCACTCCTACTAGTGAACGTAATGTAACACACACCCATACAATGTGCACCACCCCGTGATGTTTTTCTCACTCCTTCTAGTGAATGTAATGTAACACACACCCATACAATGCGAACCACCCCGCGATATTTTTCAGAAACCTATCCTACATTGCCACTGCATGTTCCCTGACCTCCCCATGCTGACCACCCCGCGGTGCTTTTCTCCATCCTACATTGCCACTCACTGCCTATCCTAATTCAGACCCTCCGATTCACACCACCCCGTGATGTTTTTCTCACTCCTACTAGTGAATGTAATGTAACACACACCCGTACAATGCGCACCACCCCGTGATGTTTTTCTCACTCCTACTAGTGAAAGTAATGTAACACACACCCATACAACGCGCACCACCCCGTGATGTTTTTCTCACTCCTACTAGTGAATGTAATGTAACACACACCCATACAATGCGCACCACCCCGTGATGTTTTTCTCAC
This sequence comes from Cavia porcellus, assembly GCF_034190915.1. Lineage (NCBI taxonomy): Eukaryota > Metazoa > Chordata > Mammalia > Rodentia > Caviidae > Cavia > Cavia porcellus. The sequence goes on along the minus strand of NW_026947599.1, from coordinate 620,352 downwards.
TCCTACTAGTGAATGTAATGTAACACACACCCATACAATGCGCACAACCCCGCGATGTTTTTCAGAAACCTATCCTACCTTGCCACTGCATGTTCCCTGACCTCCCCATGCTGACCACCCCGCGGTGCTTTTCTCCATCCTACATTGCCACTCACTGCCTATCCTAATTCAGACCCTCCGATTCACACCACCCCGTGATGTTTTTCTCACTCCTACTAGTGAATGTAATGTAACACACACCCGTACAATGCGCACCACCCCGTGATGTTTTTCTCACTCCTACTAGTGAAAGTAATGTAACACACACCCATACAATGTGCACCACCCCGTGATGTTTTTCTCACTCCTTCTAGTGAATGTAATGTAACACACATCCATACAATGCGCACCACGCTGCGATATTTTTCAGAAACCTATCCTACATTGCCAGTGCATGTTCCCTGACCTCCCCATGCTGACCACCCCGCGGTGCTTTTCTCCATCCTACATTGCCACTCACTGCCTATCCTAATTCAGACCCTCCCATTCACACCACCCCGTGATGTTTTTCTCACTCCTACTAGTGAATGTAATGTAACACACACCCATACAATGCGCACCACCCCGTGATGTTTTTCTCACTCCTAATATTGAATGTAATGTAACACACACCCATACAATGCGCACCACCCCGTGATGTTTTTCTCACTCCTACTAGTGAATGTAATGTAACACACACCCATACAATGCGCACCACCCTGCGATGTTTTTCAGAAACCTATCCTACATTGCCACTGCATGTTCCGTGACCTCCCCACGCTGACCACCCCGCGGTGCTTTTCTCCATCCTACATTGCCACTCACTGCCTATCCTAATTCAGACCCTCCGATTCACACCACCCCGTGATGTTTTTATCACTCCTACTAGTGAATGTAATGTAACACACACCCATACAATGCCCCCCACCCAGTGATGTTTTTCTCACTCCTACTAGTGAATGTAATGTAACACACACCCATACAATGCGCACCACCCCGCGATGTTTTTCAAAAACCTATCTTACATTGCCACTGCATGTTCCCTCACCTCCCCATGCTGACCACCCCGCGGTGCTTTTCTCCATCCTACATTGCCACTCACTGCCTATCCTAATTCAGACCCTCCGATTCACACCACCCCGTGATGTTTTTCTCACTCCTACTAGTGAATGTAATGTAACACACACCCATACAATGCGCACCACCCCGTGATGTTTTTCTCACTCCTACTAGTGAATGTAATGTAACACACACCCATCAATGCGCACCTCCCCGCGATGTTTTTCAGAAACCTATCCTACATTGCCACTACATATTCCCTGACCTCCCCATGCTGACCAGCCTGCGGTGCTTTTCTCCATCCTACATTGCCACTCACTGCCTATCCTAATTCAGACCCTCTGATACACACCACCCGGTGATGTTTTTCTCACTCCTACTAGTGAATGTAATGTAACACACACCCATACAATGCGCACCACCCCGTGATGTTTTTCTCACTCCTACTAGTGAATGTAATGTAACACACACCCATACGATGCGCACCACCCCGCCATGTTTTTCAGAAACCTATCCTACATTGCCACTGCATGTTCCCTGACCTCCCCATGCTGACAACCCCGCGGTGCTTTTCTCCATCCTACATTGCCACTCACTGCCTATCCTAATTCAGACCCTCCGATTCACACCACACCGTGATGTTTTTCTCACTCCTACTAGTGAATGTAATGTAACACACACCCGTACAATGCGCACCACCCTGTGATGTTTTTCTCACTCCTACTAGTGAATGTAATGTAACACACACCCATACAATGCGCACCACCCCGCGATGATTTTCAGAAACCTATCCTACATTGCCACTGCATGTTCCCTGACCTCCCCATGCTGACCACCTGCGGTGCTTTTCTCCATCCTACATTGCCACTCACTGCCTATCCTAATTCAGACCCTCCGATTCACACCACCCCGTGATGTTTTTCTCACTCCTACTAGTGAATGTAATGTAAGACACACCCATACAATGCGCACCACCCCGTGATATTTTTCTCACTCCTACTAGTGAATGTAATGTAACACACACCCATCCAATGCGCACCACCCCGTGATGTTTTTCTTACTCCTACTAGTGAATGTAATGTAACACACACCCATACAATGCGCACCACCCCGCGATGTTTTTCAGAAACCTATCCTACATTATCACTGCATGTTCCCTGACCTCCCCATGCTGACCACCCCGCGGTGCTTTTCTCCATCCTACATTGCCACTCACTGCCTATCCTAATTCAGACCCTCCGATTCACACCACCCCGTGATGTTTTTCTCACTCCTACTAGTGAATGTAATGTAACACACACCCATACAATGCGCACCACCCCGTGATATTTTTCTCACTCCTACTAGTGAATGTAATGTAACACACACCCATCCAATGCGCACCACCCCGTGATGTTTTTCTCACTCCTACTAGTGAATGTAATGTAACACACACCCATACAATGCGCACCACCCCACGATGTTTTTCAGAAACCTATCCTACATTGCCACTGCATGTTCCCTGACCTCCCCATGCTGACCACCCCGCCGTGCTTTTCTCCATCCTACATTGCCACTCACTGCCTATCCTAATTCAGACCCTCCGATTCACAGCTCCCCGTGATGTTTTTCTCACTCCTATTAGTGAATGTAATTTAACATACGCTCATACAATGCGCACAACCCCGTGATGTTTTTCTCACTCCTACTAGTGAATGTAATGTAACACACACCCATACAATGCGCACCACCCCGCGATGTTTTTCAGAAACCTATCCTACATTGCCACTGCATGTTCCCTGACCTCCCCATGCTGACCACCCCGTGATGCTTTTCTCCATCCTACATTGCCACTCACTGCCTATCCTAATTCAGACCCTCCGATTCACACAACCCCGTGATGTTTTTCTCACTCCTACTAGTGAACGTAATGTAACACACACCCATACAATGTGCACCACCCCGTGATGTTTTTCTCACTCCTTCTAGTGAATGTAATGTAACACACACCCATACAATGCGAACCACCCCGCGATATTTTTCAGAAACCTATCCTACATTGCCACTGCATGTTCCCTGACCTCCCCATGCTGACCACCCCGCGGTGCTTTTCTCCATCCTACATTGCCACTCACTGCCTATCCTAATTCAGACCCTCCGATTCACACCACCCCGTGATGTTTTTCTCACTCCTACTAGTGAATGTAACACACACCCATACAACGCGCACCACCCCGTGATGTTTTTCTCACTCCTACTAGTGAATGTAATGTAACACACACCCATACAATGCGCACCACCCCGTGATGTTTTTCTCACTCCTACTAGTGAATGTAATGTAACACACACCCATACAATGCGCACAACCCCGCGATGTTTTTCAGAAACCTATCCTACCTTGCCACTGCATGTTCCCTGACCTCCCCATGCTGACCACCCCGCGGTGCTTTTCTCCATCCTACATTGCCACTCACTGCCTATCCTAATTCAGACCCTCCGATTCACACCACCCCGTGATGTTTTTCTCACTCCTACTAGTGAATGTAATGTAACACACACCCGTACAATGCGCACCACCCCGTGATGTTTTTCTCACTCCTACTAGTGAAAGTAATGTAACACACACCCATACAATGTGCACCACCCCGTGATGTTTTTCTCACTCCTTCTAGTGAATGTAATGTAACACACATCCATACAATGCGCACCACGCTGCGATATTTTTCAGAAACCTATCCTACATTGCCAGTGCATGTTCCCTGACCTCCCCATGCTGACCACCCCGCGGTGCTTTTCTCCATCCTACATTGCCACTCACTGCCTATCCTAATTCAGACCCTCCCATTCACACCACCCCGTGATGTTTTTCTCACTCCTACTAGTGAATGTAATGTAACACACACCCATACAATGCGCACCACCCCGTGATGTTTTTCTCACTCCTACTATTGAATGTCATGTAACACACACCCATACAATGCGCACCACCCCGTGATGTTTTTCTCACTCCTACTAGTGAATGTAATGTAACACACACCCATACAATGCGCACCACCCTGCGATGTTTTTCAGAAACCTATCCTACATTGCCACTGCATGTTCCGTGACCTCCCCACGCTGACCACCCCGCGGTGCTTTTCTCCATCCTACATTGCCACTCACTGCCTATCCTAATTCAGACCCTCCGATTCACACCACCCCGTGATGTTTTTATCACTCCTACTAGTGAATGTAATGTAACACACACCCATACAATGCCCCCCACCCAGTGATGTTTTTCTCACTCCTACTAGTGAATGTAATGTAACACACACCCATACAATGCGCACCACCCCGCGATGTTTTTCAAAAACCTATCTTACATTGCCACTGCATGTTCCCTCACCTCCCCATGCTGACCACCCCGCGGTGCTTTTCTCCATCCTACATTGCCACTCACTGCCTATCCTAATTCAGACCCTCCGATTCACACCACCCCGTGATGTTTTTCTCACTCCTACTAGTGAATGTAATGTAACACACACCCATACAATGCGCACCACCCCGTGATGTTTTTCTCACTCCTACTAGTGAATGTAATGTAACACACACCCATCAATGCGCACCTCCCCGCGATGTTTTTCAGAAACCTATCCTACATTGCCACTACATGTTCCCTGACCTCCCCATGCTGACCAGCCTGCGGTGCTTTTCTCCATCCTACATTGCCACTCACTGCCTATCCTAATTCAGACCCTCTGATACACACCACCCCGTGATGTTTTTCTCACTCCTACTAGTGAATGTAATGTAACACACACCCATACAATGCGCACCACCCCGTGATGTTTTTCTCACTCCTACTAGTGAATGTAATGTAACACACACCCATACAATGCGCACCACCCCGCGATGTTTTTCAAAAACCTATCTTACATTGCCACTGCATGTTCCCTCACCTCCCCATGCTGACCACCCCGCGGTGCTTTTCTCCATCCTACATTGCCACTCACTGCCTATCCTAATTCAGACCCTCCGATTCACACCACCCCGTGATGTTTTTCTCACTCCTACTAGTGAATGTAATGTAACACACACCCATACAATGCGCACCACCCCGTGATGTTTTTCTCACTCCTACTAGTGAATGTAATGTAACACACACCCATCAATGCGCACCTCCCCGCGATGTTTTTCAGAAACCTATCCTACATTGCCACTACATGTTCCCTGACCTCCCCATGCTGACCAGCCTGCGGTGCTTTTCTCCATCCTACATTGCCACTCACTGCCTATCCTAATTCAGACCCTCTGATACACACCACCCCGTGATGTTTTTCTCACTCCTACTAGTGAATGTAATGTAACACACACCCATACAATGCGCACCACCCCGTGATGTTTTTCTCACTCCTACTAGTGAATGTAATGTAACACACACCCATACGATGCGCACCACCCCGCCATGTTTTTCAGAAACCTATCCTACATTGCCACTGCATGTTCCCTGACCTCCCCATGCTGACAACCCCGCGGTGCTTTTCTCCATCCTACATTGCCACTCACTGCCTATCCTAATTCAGACCCTCCGATTCACACCACACCGTGATGTTTTTCTCACTCCTACTAGTGAATGTAATGTAACACACACCCGTACAATGCGCACCACCCCGTGATGTTTTTCTCACTCCTACTAGTGAATGTAATGTAACACACACCCATACAATGCGCACCACCCCGCGATGATTTTCAGAAACCTATCCTACATTGCCACTGCATGTTCCCTGACCTCCCCATGCTGACCACCTGCGGTGCTTTTCTCCATCCTACATTGCCACTCACTGCCTATCCTAATTCAGACCCTCCGATTCACACCACCCCGTGATGTTTTTCTCACTCCTACTAGTGAATGTAATGTAAGACACACCCATACAATGCGCACCACCCCGTGATATTTTTCTCACTCCTACTAGTGAATGTAATGTAACACACACCCATCCAATGCGCACCACCCCGTGATGTTTTTCTTACTCCTACTAGTGAATGTAATGTAACACACACCCATACAATGCGCACCACCCCGCGATGTTTTTCAGAAACCTATCCTACATTGCCACTGCATGTTCCCTGACCTCCCCATGCTGACCACCCCGCGGTGCTTTTCTCCATCCTACATTGCCACTCACTGCCTATCCTAATTCAGACCCTCCGATTCACACCACCCCGTGATGTTTTTCTCACTCCTACTAGTGAATGTAATGTAACACACACCCATACAATGCGCACCACCCCGTGATATTTTTCTCACTCCTACTAGTGAATGTAATGTAACACACACCCATCCAATGCGCACCACCCCGTGATGTTTTTCTCACTCCTACTAGTGAATGTAATGTAACACACACCCATACAATGCGCACCACCCCACGATGTTTTTCAGAAACCTATCCTACATTGCCACTGCATGTTCCCTGACCTCCCCATGCTGACCACCCCGCCGTGCTTTTCTCCATCCTACATTGCCACTCACTGCCTATCCTAATTCAGACCCTCCGATTCACAGCTCCCCGTGATGTTTTTCTCACTCCTATTAGTGAATGTAATTTAACATACGCTCATACAATGCGCACCACCCCGTGATGTTTTTCTCACTCCTACTAGTGAATGTAATGTAACACACACCCATACAATGCGCACCACCCCGCGATGTTTTTCAGAAACCTATCCTACATTGCCACTGCATGTTCCCTGACCTCCCCATGCTGACCACCCCGTGGTGCTTTTCTCCATCCTACATTGCCACTCACTGCCTATCCTATTTCAGACCCTCCGATTCACACAACCCTGTGATGTTTTTCTCACTCCTACTAGTGAACGTAATGTAACACACACCCATACAATGTGCACCACCCCGTGATGTTTTTCTCACTCCTTCTAGTGAATGTAATGTAACACACACCCATACAATGCGAACCACCCCGCGATATTTTTCAGAAACCTATCCTACATTGCCACTGCATGTTCCCTGACCTCCCCATGCTGACCACCCCGCGGTGCTTTTCTCCATCCTACATTGCCACTCACTGCCTATCCTAATTCAGACCCTCCGATTCACACCACCCCGTGATGTTTTTCTCACTCCTACTAGTGAATGTAACACACACCCATACAACGCGCACCACCCCGTGATGTTTTTCTCACTCCTACTAGTGAATGTAATGTAACACACACCCATACAATGCGCACCACCCCGTGATGTTTTTCTCACTCCTACTAGTGAATGTAATGTAACACACACCCATACAATGCGCACAACCCCGCGATGTTTTTCAGAAACCTATCCTACCTTGCCACTGCATGTTCCCTGACCTCCCCATGCTGACCACCCCGCGGTGCTTTTCTCCATCCTACATTGCCACTCACTGCCTATCCTAATTCAGACCCTCCGATTCACACCACCCCGTGATGTTTTTCTCACTCCTACTAGTGAATGTAATGTAACACACACCCGTACAATGCGCACCACCCCGTGATGTTTTTCTCACTCCTACTAGTGAAAGTAATGTAACACACACCCATACAATGTGCACCACCCCGTGATGTTTTTCTCACTCCTTCTAGTGAATGTAATGTAACACACATCCATACAATGCGCACCACGCTGCGATATTTTTCAGAAACCTATCCTACATTGCCAGTGCATGTTCCCTGACCTCCCCATGCTGACCACCCCGCGGTGCTTTTCTCCATCCTACATTGCCACTCACTGCCTATCCTAATTCAGACCCTCCCATTCACACCACCCCGTGATGTTTTTCTCACTCCTACTAGTGAATGTAATGTAACACACACCCATACAATGCGCACCACCCCGTGATGTTTTTCTCACTCCTACTATTGAATGTAATGTAACACACACCCATACAATGCGCACCACCCCGTGATGTTTTTCTCACTCCTACTAGTGAATGTAATGTAACACACACCCATACAATGCGCACCACCCTGCGATGTTTTTCAGAAACCTATCCTACATTGCCACTGCATGTTCCGTGACCTCCCCACGCTGACCACCCCGCGGTGCTTTTCTCCATCCTACATTGCCACTCACTGCCTATCCTAATTCAGACCCTCCGATTCACACCACCCCGTGATGTTTTTATCACTCCTACTAGTGAATGTAATGTAACACACACCCATACAATGCCCCCCACCCAGTGATGTTTTTCTCACTCCTACTAGTGAATGTAATGTAACACACACCCATACAATGCGCACCACCCCGCGATGTTTTTCAAAAACCTATCTTACATTGCCACTGCATGTTCCCTCACCTCCCCATGCTGACCACCCCGCGGTGCTTTTTTCCATCCTACATTGCCACTCACTGCCTATCCTAATTCAGACCCTCCGATTCACACCACCCCGTGATGTTTTTCTCACTCCTACTAGTGAATGTAATGTAACACACACCCATACAATGCGCACCACCCCGTGATGTTTTTCTCACTCCTACTAGTGAATGTAATGTAACACACACCCATCAATGCGCACCTCCCCGCGATGTTTTTCAGAAACCTATCCTACATTGCCACTACATGTTCCCTGACCTCCCCATGCTGACCAGCCTGCGGTGCTTTTATCCATCCTACATTGCCACTCACTGCCTATCCTAATTCAGACCCTCTGATACACACCACCCCGTGATGTTTTTCTCACTCCTACTAGTGAATGTAATGTAACACACACCCATACAATGCGCACCACCCCGTGATGTTTTTCTCACTCCTACTAGTGAATGTAATGTAACACACACCCATACGATGCGCACCACCCCGCCATGTTTTTCAGAAACCTATCCTACATTGCCACTGCATGTTCCCTGACCTCCCCATGCTGACAACCCCGCGGTGCTTTTCTCCATCCTACATTGCCACTCACTGCCTATCCTAATTCAGACCCTCCGATTCACACCACACCGTGATGTTTTTCTCACTCCTACTAGTGAATGTAATGTAACACACACCCGTACAATGCGCACCACCCCGTGATGTTTTTCTCACTCCTACTAGTGAATGTAATGTAACACACACCCATACAATGCGCACCACCCCGCGATGATTTTCAGAAACCTATCCTACATTGCCACTGCATGTTCCCTGACCTCCCCATGCTGACCACCTGCGGTGCTTTTCTCCATCCTACATTGCCACTCACTGCCTATCCTAATTCAGACCCTCCGATTCACACCACCCCGTGATGTTTTTCTCACTCCTACTAGTGAATGTAATGTAAGACACACCCATACAATGCGCACCACCCCGTGATATTTTTCTCACTCCTACTAGTGAATGTAATGTAACACACACCCATCCAATGCGCACCACCCCGTGATGTTTTTCTTACTCCTACTAGTGAATGTAATGTAACACACACCCATACAATGCGCACCACCCCGCGATGTTTTTCAGAAACCTATCCTACATTGCCACTGCATGTTCCCTGACCTCCCCATGCTGACCACCCCGCGGTGCTTTTCTCCATCCTACATTGCCACTCACTGCCTATCCTAATTCAGACCCTCCGATTCACACCACCCCGTGATGTTTTTCTCACTCCTACTAGTGAATGTAATGTAACACACACCCATACAATGCGCACCACCCCGTGATATTTTTCTCACTCCTACTAGTGAATGTAATGTAACACACACCCATCCAATGCGCACCACCCCGTGATGTTTTTCTCACTCCTACTAGTGAATGTAATGTAACACACACCCATACAATGCGCACCACCCCACGATGTTTTTCAGAAACCTATCCTACATTGCCACTGCATGTTCCCTGACCTCCCCATGCTGACCACCCCGCCGTGCTTTTCTCCATCCTACATTGCCACTCACTGCCTATCCTAATTCAGACCCTCCGATTCACAGCTCCCCGTGATGTTTTTCTCACTCCTATTAGTGAATGTAATTTAACATACGCTCATACAATGCGCACCACCCCGTGATGTTTTTCTCACTCCTACTAGTGAATGTAATGTAACACACACCCATACAATGCGCACCACCCCGCGATGTTTTTCAGAAACCTATCCTACATTGCCACTGCATGTTCCCTGACCTCCCCATGCTGACCACCCCGTGGTGCTTTTCTCCATCCTACATTGCCACTCACTGCCTATCCTAATTCAGACCCTCCGATTCACACAACCCCGTGATGTTTTTCTCACTCCTACTAGTGAACGTAATGTAACACACACCCATACAATGTGCACCACCCCGTGATGTTTTTCTCACTCCTTCTAGTGAATGTAATGTAACACACACCCATACAATGCGAACCACCCCGCGATATTTTTCAGAAACCTATCCTACATTGCCACTGCATGTTCCCTGACCTCCCCATGCTGACCACCCCGCGGTGCTTTTCTCCATCCTACATTGCCACTCACTGCCTATCCTAATTCAGACCCTCCGATTCACACCACCCCGTGATGTTTTTCTCACTCCTACTAGTGAATGTAACACACACCCATACAACGCGCACCACCCCGTGATGTTTTTCTCACTCCTACTAGTGAATGTAATGTAACACACACCCATACAATGCGCACCACCCCGTGATGTTTTTCTCACTCCTACTAGTGAATGTAATGTAACACACACCCATACAATGCGCACAACCCCGCGATGTTTTTCAGAAACCTATCCTACCTTGCCACTGCATGTTCCCTGACCTCCCCATGCTGACCACCCCGCGGTGCTTTTCTCCATCCTACATTGCCACTCACTGCCTATCCTAATTCAGACCCTCCGATTCACACCACCCCGTGATGTTTTTCTCACTCCTACTAGTGAATGTAATGTAACACACACCCGTACAATGCGCACCACCCCGTGATGTTTTTCTCACTCCTACTAGTGAAAGTAATGTAACACACACCCATACAATGTGCACCACCCCGTGATGTTTTTCTCACTCCTTCTAGTGAATGTAATGTAACGCACATCCATACAATGCGCACCACGCTGCGATATTTTTCAGAAACCTATCCTACATTGCCAGTGCATGTTCCCTGACCTCCCCATGCTGACCACCCCGCGGTGCTTTTCTCCATCCTACATTGCCACTCACTGCCTATCCTAATTCAGACCCTCCCATTCACACCACCCCGTGATGTTTTTCTCACTCCTACTAGTGAATGTAATGTAACACACACCCATACAATGCGCACCACCCCGTGATGTTTTTCTCACTCCTACTATTGAATGTAATGTAACACACACCCATACAATGCGCACCACCCCGTGATGTTTTTCTCACTCCTACTAGTGAATGTAATGTAACACACACCCATACAATGCGCAACACCCTGCGATGTTTTTCAGAAACCTATCCTACATTGCCACTGCATGTTCCCTGACCTCCCCACGCTGACCACCCCGCGGTGCTTTTCTCCATCCTACATTGCCACTCACTGCCTATCCTAATTCAGACCCTCCGATTCACACCACCCCGTGATGTTTTTATCACTCCTACTAGTGAATGTAATGTAACACACACCCATACAATGCCCCCCACCCAGTGATGTTTTTCTCACTCCTACTAGTGAATGTAATGTAACACACACCCATACAATGCGCACCACCCCGTGATGTTTTTCTCACTCCTACTAGTGAATGTAATGTAACACACACCCATACAATGCGCACCACCCCGCGATGTTTTTCAGAAACCTATCCTACATTGCCACTGCATGTTCCCTGACCTCCCCATGCTGACCAGCCTGCGGTGCTTTTCTCCATCCTACATTGCCACTCACTGCCTATCCTAATTCAGACCCTCCGATTCACACCACCCCGTGATGTTTTTCTCACTCCTACTAGTGAATATAATGTAACACACACCCATACAATGCGCACCACCCCGTGATGTTTTTCTCACTCCTACTAGTGAATGTAATGTAACACACACCCATACAATGCGCACCACCCCGTGATGTTTTTCTCACTCCTACTAGTGAATGTAATGTAACACACACCCATACAATGCGCACCACCCCGCGATGTTTTTCAGAAACCTGTCCTACATTGCCACTGCATGTTCCCTGACCTCCGCATGCTGACAAACCCGCGGTGCTTTTCTCCATCCTACATTGCCACTCACTGCCTATCCTAATTCAGACACTCCGATTCACACCACCCCGTGATGTTTTTCTCACTCCTACTAGTGAATGTAATGTAACACACACCCATACAATGCGCACCACCCCGTGATGTTTTTCTCACTCCTACTAGTGAATGTAATGTAACACACACCCATCCAATGCGCACCACCCCGTGATGTTTTTCTCACTCCTACTTGTGAATGTAATGTAACACACACCCATACAATGCGCACCACCCCGCGATGTTTTTCAGAAACCTATCCTACATTGCCACTGCATGTTCCCTGACCTCCCCATGCTGACCACCCCGCGGTGCTTTTCTCCATCCTACATTGCCACTCACTGCCTATCCTAATTCAGACCCTCCGATTCACACCACCCCGTGATGTTTTTCTCACTCCTACTAGTGAATGTAATGTAACACACACCCATACAATGCGCACCACCCCGTGATATTTTTCTCACTCCTACTAGTGAATGTAATGTAACACACACCCATCCAATGCGCACCACCCCGTGATGTTTTTCTCACTCCTACTAATGAATGTAATGTAACACACACCCATACAATGCGCACCACCCCGCGATGTTTTTCAGAAACCTATCCTACATTGCCACTGCATGTTCCCTGACCTCCCCATGCTGACCACCCCGTGGTGCTTTTCTCCATAATACATTGCCACTCACTGCCTATCCTAATTCAGACCCTCCGATTCACACCACCCCGTGATGTTTTTCTCACTCCTATTAGTGAATGTAATGTAACATACGCTCATACAATGCGCACCACCCCGTGATGTTTTTCTCACTCCTACTAGTGAATGTAATGTAACACACACCCATACAATGCGCACCACCCCGCGATGTTTTTCAGAAACCTATCCTACATTGCAACTGCATGTTCCCTGACCTCCCCATGCTGACCACCCCGCGGTGCTTTTCTCCATCCTACATTGCAACTCACTGCCTATCCTAATTCAGACCCTCCGATTCACACCACCCCGTGATGTTTTTCTCACTCCTACTAGTGAATGTAATGTAACACACACCCATACAACGCGCACCACCCCGTGATGTTTTTCTCACTCCTACTAGTGAATGTAATGTAACACACACCCATACAATGCGCACCACCCCGTGATGTTTTTCTCACTCCTACTAGTGAATGTAATGTAACACACACTCATACAATGTGCACCACCTCGCGATGTTTTTCAGAAACCTATCCTACATTGCCACTGCATGTTCCCTGACCTCCCCATGCTGACCACCCCGCGGTGCTTTTCTCCATCCTACATTGCCACTCACTGACTATCCTAATTCAGACCCTCCGATTCACACCATCCCGGGATGTTTTTCTCACTCCTACTAGTGAATGTAATGTAACACACACCCATACAATGCGCACCACCCCGTGATGTTTTTCTCACTCCTACTAGTGAATGTAATGTAACACACACCCATACAATGCGCACCACCCCGTGATGTTTTTCTCACTCCTACTAGTGAATGTAATGTAACACACACCCATACAATGCGCACCACCCCACGATGTTTTTCTCACTCCTACTAGTGAATGTAATGTAACACACACCCATACAATGCGCACCACCCCGCGATGTTTTTCAGAAACCTATCCTACATTGCCACTGCATGTTCCCTGACCTCCCCATGCTGACCACCCCGCGGTGCTTTTCTCCATCCTACATTGCCACTCACTGCCTATCCTAATTCAGACCCTCCGATTCACACCGCCCCGTGATGTTTTTCTCACTCCTACTAGTGAATGTAATGTAACACACACCCATACAATGCGCACCACCCCGTGATGTTTTTCTCACTCCTACTAGTGAATGTAATGTAACACACACCCATACAATGCGCACCACCCTGCGATGTTTTTCAGAAACCTATCCTACATTGCCACTGCATGTTCCCTGACCTCCCCACGCTGACCACCCCGCGGTGCTTTTCTCCATCCTACATTGCCACTCACTGCCTATCCTAATTCAGACCCTCCGATTCACACCACCCCGTGATGTTTTTCTCACTCCTACTAGTGAACGTAATGTAACACACACCCATACAATGTGCACCACCCCGTGATGTTTTTCTCACTCCTTCTAGTGAATGTAATGTAACACACACCCATACAATGGGCACCACCCCGCGATATTTTTCAGAAACCTATCCTACATTGCCACTGCATGTTCCCTGACCTCCCCATGCTGACCACCCCGCGGTGCTTTTCTCCATCCTACATTGCCACTCACTGCCTATCCTAATTCAGACCCTCCGATTCACACCACCCCGTGATGTTTTTCTCACTCCTACTACTGAATGTAATGTAACACACACCCATACAATGCGCACCACCCCGTGATGTTTTTCTCACTCCTACTAGTGAATGTAATGTAACACACACCCATACAATGCGCACCACCCCGTGATGTTTTTCTCACTCCTACTAGTGAATGTAATGTAACACACACCCATACAATGCGCACCACCCCGCGATGTTTTTCAGAAACCTATCCTACATTGCCACTGCATGTTCCCTGACCTCCCCATGCTGACCACCCCGCGGTGCTTTTCTCCATCCTACATTGCCACTCACTGCCTATCCTAATTCAGACCCTCCGATTCACACCACCCCGTGATGTTTTTCTCACTCCTACTAGTGAATGTAATGTAACACACACCCATACAATGCGCACCACCCCGTGATGTTTTTCTCACTCCTACTTGTGAATGTAATGTAACACACACCCATACAATGCGCACCACCCCGTGATGTTTTTCTCACTCCTACTTGTGAATGTAATGTAACACACACCCATACAATGCGCACCACCCCGCGATGTTTTTCAGAAACCTATCCTACATTGCCACTGCATGTTCCCTGACCTCACCATGCTGACCACCCCGCGGTGCTTTTCTCCATCCTACATTGCCACTCACTGCCTATCCTAATTCAGACCCTCCGATTCACACCACCCCGTGATGTTTTTCTCACTCCTACTAGTGAACGTAATGTAACACACACCCATACAATGTGCACCACCCCGTGATGTTTTTCTCACTCCTTCTAGTGAATGTAATGTAACACACACCCATACAATGGGCACCACCCCGCGATATTTTTCAGAAACCTATCCTACATTGCCACTGCATGTTCCCTGACCTCCCCATGCTGACCACCCCGCGGTGCTTTTCTCCATCCTACATTGCCACTCACTGCCTATCCTAATTCAGACCCTCCGATTCACACCACCCCGTGATGTTTTTCTCACTCCTACTACTGAATGTAATGTAACACACACCCATACAATGCGCACCACCCCGTGATGTTTTTCTCACTCCTACTAGTGAATGTAATGTAACACACACCCATACAATGCGCACCACCCCGTGATGTTTTTCTCACTCCTACTAGTGAATGTAATGTAACACACACCCATACAATGCGCACCACCCCGCGATGTTTTTCAGAAACCTATCCTACATTGCCACTGCATGTTCCCTGACCTCCCCATGCTGACCACCCCGCGGTGCTTTTCTCCATCCTACATTGCCACTCACTGCCTATCCTAATTCAGACCCTCCGATTCACACCACCCCGTGATGTTTTTCTCACTCCTACTAGTGAATGTAATGTAACACACACCCATACAATGCGCACCACCCCGTGATGTTTTTCTCACTCCTACTTGTGAATGTAATGTAACACACACCCATACAATGCGCACCACCCCGTGATGTTTTTCTCACTCCTACTTGTGAATGTAATGTAACACACACCCATACAATGCGCACCACCCCGCGATGTTTTTCAGAAACCTATCCTACATTGCCACTGCATGTTCCCTGACCTCACCATGCTGACCACCCCGCGGTGCTTTTCTCCATCCTACATTGCCACTCACTGCCTATCCTAATTCAGACCCTCCGATTCACACCACCCCGTGATGTTTTTCTCACTCCTATTAGTGAATGTAATGTAACATACGCTCATACAATGCGCACCACCCCGTGATGTTTTTCTCACTCCTACTAGTGAATGTAATGTAACACACACCCATACAATGCGCACCACCCCGCGATGTTTTTCAGAAACCTATCCTACATTGCAACTGCATGTTCCCTGACCTCCCCATGCTGACCACCCCGCGGTGCTTTTCTCCATCCTACATTGCAACTCACTGCCTATCCTAATTCAGACCCTCCGATTCACACCACCCCGTGATGTTTTTCTCACTCCTACTAGTGAATGTAATGTAACACACACCCATACAACGCGCACCACCCCGTGATGTTTTTCTCACTCCTACTAGTGAATGTAATGTAACACACACCCATACAATGCGCACCACCCCGTGATGTTTTTCTCACTCCTACTAGTGAATGTAATGTAACACACACTCATACAATGTGCACCACCTCGCGATGTTTTTCAGAAACCTATCCTACATTGCCACTGCATGTTCCCTGACCTCCCCATGCTGACCACCCCGCGGTGCTTTTCTCCATCCTACATTGCCACTCACTGCCTATCCTAATTCAGACCCTCCGATTCACACCATCCCGGGATGTTTTTCTCACTCCTACTAGTGAATGTAATGTAACACACACCCATACAATGCGCACCACCCCGTGATGTTTTTCTCACTCCTACTAGTGAATGTAATGTAACACACACCCATACAATGCGCACCACCCCGTGATGTTTTTCTCACTCCTACTAGTGAATGTAATGTAACACACACCCATACAATGCGCACCACCCCACGATGTTTTTCTCACTCCTACTAGTGAATGTAATGTAACACACACCCATACAATGCGCACCACCCCGCGATGTTTTTCAGAAACCTATCCTACATTGCCACTGCATGTTCCCTGACCTCCCCATGCTGACCACCCCGCGGTGCTTTTCTCCATCCTACATTGCCACTCACTGCCTATCCTAATTCAGACCCTCCGATTCACACCGCCCCGTGATGTTTTTCTCACTCCTACTAGTGAATGTAATGTAACACACACCCATACAATGCGCACCACCCCGTGATGTTTTTCTCACTCCTACTAGTGAATGTAATGTAACACACACCCATACAATGCGCACCACCCTGCGATGTTTTTCAGAAACCTATCCTACATTGCCACTGCATGTTCCCTGACCTCCCCACGCTGACCACCCCGCGGTGCTTTTCTCCATCCTACATTGCCACTCACTGCCTATCCTAATTCAGACCCTCCGATTCACACCACCCCGTGATGTTTTTCTCACTCCTACTAGTGAACGTAATGTAACACACACCCATACAATGTGCACCACCCCGTGATGTTTTTCTCACTCCTTCTAGTGAATGTAATGTAACACACACCCATACAATGGGCACCACCCCGCGATATTTTTCAGAAACCTATCCTACATTGCCACTTCATGTTCCCTGACCTCCCCATGCTGACCACCCCGCGGTGCTTTTCTCCATCCTACATTGCCACTCACTGCCTATCCTAATTCAGACCCTCCGATTCACACCACCCCGTGATGTTTTTCTCACTCCTACTACTGAATGTAATGTAACACACACCCATACAATGCGCACCACCCCGTGATGTTTTTCTCACTCCTACTAGTGAATGTAATGTAACACACACCCATACAATGCGCACCACCCCGTGATGTTTTTCTCACTCCTACTAGTGAATGTAATGTAACACACACCCATACAATGCGCACCACCCCGCGATGTTTTTCAGAAACCTATCCTACATTGCCACTGCATGTTCCCTGACCTCCCCATGCTGACCACCCCGCGGTGCTTTTCTCCATCCTACATTGCCACTCACTGCCTATCCTAATTCAGACCCTCCGATTCACACCACCCCGTGATGTTTTTCTCACTCCTACTAGTGAATGTAATGTAACACACACCCATACAATGCGCACCACCCCGTGATGTTTTTCTCACTCCTACTTGTGAATGTAATGTAACACACACCCATACAATGCGCACCACCCCGTGATGTTTTTCTCACTCCTACTTGTGAATGTAATGTAACACACACCCATACAATGCGCACCACCCCGCGATGTTTTTCAGAAACCTATCCTACATTGCCACTGCATGTTCCCTGACCTCACCATGCTGACCACCCCGCGGTGCTTTTCTCCATCCTACATTGCCACTCACTGCCTATCCTAATTCAGACCCTCCGATTCACACCACCCCGTGATGTTTTTCTCACTCCTACTAGTGAATGTAATGTAACACACACCCATACAATGCGCACCACCCCGTGATGTTTTTCTCACTCCTACTTGTGAATGTAATGTAACACACACCCATCCAATGCGCACCACCCCGTGATGTTTTTCTCACTCCTACTTGTGAATGTAATGTAACACACACCCATACAATGCGCACCACCCCGCGATGTTTTTCAGAAACCTATCCTACATTGCCACTGCATGTTCCCTGACCTCCCCATGCTGACCACCCCGTGGTGCTTTTCTCCATACTACATTGCCACTCACTGCCTATCCTAATTCAGACCCTCCGATTCACACCACCCCGTGATGTTTTTCTCACTCCTATTAGTGAATGTAATGTAACATACGCTCATACAATGCGCACCACCCCGTGATGTTTTTCTCACTCCTACTAGTGAATGTAATGTAACACACACCCATACAACGCGCACCACCCCGTGATGTTTTTCTCACTCCTACTAGTGAATGTAATGTAACACACACCCATACAATGCGCACCACCCCGTGATGTTTTTCTCACTCCTACTAGTGAATGTAATGTAACACACACTCATACAATGCGCACCACCTCGCGATGTTTTTCAGAAACCTATCCTACATTGCCACTGCATGTTCCCTGACCTCCCCATGCTGACCACCCCGCGGTGCTTTTCTCCATCCTACATTGCCACTCACTGCCTATCCTAATTCAGACCCTCCGATTCACACCATCCCGGAATGTTTTTCTCACTCCTACTAGTGAATGTAATGTAACACACACCCATACAATGCGCACCACCCCGTGATGTTTTTCTCACTCCTACTAGTGAATGTAATGTAACACACACCCATACAATGCGCACCACCCCGTGATGTTTTTCTCACTCCTACTAGTGAATGTAATGTAACACACACCCATACAATGCGCACCACCCCACGATGTTTTTCTCACTCCTACTAGTGAATGTAATGTAACACACACCCATACAATGCGCACCACCCCGCGATGTTTTTCAGAAACCTATCCTACATTGCCACTGCATGTTCCCTGACCTCCCCATGCTGACCACCCCGCGGTGCTTTTCTCCATCCTACATTGCCACTCACTGCCTATCCTAATTCAGACCCTCCGATTCACACCACCCCGTGATGTTTTTCTCACTCCTACTAGTGAATGTAATGTAACACACACCCATACAATGCGCACCACCCCGTGATGTTTTTCTCACTCCTACTATTGAATGTAATGTAACACACACCCATAGAATGCGCACCACCCCGTGATGTTTTTCTCACTCCTACTAGTGAATGTAATGTAACACACACCCATACAATGCGCACCACCCTGCGATGTTTTTCAGAAACCTATCCTACATTGCCACTGCATGTTCCCTGACCTCCCCACGCTGACCACCCCGCGGTGCTTTTCTCCATCCTACATTGCCACTCACTGCCTATCCTAATTCAGACCCTCCGATTCACACCACCCCGTGATGTTTTTCTCACTCCTACTAGTGAATGTAATGTAACACACACCCATACAATGCCCCCCCCAGTGATGTTTTTCTCACTCCTACTAGTGAATGTAATGTAACACACACCCATACAATGCGCACCACCCCGTGATGTTTTTCTCACTCCTACTAGTGAATGTAATGTAACACACACCCATACAATGCGCACCACCCCGCGATGTTTTTCAGAAACCTATCCTACATTGCCACTGCATGTTCCCTGACCTCCCCATGCTGACCAGCCTGCGGTGCTTTTCTCCATCCTACATTGCCACTCACTGCCTGTCCTAATTCAGACCCTCCGATTCACACCACCCCGTGATGTTTTTCTCACTCCTACTAGTGAATGTAATGTAACACACACCCATA